>NC_043713.1:7584572-7646533 GCF_006229205.1 Suricata suricatta
GGAGCGGGGGAGGAAGGAGGAGAGATGAGGGGCAGGAGGTCATTTTATTTGGATTTCTCATCTCACATAGTCTCTGACCAAATTGGGTGCTCCTTGGTGCTTGGTTCAGGTCTTGCCTTGACTGGAAAGCTGGACAAGTCTGGAGGTGGGGGTGATGGGTAAAGCCCCCCAGGCCTTTGTGTTTTAGGGATGAGTGCCATTCAGCCGTCCTGGTGGACCACGGCAAGGCGTGCCTCTCTCTCTGACTCACCCCAGGGGCTGCCGCTGGCTTGTAATGTGAGACTCTAAGAAAACTAGCATAGTGTGGTCACTCACTGACCCCAGTAGCCCTACCTGTCAGGCTCCCCGAATGTCACCCACGTTGGTTTTTTTTTTTGGCTCAGAGTGCACCAGTTGAGGAGGCACTCCATCTCAGGACGTGTATGTGCAGGCTCACACCTGTGTCCGAAGGCCACATTAAAAAAAATTAATTCCGGTATAATTAATATTCAGTGATATGTATATCAGGTATACAAGATAGTGATTCAGCCATTCCAAAAGTTACTCACAGCTCATCGTGATAAGTGTACTCTTAATCCCCTATTTCTCCCTCCCACTTCTTGACTAGAGGATCACAAGGCAGTGGTGCCCTTGGGGCTACCATGTCCTGACCATGACCGCATGACTTTAGTCCCCTAAATCTCAGGGCCCCTCCTCAGTCCACTCTTTCCCAAAGCCTGTTTGTTCAGGATTTCCTTCACCTGCGTGAGCTATCACATTTCCTTAAAAGAAAATCCTACTGATAAGAGTCTTTAGATGCATTTCAGGGAACTCAGCCCCTGACCAAAGGCTGGAAAGGTGGTCCCTGGTTTTAGTATCCTTCGCTACAGTTTGGTAGAAAATTTCCCGTGTTTAGCACAAATTTTTAATAACTTGAGAACAAAGGTTCTGTTCCCCATTATTATCCAAGGGAACATTTTCTTCCCTTGTTTTCATGTTGACTCTTCATTGTGGAGTTTAGGATGGGGAAACAGTGAGGCTTCAGTCCACCCTTTCTTTGTCGTTGAGGGCCTCCAACTGAATTTTTCCTATAATTTTTTTTAAAAAAAATCTTTAAAAAATGTTTATTTATTTTTGAGAGAGAAGAGAGACAGTGAGAGAGCGATCAGGGGAGGGGAAGAGAGAAGAGGGGCAGAAAATCTGAAGTGGGCTCTGTGCTGACAGCAGAGACCCCTATGAGGGGCTCAAACTCAGGAACTGTGACATCATGACCTCTCTTGATGACCAGAGCCAAAGTCAGACCCTTAACCTACTGAGCCACCCTGGTGCCCCCAACCGAATTTTTTTAGCAGAGGAAAGAGTCACTTTGACTCTGAAGTGAAGGATACGGGGAGAATACTAGAATAGAGCAGGCGAGAGAGATCAAGAGAAGATGGAAGGGGGCTGGGATTGGCTGGGCTGAACCCAGATGACTGCAAATGGCCCACAGAGGGTAAAATCAAAAGAAACATGGAGGTCAATAAAGTACCAGGCAAATGCACATGGCAGGGAGCTCCTTCTGGGCAAGAATAGTATCTGGCTTGGCTTTGTAGCTCCAGAGCCCAGCCCTGGTCTGGCATTGAGTTGGCAATTAATGCTTATTGAACAGCACTGAATCAACGGATTGCTGGGTATGAAAGAACTGAACATCACTGAGGCTTTGCAAGGTTGGTTAAAGAGAGGGTGGCGATGTCAGAAACTTATATTAAGGACTTATAGGTGAAAAAGTGCTTTGCTAAGGACTTTATGTACACAGAGATCAAAGGGTAGCTTCAGCATAAATAATAGGACAGTGAGAATATTAGATCTCAAGTTAATATAATTAATAAAAATTTTACTTCTATGAAATAAATTGGAGAATTTAAGAATGGATAATTTATTTTTTTAAAAATCTCTAATTTTAGAGTTATCCCCTGTAAGGCATTTTTCTTAATATTTATAAAAATAAAAATGTTAAGAAAAAATCATTTATAGAATAGTGATTGATATTTAAGATTACTGCTAGAATATTTTCCCCTTTTTATTTTTTATTTTATTAAAAAATTTTTAATGTGTATTTACTTTTAAGAGAGACAGACTGTGAGTTGGGGAGGGGCAGAGAGAGGAGGAGACCCAGAATCTAAAGCAGGCTCCAGCCTAGCAGCAAAGAGCCAGACATGGGGCTTGAACTCATGAACTGGTGAGATCATGACCTGAGCTGAAGTCGGCCACTTAACCAACTGAGCCACCCAGGCGCCCCAATTTCCCCTCTTTTTAAAGAACTATGATAATTGCGGTAGGAGTGAAGGACGCTGATACCATGTCTTACATTTTATTTCATTTTCATTTGCATGGTTTATTCACACACCTTTCTTGATTCTATCTCCTTAATACTGACATCTACAAACACTGTAACTATAGTTTTGTCTTTTCTAGAATTTCACATTCATGGAATCGTGTTTGGCCACTTCCCCTTTGCATCATGCCTTTGAAATTCCCATGTGCTATGTTTATCTGTGTTGGATTTATCCATGTGTACTTATCTCTTACCTTCATTCCTTCAGTAAAAATAATGTAGTTTCATTTTGGGGGAGATGCCATAATTTGTGGTTCATCTTGGATTTTCTTTGACAAAAGATATTATCTTCAAATAATTTATTTCTTACAATCCAATATTCATGTTTTTAAAACCTGTATTTGCATTCTGATCAAGATAGAGTGCATTCTTGACTTGGTCTTAAATTTTAGGAAATGTTTTTTATAGTAAATTTTTGGTAAAGGCTAGTTTTTAGGTGGAAAAGATTACCTGCTATCTGTAAAATACAGTTTTTCTTTTTTAAAAATGTTTACTTAGTTTTTGATAGACAGAGTATGAGCAGGGGAGGGGCAGAGAAAGAGAGACAGAGAGACAAAGAATCCAAAGCAGGCTTTGGATGTCAGCACAGAGACCCATGTGGGGCTCAAACCCATGAACTGCAAGATCATGACCTGAGCCAGTCGGACGCTTAAACGATTGAGCCAGAAGTATCCCACCTTTTTTTTTTTATGAAAAAGTACTGAATTTTATCAAATATTTTTCTCCCACATTGAGGGCATTACATAGATTTTAGCTCCAATTTCATAATATGAAATCATTTACTAATATATTATTGTTAAATGATCCTTAATCCTCTGGGATAACTATAATCAGCCCATGCTGATACATTTTGTATCCATGTTTATAAGTAAAATTGGTGAATTTTTTTCTGCTTGGTACTGTCCTCATCAAACCTGTATAGTTGAGTGCTTAGCTTATTAAGTTTCCATCCCTCTTCTGGCCTAAATATTTAAGGCTTTCAGATTTCCTCTAACTACCAACCTCGCTATGCCTCCTAGTTTCTATGCAGTGTGTTTATTATCTTACAGTTCCAATGTTTTCTATGTTCCCTTTTTGTGTCTCTTTTGATTCAAGATCATAATAGATGGGTTTTTAAATTCCAAAAGTATAAGCCTTTTTGCCTTTTAATTATTGATTTCTATTTTTATTTCATCAAGATTGGAAAACATGAGCACATGATGTAAGTATAGGCTAGAGTTATTCCATACATGTGGAATATACTCAATTTTTCATTACTGTTCCATGAATGTCTAAACGTGATATGCTTTATCTGAATTTTTGTTTTCACTCAAGCAAATTTTATGTTGTTCATTTTTCTATTTCTTCAGAAACTTTCTTCACATAATCTAGCACATTTTTATCAAATGTCTTTTCTCAAAAACCCTTTATGACTGTCAGGTTTTCAATTTATAAGCTAAGCCCCATGAAATTACTGTTATTTAAATGTAATTTATGAAATGGCCTACAGAGTGGCCGTTCCAATTGGTTCTACCTAATGAACAGTGTGAAACCACTCTGGAGGAAGATTTTCACTCTCCTGGGGAACGAGAATTCTCACAGAAATGCAACTCTTACTGAAGATGAGTTCAGAACCAGATATTAAAACATGCCCAATGGAATGTCTCTTCAAGACTCAGAGTCAAGAGTCATGATAACAGAATGAACGCTATAGTAAAACAATTCCAAACGGACTAAAATAAGTATGTTCTATGAGACTAAAGAGACTCTTGTGGTATGAAAGGAAAAAATATATATAGCTAAGAGGAACTTAAATCACAAGGAAAGAATAAGTCAGTGTGAAAAAGGGAATAGAGGGAATTTACAAAAATAATTACAGTATTTAGATATGAAAGGCATCATTGAGCGGTGGAGGTAGTAACAAGCACACAACTGCAGGGAGAATCCAGAGCGAACTGTGTGGTAGGAGGAAATCGCTCAGATTCAGCACAAAGACATTAGAGATGAGAATGTGTCACGTGAATATCAAGCATACACTTCATAGTCATTCCCAAAGGAGGTGATAGCACAAATGAAGGTGAGGTAATATGTAAATAAATAAGTCGTCATAGTTTTTCAGAACAAATGGATGGTAGGACTTGTCAGGCTGAAGAAATATATTGTGATCCAATGAGAAAAATAAAAAAGAAATCCATAGTTTGAGCCCTGTAGGTAAGCTTGTCTAATTCTAAATGCAAGAAGAAATTTCTAAAAATAGAGAGGAAAGACAGTCCCCTACAAAAGAGGAGCAGCTAGACTGACAGACAGGTCAACAGTAATCTGATGGCTCAGGAAGTGCTGGGACACAAGAACCTCCAGTAACTGGGGGTGACCTCCAAGACACGAAGCCGGAGGCAGTGACGCACGAAGAGTGAAACTGTCCTCAAATGGCAAAGGATTCTGTAACTTACGGAAATACCATGCGAAATAAAGATGAAATCAATTCCTCTTTGTAAAGCATGGAGTTCTCACTAAACATAAAGTTCACTGAAGAAAATAAATAAGGTACTGATAAAAACAAGAATTTGAACTCAGGAAGAAGGATTTAATGAAGTACAAAGAAATCAGATGGGTAGATCCAATGTGCACTAGCTATAAAAATAACATTATTAATTATTAAATTTGGAGTGTTTTCAAAAGAAGAGAGAAATAAAATAATAGGTAATATAAGCATGAAATCTAAAAGGAATTAAACAAAGAAGCATAGCTACGTTTATACCTCTACATTTGTTTTTGTTTTTTGGCCAAGTGACCATATGAAAAGTTTAAGTTAACTGCTGAGAGAATATCCATAATTCCAAACAAGTAGTTGGAAGGAAAATAAAAACAAATGTGGTTAAAAGTAGATAAGGAGCGCCTGACTAGCTCAGTCGGTTAAACATCTGACTTCAGCTCAGGTCATGATCTCAGTGTTCGTGGGTTTGAGTCCTGCATCAAGCTCTGTGCTGACGACTTGGAGCCTGGAGACTGCTTCGGATTCTGTGTCTCCTTCTCACTCTCTGCCCCTCCTCCACTTATGCGCTCTCTCTCTCTCTCTCTCTCTCTCTCTCTCTCTCACACACACACACACACACACACACACACAGAAATAAATAAATAAACTTTTAAAAAAGTAGGTAAAGAAGGGAAAGGAGTGAAAATGTTACAAACCAAAATTATAAAATTAGAGTGGAAAATCATACTATGTACAATCAAAATAAATAAAGGTGATTGAATTTTCTTCTTTTTTTAAAGTGTTTTATTTATTTTTGATAGAGAGAGAGACAGAGCATGAGTGGGGAGGGGCAGAGAGAGAGGGAGACACAGAATCCGAAGCAGGCTCCGGGCTCTGAGCTAGCTGTCAGCATAGAGCCCAACGTGGGGCTCGAACCCACGAACATGAGATCATGACCTGAGCTGAAGTCGGAGGCTTAACCGGCTGAGCCACCCAGGCACCCCATGCATTTTCTTCTTATAAAAGAACAAAAGCATACTTTAACTTGAGTTTTAAAAGTCCAGCCTCTTTCGATCAGAAAACATCTAAAGTATAAGGACACAGAAACACTGAAAGAAAATGGAAAACACGGCAAAACGGAAGTTGGATAAAGAACTGCACTGCATTTGTTAATTATAAAAAGGAACGATACTCAGGGGGAAGATGCAATACACGTGAACCCTTGGTGAAACATTCCTCTGGGCATGTTTTGCGATTATGCACATATGAAACTAGAATTATCAGGCTGAGCCAATAACTGCCTTTGTTGTAGATCACTGTGGGTCCTTCTTTATCTGGTGCCGCTCACACACCACGGCCCACGGCGCCATATTCCCCGTGCTCCTCGCACTGCCCATGTACCTTCTTCCTTCGATATACTAGGCTTGCTTCTGGCTGACCATGTTGTCTATGTCTGCAATTTCTTTTTCAAAATTTTACAGGCCGATCTGCTTTTGACATCTGAATCCTGAATTCAAATACCACTTCTTAAAGGAAATTTAATGGCCACTTGACTGCCTTTGTCATGATTCTGATATAGCGTCTTCATAATGCACCTCAACGTCTGAAATTACCTTGCTTATTATCTTCTGTACTTGGTTATTATTGGCAAATACTTTCATGTGAGTGTCTAGTTTTTCTTCTGCATCTTTCGGTCCCAACTATATAGAAAAAACATAGAAAAGCATCTCAATGCAGAATCGTTGAATAAATGAACAAGTTAATATCTCAATTATTACAAAGTGTACATCTGTATTTTTTATGTGACTGGGTGTATATTAGGGTGGAAACCACATCTGCTTTTTTCTCTGTAAATGAGATCCATCTCCAAGGCCTAGGCATAGTATGACAAACCGATTGAAAAAGTACATCTATAAATTCCACCTCTGGATACATTATTGTAATCAAAGATTATATACAAATGGAGACACCTGGGTGGTTCAGTTGGTTAAATGTCTGATTCTCAATTGTGGCTCAGGTCATGATCCCATGAACTCCAAATGGGCTCTGTGCTAACAGTGCAGAACCTGCTTGGGATTGTCTTTTTCCCTTTTCCCTCTCTCTCTGTCCCTCCGTCACTCATGCTCTCTCTCTCTCTCTCAAAAGTAAATAAATAAGCATTAAAAATATATATACAAATGTGCTCACTGCAACATTGTTTAGAAGAGCAAAAAGCACATAATGTACACACTGAACAAGCCACTGTTACATAAATCAGGGTTTCTCAATGGAATATTATTCAGTCCTTAAATGTCACATAAATAGTCTTTGTTCTCAATAATATATACAACCTAAAGATATAACAAATAACTTCATATAAAGTATGATCTGAATTTTATAAATATATATGTATCTCATCTCAATTTCTATTTTTCTCCATACTGCTATACTTATATTCCAAGTGTTTTATTTTTTTATGTTTATTTAAAAATATTTTTTTAATGGTTTAGTTATTTTTGAGAGAGAAAGAGAGAGAGAGACAGTGTGAGCAGGGGAGGGTCAGAGAGAGATGGAGACATAGAATCTGAAGACAGGTTCCAGGCTTTAAGCTAGCCATCAGCACAGAGCCTGATGTGGGGCTTGAACCCATAAACCACGAGATCATGACCTGAGCCAAAGTCAGACACTTAACCGACTGAGCCACCCAGACGCCCCTATGTTTATTTTTGAGAGGGAGAGAGAGAGAGAGAGATGGAGCGTGAGTGGTGGAGGGTCAGAGAGAGAGCGAGACACAGAACCTGAAGCAGGCTGCAGGCTCTGAGCTGTCAGCACAGAGCCTTACGTGGGGCTTGGACCCACAAACTGTGAGATCATGACCTGAGCTGAAGTCAGAGGCTTAACCGACTGAGCCACCCAGGCATCCCATCTAAAAGGAAAACAATACATGGCAAACCAGTGGTGATTTTTAACTTTTTATACATGTATTTCTTTGTATCTTGGGTTTTTTCAGTGAAGATGTGTTCATTTTGCAATAAAATCTGTGAATATTAATTTCAGTTAAATTTCAAGTATTCATTCCTTGGAATTTTGGCAAGTTTTCAGAAATAATCCTATCATAAGTTAAAAAAATCACTTTTCAATGGAAGACACCAAAATTGCTTATTGAAAGGAAATGAAGCTTGATTAAGAAGATATTTATACTTTCGTGATCGACACCGATAAACTAACAGCACAGCAAGGCGACTGTGTATGTCAGCATTAATGCCTGAAGAAAAGAGATGAAAATATTCAGGAGGGAGGAAAGCGTATGAAACAAAAGGGATTTACTACTGGGAAAGTGATTTTGAAATCTCCAAAATAAGACATTTCTAAAGAAATTAGAATTGAGGGAGACACATTTGAACTCGCTGTAAAACTTAGTTAAAAAGCTTGGAAAGTAATAATGAAAAGGAATAGCAACTCTCAGGAGTTAAACCAACTAATTTACATACACAGTGTGCTTTAAATTGTTCCCCAAAAGAAGCAAGGCTGTTATATGATATTTTGAGAAGCAGTGCCCAAGCCATATAGAACTTGACTTTGAACACTGTGGATTTTCCACAAATTGCTTCGATGGCTTCCATCTGGGTTGTCTCATTTGAAGCACATTTGAGAAGAGCGGTGGCCCGCTTTTCAGAAGATTAATTCCTATAAACCTTGATTATGGTTCAGAGAGACTGTGCAGAAGGGTAGAGTTTTCGACTGTTTTATTCCGCCTGGCCTTAAACTCTGTTACCCTGGGGCAGTTACATTACGTTCCCATCCGGGTGGCTCTCTAGCTGGAAAAACAAGACTCCATGGGTTGATTATCCCACTTTTGTCCTTTAGGCAAGTTATTTTTGTATTTCAGATTCCTTACTGGTCAAATGGGACAAGAGTACCTACTTCCGACCGTTGTTGGGAAGATCATAAATCGTGACGTGGTACAGGCACTCAATTAATAAGTTGACAATGATTGTGCCTTTCTCCATCTATAAAGACTGCATCCATATCAATCTACCTTCTCAGGAGTGTGTGGTTTATAGGAGGTTGTATTTGTTTTTTGCTTTAATCCAGGTTAGTTAACTCTACATGTTAACATTATATGTTAACTTCCTTAGGTTTTTTATTTTATTTAACTTTTTAAAATAGAATTTATTCACAAGCTGGCTAACATTCAGTGCATACAATGTGCTCTTTTGGGGGGTAGATTCTTATGATCCATCGCTTACATACAACACCCAGTGCTCATCCCAACCAGTGCTGTCCTCAATGCCCATCACCATCTTCCCCTTGCCCCCGCCAAACTCTCAGTTGGTATTCTGTATTTAAGAGTCTATATGAGGTTATGTTTGTGATATTATGTAGCATAATATCTTGTTGGTAGCAGATTATGCAAAATATCCCTCTCCTTCCTATAAAGGATTTTGGAACAGGTTACCCTTCTTTGTTTGTGCTTCAGACCATGCACCCATCTCTCTGTTGACGGCAGGGAAGCAGTCTACCCTGCCCATTTGTGGAATGGGGAATTACAAGGGGTTAAACACAGCTGAGTGCCTATGAATTACTCAGTGAGGAGGAGATTGCCAATTTCCTGACTCTTAGTGTCTCCTTGACTTCAGAAGGATGGGTTTAATGCTGAAGCCAGGAAGTAGGAATGAATGAAATGAATCACCTGTTGTGATTTTCAGTTTTATTCAGTGTGCTCCTATGGAAGCTGTAACTTTAACGTAGAGGCATGCTGGAAAGTAAAATGGATCATACTCTAGGATGTGTGTCATTTGTTTTTTGGAAAAATGTGAGAGGGTTGTGTGTGTGTGTGCATGCGCGCATGTGTGAGGGCATTTAAGAATACTGCTAAACTTTATTATCAAAAATTTAGACAACTTTAAAACATGTTACAAGTGAGTTCATGAATGATAAACTATATCTCAAAGAAAAGTTTCCCCATTAATCAGGAGGGTGATAATCAGAGTTACAAGTCTAAGCACAGGGTGCTCTACGCCCAACATCTTTTTTGAGCATGGACAGAATTCCCCAATGGCAATGACAGGGCCCCAGACAATGGCTAGTCCTCAACTTTATACCAGAGAAGCAACTGCCCAAATTCATTGGGAAGAATGGGATTTTCTGCGGAATAAAAGAATAAGAAGAAGAATTTCTGTCATAGCGTTGTGTAAGAAGTCTACGAGTAAGAAAATTTTGTCTGAAGGTCATGTATCTTTTATCTTTGAGCCTATATGTAAAAGACATTATCACCAAGGTTTGGCATTGAACTTTTCCTTGTATTGTGAATAGTTTTCCAAAAATAAAAGGATGGTTTTAAACTTCCTATCAAACCAATTTAATACACCAATGGCAATGAAAAATCTCTACCAGGACTTCCAAACTATGCTATTCTTCCGGTGTTAAATATAAGCATTAACACATATGCACCTGGCTTCAATTTTTAACACAGATTTCTCTGATATAACCATGCTCTTCAGTTTTAGATATTAGATGTTTTAGGTTTGTAGCAGCAAACTTTCAATTAGCGTCTATTCTCTGTAGCGCAGTAGGGTAAGTCCTAGAATTTCACTGAAGGTCAAGTGTAGGATTAAGTCTACATTAACTCTGCAGTTCATTCTGTGGCAGGTATCATTTCAATGGTGTGAATTCCTGATGTTCCTCACCTTTTAAAATTCTCCGATCATTATCAAATCTCAAGATACTGTAGTCTCTGTTTGGAAGATCAAAGACAATAAAGGGAAAAATGGACAAAATACTATGATTAAGCCTGTAACCAGGGATAGGGTACATTTAGTTGAAGGGCCAGACATACAGATGTGGTTAAAAAATACAAAGGAAACAGAGGTCATGGAGGAAAATAGCATTGAGAATTCCCCCCCCATATGTTCTCCTACGTATTTCATAATTTGTGATGTGTAGCCTGATAGGTACATTTTTTTAAGAAAGCGACATATAGTGAGACAGTAATGAGCACACAGGGTTTTGTGTGAGTGTGCGTGCATGCACGCATCTGTGTATGAGTGTACACACATGTGCACATGCACAAAAATACATGACAAAGTCAGCTGGGCTGGTGATATTAACCTTTCCCTTAATTATTATTACATACTATGTTTATTTCCTACTGAATAAAATGGAATACGTATTTTATATAATAGTTTGATTAATATCGACCTTAATATTTTAAAAATTGGGTGGGGGGGAACTTGAGGGAGAAACAGCAAGTAAAGAACTAGGTTTTGGGTTTAATTCAAATTTCAATTTCAGGTTTGAATTAAAGAGAAGGAAGCCATTTATTTTAGTAAGACCACTGGCAGATTACACTAATCCAGTATAATATCTGGTAACTCGAGTCTTTTTATCTTTATCTATCTTTATCTACTACTTTCACGTTTCTGGTGAGCGATGATTAAATGGCTGACTTGTTATACTTTACCCTGGGCGCTCTCTTTAGCTTCTGCGTCTTGCTATGTCAGGAGAACTTAATTAACAATCTAAATCTTCCCTTCACCTTTCGTCCACCCAGTAGAACGCATTTAGTGGAGAATAAATTGAGGCACAGCTGGCGTAAGGAGCCTCATCTAGCTTAGTGGGGGAGGAGTTTTTCGGGAACGCTTCTCAGCAGTCAGGGTAGGGCTCATCCCAGAAAGAGGAGATCTTGGGAGGGACCGGGGTGTGTGGGGGGAAGCAGGGACATTTCCTCTGCACCGAGCTGAATAAAGCCTTTCCAGGAATTTGCAATTCCTTGACCTGAAACACGGGTCTAATTTCCCTTGGGATCCCTGAACTGAGCCATGTAAGGCTTGGAAGAAGGTAGGCATCTGTTTGAGGAGAAATCTTCTGTTTAAACCCACTGATGGGAGGAAAAAAAAATAACTAAAGGCTTTTAAGCCTGACATTTTATTTGTATCTTGCATTAAAAACTTAAGGTTAGGTTTAGAGTTAGATTTAGTTTTTCTAGAACTCTAAGAGCTAGAAACGATTTCTTAAAGCTAGACTTTTGTAAAGTCTTTAAACAAACAAAACAAAATTCCTCAGCTTAACAGAAACTCTGCAATATTTTAAAGTAAATACAGAATAAATTGGAGTAGGACAGCATACTCCCCCTTCATCAGACAAACTTCTTAGTGGAAATTTAATTTACTTCAATATAGGGACAGTGGTTAATAATTATTGAATGTTTATACCTAATGTGGATTATCTCATTTAAGTGCTATGGTAGGAATTGTTATTCTCATTTTAGACATGAATAAAATGAGGCTTAGAAAGATTAACTAGGGGCACCTGGGGGCGCCTGGGTGGCTCATTCGATTAAGCGTCCGGCTTCGGCCCAGGTCATGATCTCACAGTTCGTGGGTTCAAGCCCTGCATCAGGCTCTGTGCTGACAGCTCAGAGCCTGGAGCCTGTTTCAGATTCTGTGTCTCCCTCTCTCTCTCTGCCCCTCCTCTGATCACACTGTCTCTCTCTGTCTCTCAAAAATAAAGAAATGTTAAAAAAAATTAAAAAAAAAAAACTAGGGGCACCTGGGTGGCTCAGTTGGTTAAGAGTCCGACTTTGGCTCAGGTCATGATCTCACAGTCCGTGGGTTTGAGCCCTGCTCTGTGCTGACAGCTCAGAGCCTGGAGCCTGCTTCCGATTCTGTGTCTCCCTCTCTCTCTGCCCCTTCCCCGCCCACTCTCTGTCTCTCTCAAAATAAAATAAAGACATTAAAAAAAAGAAAGATTAAATAAATTGCCCAAAGTCACACAACTCAGCAGTGGTAAAGCTAATATTCAAAGTTGGGTTTATTTAACTCTAAAACTCCGTATTTTAACCTACAAACAGCACTCTTCACAACGATAGAGCCCTAAAGTGGGCTCAGCCATAGGGATAAAAATCATCTGAAGTTGCCGCCTCACAAATGAATGGAAGAAGAGGGTTTATGACCAAATACATTGGTATATGAGAGTGGTACTTAAGAGTCTGGGAGCACAGAACAGGGAGTGACTAACTGTGACAGTGAGAATGTTTTGAGCATTTTTATAGTGTCTATTTGGGGAAGCAATCAATCTGTTTATCTCTAGAAACTGATATCTAGGGGCGTCTGGGTGGTTCAGTTGCTTAAGGGCCAGACTCTTGATTTCAGCTCAGATCACGATCTCACGGCTCATGGGATCGAGCCCCGCAAGGGGCTCTGTGCTGACAGCAGAGAGCCTGCTTGTGATTCTCTCTTCCCTCTCTCTCCTCTCTCGCTGCCCCTTCCCCTCTTGCATGCTCTCTCATAAAAAAATAAAGCAAAACAAACCCCCCACGCGGACATCTAGGGAGGCATTTGCTGCCTATGACTTACTCTCTAAGATAAAGATATGCAGTAAAAGTTCATACAGAAGATTTACTATAAAGTGTTGATTCTGGAAAATGGCTCACATTTTGGGGGTTGTCGCTACAGCTCCACCAGCGGGCGGGGCCTCATGCCCCAGGATGTGCGATGCACTTGACCAGTGGCCATGACTGACTCATGTGCCAGTGAGCACATCCCATCCGATGCTGGGCATACGCAGGGTCCTTCCTACCATCGGTGCAGTTTCGTTCTCTCCTTACTTTTAAAACTTTTTTATTTGCAATACAAGGCTTCTGTTAACTTTGCAATTGGGAAACCCTCATATGATGAAACTTTAAACAGAAGGTCTTGATGGAAACAATTTATAAACAATGCAAACTTGAAACTGAATGGGCAGGAAAGACAGAGTCATAGTGGAGGGAACAGTGAGTAAGCCCTTTGATTTATCTTCCTAATCTATGTCGGAATTCTATTTACTGTTTCCTGAAGGTCATCTCGAATTCTAATTGCCTGTTTACATCCCGTCCTTCTGAGAAATTGGAGCCGCTGATGCCCTTTCAGTGAGAGTAAAAGATTACAGCCTCCTTCTGCCTAAGCCGGTGCGCACTGGGCTGAGTGGCGGCCTGCAGCTTAATTACAGACCTACAGGAGGCCGAGGGAGACGGCGATTCAGAGCTGACAGTGAATATTAATCAGTGTTAATGAAGGCACAACTCCAAATGTTACCACTGTTACAGACGGCACCCCCTGTCATCCTTGATTCAAACAGTGAAGGTGTTCAAGGTGCTCATGCCCATGTGCTTTTGTGTCCAAGTAAGCGATGGGCTGGGTCAGGAAGTGTCCAGGGTAGCACAGCATCCCGCAGCCCACTCTCCGGGGACCACATTCCCGACCCCGCTTCCCATCTGCATGGCTGGCGGGAGAGCTCCGGGGGGAAGAGACATAGAACCCCCGTGCCAGGTTTCGGGGACAGAGCCACCAGCCTCTCCCAGCCTTCCCGTGCCTCCCGGAGGAAGACCAGCAGTAGCCCGTGTCTGGGGACTCAAGGCCAAGCCTAGAGCAAGAGGCAGACAGGCCGACAGCGACCCAAGCCTGTGCGAGGGGAAGATGGGCGCCCAGGATGGGCTGCGTGGGGGACCAGACATGATGCTCCTTCTGCTGGACCGTTGAGGAATTTCCTGAGAGGAGATGTGGGAGCCATGTTGTCCCCTCTGCGTATCCTCTGCAGCGCATTTCTACATTCATTTTTTGCATTCAGCAAAGACTCAGTGAACGCCTGGTACCGTCCGTGATTTTTACTAGATTGACTTGCCGTTTTCAGTAAACGCTTTGCCACCGTCTCACATCCCCATGTAAGGACCCTGCCACACAGTGGTCATATAGATGTGAGAACGGGGTCTACAAGTCAAAGAGAAAAAGAACTGTGACCTTCTGATGGGGTTTTGTTTCTTTCTTTTTCCTTTTTCTCCCTAACCCCCCTCATCCTTTCTTATTGTTTTTTTTAGTGTTCCCCCTGCTCTTCATTCATCTATTAACAGCCTTAGAACAAAAATTGTAACTTTAGCGACATTAAACAAGTGCGATTTCTTAAGCATTTAATTTTTTTAAAGTTTATTTATTTTGAGTGAGAGAGAGAGAGGGAGCAGGGGATAGGAAGAGACAGAAGGAGAGAAAGAACCCCACGCCTGGGCTGATTCCACAAACTGTTAGCTTATGACCTGAGTGGAAGTCAAGAGTTAGATGCTTAAGTGACTGAGTCACCCAGGTGCCCCTTAAGTATTTACTTCTGAGTCAAGAGTTCAAAATCACGTTTCCTTCCCTTGAAGCATGTGGTTTCCCTAAGTCTCGTGACAACATCTCTAGAATGTGTTGGGACACAAAAATTTTTCATAAATGTGTAAGTCAGAGAAATACAAACAGAAAATTACTTTCTAATACAAACTAATCATCCTTACTATCTGGCAAAAATAAAGAACAGGAAAACTCTTGGCTCATACCTTCTGCAGAAGAGGTGATGTGACTCAGCCTCTTACCGGCCATCTAGGGGCAGGGATTTTACATGGTAGCCGCCTCCTCCTTAGCTATCTCGTGCTTGTGAAAGTGAATTATTCTTTTTGTCAATCTTTGGACTCCAGAGAGCCAGAGTACATTAGAGAAACCATAAAAAAAAAAACTTATACTTTCAGAGCACCATTCTGGGAATATAGCATGGAGAGATCTAGCAGATTATATTGCACCTTTTTCCCCAAACATTAAAGTAAATGCAGGATATCAACATTGATACGTTGGTCTTTTTGAGTGTATCTTGCTGCTATAGTTATAGAATGGATGATGGAAATGAATCCAATAAAATAGAGCAAGTGAAGGTTTGAGAGTGACAGGCAATCGAAGTTATAGGTACGTCTTAAAGTAGAATAGATTTGTTTGCACACCATGAATATTTTTTCAGTTCTAGAACATGTACTGCTTATTAATGAATCCCAATCTACTAAGCTTTAGAGATATAAAGCTTTCCCCCCTTTACCTTCTGAATGAAAGCCTGCTGAATTTAATTCATATTGATCTCAGCTTCACAGTTAGAATGTAGATAATATGATGAAAAATTCTAACAGTACATTTTTATCCCTCAATGCTACCTGCAGGTTACTTGGTGATGTAACACCCACCATCGCCAGATTTTTTTCTTTGACTCTGGGAAATCAGACTATGTTTTCCCCCTTGTAGAGAAGTGATGGATGACCTTCCTGGAGGGCCACCCAGGAAGTGAGACACAAAATAACTACACTTTCAAATGTAGTTTATTGAAAAAAATGTAGATGTGTATGAAGGGGTGCTAAGGTTCACTTTTTCTATTTTTCTTTCTTGTTTCGGTAGTTTTATCTTCCCCTGAGCCCATGCACACAAAGCCTGTGTAGTTCCACACCAATAAAAAGCTATGGTCAAAAGACTCTTGTCCTTTGCTTAACTTGAATGGCTCAACAGAATAAAAGGAGATTTTGTCAGCTTTGTCAAAGCATTGCTAACAGGTTACATCTGTATCTATCTAGATATTATCTACTCACCTAAGATCTAGCTATCCATCTAGATGTTTATATATCTCTTTATATGATTTAACTATAAAATAAGGGGTACATAAAATGTAAAATGTATTGCTCTAAGAAGTATACAATAGAAAAATAAACCCACAATATAGTTAAATGTAATTTCTAACACTCTGTATTTATTGGACTTGCAGTAATTACCTAGTTGACACATATTTCTTTGTTACACAGAAACAACCAACAGCCAAGGGAAAATGTGGGATTCAGACCATACAACCAAACTATTCATCATAATTGATAAAGCATGTAAGCCCTCACCTTTGCTAGAAATTAGTGTCAGACAGATCCTAGAGTGTTCTAATCAGTTATTGACTCTATTGTATCGTAAGTCAACATTGTCCTTCTGCAAGTCTTCAGTAATGTTTTGAGAAATTTAAATTAGATCTGGCGTTTTTTTGTTGGATGCATATGAAATTATTTCTGATGTTGTTCATCACACACTACCATGAAAACAACAATGTTTCATTTGCTTGGATTTATAGACCAAACTCTTGTCAAAACCCAAAGATACCATGATATTGGTTCCAACCTTTTCCCAACTTATTTGTATTAACATCTCATTTTCTTTTTGCTTAGAAATTTGGCCATTTGTATTTTCTCATGAAAATGTTCCACATTTTTATTTTTATTTCATTAAACATCAATATTGCTAAAAACAAGACAGTAGGCTCAGTATAGAGTCATTTAGGCTAAACCTCATGATGTCTACCCAAGACACATAATTATAGTTTCAGCTCTCCCAGAAATAGACTCTTCAACCAGTCAATGGGGAACTACCTGGTTTGTACTAGTGAAGTAATCTCTCTGACAGACCTCTATGGTCCTCTTAAGAGAGTGACCTTGCTACACCCAATCCATTCTTGTCCAGTATAATTTCCTTGTCCCACTCCCTCTGCCTATAAAAGTCTTTCCTCAGACCTCCTTCCTATCTGCTAGATTGCCTGCTGTCCATTCATGAATAATTGAATGAAGCCAGTAACACGATTCATAGAATTTCCTCAGTTGAATTTTTTGAACAATAATTACACCTATAGATTTAGGTTTAAATAAAAATAATCTTCCACTAAAAGCATATTTTCTAATTATTTCTGATCTCAAGAGCAAGCAAGAGTAATCTCCCAAGATCACGACTCAGCATTTGAGCAGAAGCAGAAAAGCAAGATGTGGTCTCCTCTTTCTGATCCACAAGATCGTCAAGAGTCTCCTTAACTCTCTACTATTAAAGATTTGTCTCATACAAAGAAATAACACAAAAAGACAATAACTACCCATAAAAGGTTTCATTTAAAATATAAGATGCGAGTACCATCAACAAATGACTAAAATTGTTCTGACGGCTTTTCCTTGCAGAAGGAATCTTTCATCATTAATTTCTACTGACCAAATTCCATTAGTCTAGGTTTGAAACACTGGCAAACAGACATTGCTTTAAAAATACACCATTGCAGTTTTCTTATCACCAAAACATTTTGTTGTTGTTGAAAGACTTAGCGTTGTTAATAGGAGCAAAAGCTAAGGTATGAATGGAAAGCCATTCTGAATGTCCAACTATGCGGAAGGTCATACCGTCATCCCTTCACCAGGCATTTATCAGGTGTCTATTATGTTCAAACCTACTGTGCTCAAAAAGTCTTTGTTGGATGAGATTTTTCCCACTGTGTTTTGATAGCCTTATTTTTCTAAGTTCCTGCTCCCTTCAGTCTTGGTCAGCTGTAAGTTATTTGTTTATAGCTGAATATTTTATCTGAAGGATGTGACTATTCATTTTAAGGCAACAGGGAAAGAATAGGAAAAAAAGAATGCCAAAGCTGATGTTTGTGCTGCTGTCAATCAAATACCTGCCATCAATGAATCTGATTCATCTGGTAAACTATTCCCAGTTTTAGTTAAATATCCATTAATCACTAGGAAAAATACAGAAGTTAAGTATTCACGCTTATCTCCTGCCTTGCACCCTCCAGAATTATTTCTGTGCCAAGGCTCTCGCTAAACTTGAAGACTTCTGAGACTAGGTTTATGTAGAATTTTATTACAGAGCCTGGAATCCGCCCTCTGAACTAATTGTCAATCCTGTTAAGAAAAAAAAGGATGCTAAGGAGGAAATCGTTTATAAAACAGCATGAAACAGACCCTAGTGTCTGCTACTGTGAGCTTCTGATAATGTGTTTTGTATAATGTTCTAGTCAGGTGCCAAATAGGGTCCTCAGCCCTCAGCGACTTTTTGGAGTAATTTCTACCATGAGACTATGCAATGATAGCTTTAGAAATGACACTGTAAATCTCAGAGCCCCCACTGTGGCCAGTGACAGCTGATAAATGAAAAATGGAGGAAAAGGAAGCAAAGCAATTTGCATGACTCCTGGCCCACCTGTAGGAAGCTAATGGAGCTGCCGCTTGATTATTTCCAAGTTACTTGCCTTGCAAACTGTAGATTTCTCCAACACTGTTCTGACGGGTGATGTGATGCCAGTAGGCGCTCCGAGGAAGAGATATCGATTTGGATAACGTCATCGGCTCAGTCAAGCTTGTCTGAAGCTAAAAGAGAAAGGAAATGTGTCAGGTTTGATGCAAAATATTAGACTGAAATCTGCTCTTTTAGAAGTTGAAGGTTAAATGTGGGCATCGTATGACAGAATCTGTTATAGATACCCGTCTCATTTGCTGTTTAAGGTTAGCATCTTTTAAAAAATAGTAAATATATGACTGCAAACATTTATGAAACGATCTCTTGTGGACGATTTGATCTCATTCACTGATTTGGAAGAAACAAAAAGATGATACAACGGACTCCAAGGAGAATTCAAAGGGCATATAACCAACCATAAGTGCAGGCAAACGGCCCAAAGAGTGACCAGCCATGCCCTCCCCTAGACAAGTTTATGTGCATTTCTGGGAACAAGAGTTCTGTGCGTTACTATGAGTTTTCTGCAATTTCTCCAACTATAAACTAGCTCAGCTTGGGAGGAGGCTGCTGGGGGCAAGCCCTTTTACCAACACGTACAACACCGGATGATCCTTCATCCTTTAATGCCTTTCACCCATTTCCGTTTACAATTTTTTCAGACACCTCTTCCCACCCTTGCCCATTGGATTTTTCCTCCAATGGATGTTTTTCTGGGCTCCTGCGATAGGCTCTTTTACATATGACAAACGTGTTTTCCTGAGAAGTTCTGTGATAAAAGTGTGGCAATATGTTCCTAACTGAAAAGCAAATTTTAAGGTTCGCCCCAGAAATCAACACAAAATCACTCAGGGGTTCAAGCATCGGATGAGTTCCAAGAGAACGAAGTGTTATAGTGCCTTTTCAAGAAATATATTCATCTTTATTGATTCACACTAGGTTTTTTAAAAAAGCAACTTCCAGAAATGGTTTTATGTGTTCTTAGTACACATGTCTCTGGTGCAATCTAAGCAAATGTTCACTTTCAGATGGGCAAGGGGCAATCCTCTCATCAATAAAATCTCACATTTCCTCCTGATTGAATAGCAGACTCTTGGCGGAAGGAGAAGCTGGGAAGATCATGTCTGTCAAGTGTGACCTTAGAAACCCGTGTGCTCCGTGCGGGCGCCCTCGCCCACTGCACTGCCCGCTTCTGCCCTTGCCAGTCTTTGTACCCAGGTTCCCTCCCTCCGTGGAAGGTGGGTCAGGAAAGCCCCTGATCGGCTGTGACAGGCCCTTTAAAGCCGTATGAAGCTAAGAGGTTTCTACATTTTAATGGAAGATGAAGCCAAAGGGTGTGAACATATTGATTTGATTCCACATTTTTAGCAGTGAGGCATTTCTACAACTGCTAGGTCTTGCCACAAATGCGCCCTACTTAGTGAACTTCGAAGTCTGGCCCTGTTGAAGGTATCTTTTTAAAAAGATGGCTCCGAGTGGTAACATTGTAACCCATTTGTATGCTTTACAAAATGTGGGATATTTCGAAGTTTTCCTTCTTGTGAAAATAGATATGCTATCCACACCAACAGTCCATGGCTGGTAGGGAGCGGGGGTGGTGGAGAAGCCAAATTTCTGGGTTATAATAGGGGAGTGCTTTCCAGCACCCTCGGGGTGTCTGTTAATCGCACTCACTTCTGGATTTTCCCCGACCTAATGGTTGGAGAATCTTCCTCTGCATGTTAGGAAGTATCAGGATGCAAACTAAATATCCACTCTTGTAAGGAATAGCAGGAAGGCTCACTGGACGAAATGAGCACTGGGACAAAAGGGCTTTCACCTTTAAAGCCAATTTCTCATGTGAGGCATACACTGAATTCAACACATAACGTCTTTAGTAAGGGTGAGCAATGCCCATTAATAAACATCAATTAATCCATAAAGCAAATCGCATATTAATCACACTTCTGTCTACCCTTTATTTTTTCTAACATATTGTAATTTGTTTATTGGTGTATAATACGCCACCTGTGGTCAATTCATCTTCTCCAAATTCCTTCTATTTTTTTTAATTCTGGGAAACATGGTTCTTCCTAAATGGTCGGCCTTAAACACCATGGAAACACAGTAAACATATTTTCTTTTTCCTGGAAACAAGTAAGTTGAGAATTTCCTCCATAAAGTTTTCATCCGAATCATCCCCTAATGTTCTCTACTTCCTGACCTTCACGGTTTTCAAATTACAGGCGACCTTTACCCTTCTATGTCTTCAGTTGTTTCTTCAGTGCCTTTTTATTCTACTTCAATATTTAACTCAGAAAAGGAAAAATCTGTATAGGAGGAGCTGAATGTCCATGTTCTCCCAATCTCCGGCTAAGGTACAAATCTTGTCCACCAGACCTCAGATGTTTAAATCTGCTTCTGCACATCAGAGAGGCCGTTCCTCAGCTGTTATTCAAAACCGGGGGTTGAGTGTGCTCATAACCTCTCAAGCCATTCTGTGCAATGTCATATCATAGGCGATATTCAATATGCTTTACCTGTGTGGAGGCCTGTAGATGGCCACAATCAGACACAGGGGGCCTGGGCTCCCTCCTCTTAAATCCGGGCTGACTGGGGACGGATTTGATGAATAACGCAAGGTAGCCAGGACATTATGTCTGTGCTGGCTGTGCCTTAGATGACCTGGAATGCAGTTTCTCCTTCCCTCCGCCTGTCCCAGTTACTCCAGGGAAGTCTGACTCCTTAGAGCTGCCTTGTCTGGATGAAGCCCAAACTTACCATGCCCCCAGGCTATGTGATTCAAGGTTTGAACCCTTAGAGAATCCAGCTGTTCTCAGTCTACAGACGAAAAGTCACAACCCCCAAATTTGGGGATTTGCTCGAGGTAAAATCCCGGTAGAACCTCTAACAGGAGACAGTTCTCTTTTTCTTAGTCCACTGCTTTTTGGACTTTGGTGTTGGTTTCTCTGGGGATAAACAAGCTTCTTCTCCAACGTGTTACAATATGCAACAATATAGCCCTATACTTTGAAAACACCCAGCCTGCCAAGAAGAAGCAGGTAGGTCCTGAAAACTTTGGGAAAGTTCTGGCCACCAGAATCTTTTCCTGCTTTTGCCAAAATAATTATCCAGTTTACCTTATTGCCTTCTGCAATTTCCCTTTTCTATTTTGAGATTCTGCCTCCCCCTGTGATAACTATTAATGCTAATTTGTGCTCCCCTACATAAATTCATCTATTAAAAAAACCCTGCTAACCAATTTTACTTTTGGTCTGTATCTGCCCAATAACTGACTAGAAAAATTAAAGTCTTAATTGCACTTAAGGTACAAATCTCAACTGTGGGAGGAAAAAGCATTTATGGATTAGCATTTATGAGTCATTCCCTAGGTGCCCGGCAATGTGCAAACTGGTTTCAGATGTTTAATATCTGCATAAATTGTCACTACTCCTGCCGTCTGAACTTTACAGACACGGAAAGTGAGACTCCGAGGGATAATATAATTTGTCCATGGTGACATAGGCAGTGAATGATGTCTTTGAGGCTTGAAAAGACCATGATGTTGGAGAGAAGGAAAGGTGCCTTCCCTACCTTCCAGGGTCTTCTAGCTGGACTGAGAGTTACATGTACCAGAGACAGATTTGCAGAGAAAAACCCCCAGCGTTTTATTACATGTGCAGAGAGGCCCAATAAGGAAACTGAGACCCAACAAAACGATCAAGGCAGGTAGATTTTATACTTTTAGACAAAGACACGGTAAATCTGTGAGGAACCGACAGGACAGAGAGAAGTTAACTTAGGAAGCTTCAATTAGTAAGGATATCTAGGGGCGCCTGGGCGGCTCAGTGGGTTAAGCGTTAAGACTCTTGGTTTGAGCTCATGTCATGATCTCACAGTTCATGAGTTCGAGCCCCACATCAGGTTCTGCCCTGACAGCACGGATCCTGCTTGGGATTTCTCTTTCCCTCTCTCTCGGACCCTCCCCGGCTTGCACTCTAAATAAATAAATTAAATTAAATTAAGAAAAAGAATTCTAAACCTAATTTGGGCCGAGACAGTAAATTCGTAAAGAAGTAACAAGGGGGTGTTGCTACAGCTTCTCAGCTCCCATTTCCCATCTCTGGTGACAACCAGGTGCCACCCTCTCCTGGAGCAGGGACGGTGCCTCTCACACAGGAGACTTACTTCCTGCTTTCAGTGGGACAGCGGAGAGTCTGAGTGTCCTTCTTGCCCAGGCTGATTTTAACTAACGTTAATTCAAAATCGTCAATAAGCCCAAGGGGCACATTGTGGGGCAGCCTGCCCTGGGCCCCTACATCTTGGCAGACACAGATCACTGTAAATTCAATGACTGGATCCCTTCTCCTCAGGGAGCAGCTGGGAGCCTTGCACCAACCGGGTCCCCGGCATGAGCCAGAGGCAGGGATGCGTTGAAGGAAGGGCGTCACAGCCAATCCCAGGGCCGTGACGCACATGTGCTTGGCTGCCAGCGCACCTGTTACCACACGGACTCCATCGCTGCCTTGTCTTTGGACCTCGGGCAACTCACTGAAAACTTTTTCCTAAGATTCAATTTTTCCTTGTCTGTAAACTGAAGTTAATATAATCCACCTCAAGTATTGTTATTAATATTTCATAAGATGATGCTTTTGGAGGGAAGAGTACAACGTTTGTCTCCTCTCAAGCACTCCATGGAAACTTCTGGCTTACTTGTTACCACTACAAGGGAGAGGCGGCTGACAACAGACACAACTATGTGATATGTGGTCAAGGCGTGGAAAGGTGCCCAAAATGAGCTCTCAAACGAATAACAAGGAAGGTCGTTACATTCTGAGAGAGGTCTAAGAGCGGAATAGAAGTACAAAACTCAAGAAACGGGAAGCTGAGGATTAGACGGTCAAAGCAGGTGCAGAGGGAGGACCCTAGTGAGACACAGGCGAGCAAGGCTGCTGGCAGGGTGTGGGTGGGGTGTGCGTGTTTGCACACATATAATGTACGTCGGGAAAGGACAGTCTCCACTTTCCCGGTGTGATGAAGAGTTAAGAAATGCCTCGCATTGCGTGGCTATGTCAACATGTTCCCTGGTATGGCTGACGCCAGAGGGACTGGGTAGGGAACTACATTGCTGAGAAGAAGCACTCAAAACCTGAGAGGTCAGGGGACACGCAAAGGTAACATGTGAAATGTTGGCAGAGGTGAAAAAAATAGCATCATGCTGCTTAATGAGGAAATGGTGAATCCAAGTTCAGGCTCAGTTGGAAACATTTAGTTTATTTGTTCTTAGAAAAGAGCTCCTGAAACTTGAAAACTGTTTAGCAATAGAAACCCCAGAGACCTCCAGCCAGCCAGGCTCAGCACTGTTTGGATTTACTCAAACGGTGCTCTGAAGTTTGAAGGTTTACGGGCAATTAAGACTTGACTTAATTTTCAGTAGGGGACAGCTAACACTTAATCTTCCATTTTATTCAAGATAAATGAAAAGGAATTAGAGGATACCTTGCTGAGTTGGTACAAGACTAATAAATACAATGTGATTTAGTCATTTAATGGAAGTTGCTAGATGTCATTTAGAATTGGACTTTGCAGAGTATTATTCTCTTTAAACTTGAACCAAAATGTGTCACTACTATGTTTTACGCCATGTATTGATCAAAGTATGTTCACAGAATGTACAAAAGCTGAGCTTTCGAATGATATCAGAAATTATTACAAACATATACATCAATACTTTGGGCACCATTCTTATCTGTAACCAGCAATGCCTTTCAGAATATAAATGTCCATCAACTGAGAAATGGATTAAGAAGATGTGGTTTATATATACAATGGAGTACTACATGGCAATGAGAAAGAATGAAATCTGGCCATTTGTAGGAAAGTGGATGAACCTCAAGGGTGTCATGCTAAGTGAAATAAGTCAGGCAAAGGACAGATACCATATGTGTGCACTCATAGGTCTAACAGGAGAAACGTAACAGAAGACCATGGGGGAGGGGAAGGGGGAAATAGGGAGAGGGAGGGAGACAAACCATGAGAGACTCTTGAATACTGAAAACAAACTGAGGGCTGAAGGGGGAGGGGGAAAGGGGAAGGAAGTTGAGGGTCATGGAGGAGGGCACTTGTGGGGAAGAGCACTGGGTGTTAAATGGAAATCAACTTGACAATAAACTATAAAAAAAAGAATATATCTATTCTTTCCTTTTCTATCAATTATCTATCAATCTATTATCTGTAAGGAGATGCATTTATGGAGCTACTCTCTGAATATAAGAAACACGATGACTACTAATTAAAACATTAGATTTCATTTGTAAATAAAATGTTCACAGTTTTGATTTTGAAATATCTAAATATCTAGAGACTGTATTGAAGTTTATATAATTAATTTCCAATGTCTGCACATAATGAAACTTTTAACAGTGGTTATAAAATTGTACCCACTTAAAAATAAAGCTCAGAGAAGGACAGACACCATATGTTTTCACTCATAGGTCTAATAGGAGAAACATAACAGAAGACCATGGGGGAGGGGAAGGGGGGGAAAGAGTTAGGGAGAGGGAGGGAGGCAAATCATGAGAGACTCTTGAATACTGAAAATGAACTGAGGGCTGAAGGGGGAGGGGAAAGGGGAAGGGGGGTGATGGTCATGGAGGAGGGCACTTGTGGGGAAGAGCACTGGGTGTTATACGGAAACCAACTTGACAATAAACTATAAAAAAAAAATAAATAAAGCTCAGTTTTTTTCTGTTGCCACCCATTTCAGGAGTTAGCTAGTACCTGGGCTTTAACTATAGACCACCTGGTACTCTAGCAGTCTGAGTAGATATTATTATTGCTTCTTCCTTCCCTCTTTTATGAAAAGGTAACTAAGACAGAGCAAAGGTAAGTACCTTATACGAGGTCACACAGCGCTTTCTTTCTCTGAAATCTAGCCGGCTAGCCGCTGTGCCACTCTGCTTCAGCTAACAGATTCATCGGATAAATAATAATTCACTGAACATTCCCAGAAATTGGCAATTACACTCACTTTTTGAAAGTGAGTTCACTTAACTCCCTCTGCAAGGCTTACGTTCGCTTGGTGGATTCTAGTTTGCCCAGTACTGGCCTACCCTTTTTTCTTGCCATTTTATCCAAAGAAAAGAGAGTCTGATTCTTTGTATTGTATGTGTACGTGTCATAACTGTATGTTTATACTCTCAGTCATCTTGATTGGCTTTGAAATCGACTGTTCTTCTTTAAGGAACTCGTTCTCATAATTGGCACGAGCAGATTGCATTCCCATGAGGAAATAAGACTCCGTGTTAAAAAAAGAGAAAATCCTTCTTATAGAGTTTCCTTATTATTCTTTGATTCTACAAAATTGTTTCTTAACATGAAAATTGTCCTCTTTTATGTCAGCCAATCATTTTCCTCACACATTATCAACTCTAGTCAAGTTGATTGAATATAAAATATATATATATACATATATATATATATGTATATGTATAAGATACATTTTCTGAACTGCCATCCAGGGCAACTACAACAAATTTTAAGAAAGAAAACAAGGTCTAAATAACATTTGTATTCTTATAACTGTTACAGCACCACTAGCTAGAAAAATTACACATTGACCCCTCACCATTTCTATCTGATTTGTGTCTTTATGCAGAAATGAGTATTCTTCTCTGTGTCTATGTGTTTGTTTAGAGACTACATTTCAGGGTTTATGGTTAGTTTTCTGAGCACTGGAACAACAGTAAGTAAACGGATTAATTAGGACCACAGGTCCACTTTAGTTATCAACTGTAATAATTTGTTCTAATCGGGCTTGTGTGGGTTCATTACAATCAGCATCTATCAATCAGTCAGGAAAAGAAAATTTGGTATTTCCCAGCAGGGGACAGCCACTGTCAGTGATAATGAAGGCTCTTGTCTTATGATTAATAATTGATAATACTGAGCAATGAAATCATGAGCAGAGCTTTGAAGAATGAATTTACTAGCAGATCTTCCTATATATTAGATACTACACACAACTTGCAATCACAAAGCTCACTTTTAAACATTTCCTACAATTTCTTACCCTTCAATGACTATATCTAGAAAAGAAATTGCAAAAAGTGCTAAATTTTTTCTGTGTGTTACTCATCAGAGTGTTGTGCTTCCAAATTCTTCAAATGTTTCCATGTAGGAAAGCTACTTATTTATTTTTTTCTCAGCAGAGAGCGATTCCTGTAAAATGTCTATGAAGAAGGAGAACCAAATCGTCTAGGATGGAGACCAGGCTTTGTCATTCCTCGCAAGTCATAAATAAGCCCACGGTGCTTACGGTCTCGAAAGATACCTGTGCTTGAATGGAAGAATATTACTTGGCGACAGTTCGGAGTAACAATGGGTGTCTCCGCAACCTTCCTTAAAACAAGGACTGTGGTATTTCACACACTCGGACAAGCCATGAATTCAAAGACAAAGCACTGTTGTAGGTAGCACTGTAAAAGAATAGGCCTGCCAATTAAACTCTAACTCATATTTGACCCGAGAAATGTTGACATGTGAAAAAAGACACGTGCACCTTGGAACTGATGGAATGTAATAGTATTTGGCTATTCACGCAACTACGTAGACAAAAAACAATCTTTTCAGGGGCTAGTGGTAGTCAACACAGGTAAATTTTGTGATAAACTGTAACTCTAGGAGGCCAGATTCCTTAATTTCTCATGGCTGCTGGGATTAGTTTCCCATGATGCCTGCTTCAATCTTTCCCTCTCGGGGCTCTGCACTTGGCCTTTCCCTGAGATGCCTTCATTCTTCGTAAGATGACACTACCCCAAAATTTCCATCAAAGGTACCAAAACCATGCTGGGCCTTGTTCATATGGGTGGTGTAAGGCAATGCTGCTCCACCAGAACTTCCTTTTCATCTGACATTAGAAAAGGAAATAAGAGAATTTGTTGTTCAAAAGGTTTATTGTCTTGGAACAGCGAGGTTTTATAGTTTATGTGTGTGAGCTTATCTTGCTTTTATTCCTTATGTTTCTAGTAACAAGAGCATGTGAAATGACAAATCATCGAGAAGGAAAATGCTTTGTTTTCTAAGCAAGAAGTTTTATGTAAGACTCTGTTATTCTTTTTTTTTTTTTTTTTTTTTTGCACCAGAGCTTAGGATGGCAGAACTGATGGCTTCGGGCAGCAGCGTGCTGGTGTTTGGGGTGTTAGGCCAGAGTTTAACACGACTGATGCTGTTTGTCCGTAAACAACACAGAGCTCTTCTGCTGACCAGGTGGAAAAAGTTAGTGGAAATAGGAACTTTCCAAACACTGTTTTTTAAAAGATACACCGTAATTCTGATTATGAGAGGCTGTTCATCCACAAATAGGCTAGTAAATTACTTGCAAGGTTAGAAGTTACTAATGGCAATGCCCCTTTCTTTTCATTTACTTAATTTTTGTAAGATATCAGGAAAATTCATTAAAAAATTATTCATGTGTTCTCAGCTGCTCTTTACCTATTGGGATTTATAAGACATGTAAGGCTTATGAACACAAAAACCAAATTGAAAAAAATGATGTCTTTTCATATTACTTGTGTGCGTCCGTGTGTGTGTGTGTGTGTGTGTGTGTATGTGTGTGTAAAACAGATGTATGAAAATCAAATTATGTCAGGGCATCTGAGGCCTTGTCATCTCGGATGATTTCAGGCTCACCAGGCTGAATCGCAAGGACACATCTGCATGGTGGTTTCTGATGAACGGCTTCTATCACAAAGACAAGAAAATCCCCTGAGAACGTTGCACATGTGCCGTAGCACACCTGTAAATGCGTTCAGTGACAGCATTCAGAGAACCCTGGCGGTTCTAGGAGCAAGAACGATCTCCGAGAAGTGGAAACAGAGTGTAGAGGTCCCGTTTGCTCAAACATCCAGCTTTATTCATCCCCCACATACGTGAGTCTTGGTGAATCTCTCAGAAACAGTTTTAGTTCGAAATTAGTACCATGGCTCACATCTCCCACCACCCCAAAGCAAAACTGCCTTCTGAAATTAAACTGCTCTGGGGTTAACAGGAAAGAAAATATAGAGGGTTGCTAGCCCCTTGTAGACTATTTTCTGATTCCCTCTTGGAAGCAGAGAGAGGCTGAAGGTCTACACCTGCATGCAAAAGCGAGAATGTGTCTTCTTGTAGTGAAGAAATCATTCTTCATGGAGGCTTAACTCGGGGCCTCCTAATAAGCTGGCAACCTAGGAAATCAGTCAGGGTCCACTGCCATGACCATATGAATGAGCTCAGGAGGTGTTTAAAGTAACTTCAGCCCAAATTTTGCGCTGGCTTCATCTTATCAATTTGAGTAAGGTGTGGAAAATGGTCGCTATTTCAGGAAGTAAATGCAATGAGATAATCTTACTCGGCAGGATAAACCACTTGATCCCACAGACTCTGGGTCATTTGAGAGAAAACTCCCTTGCTCTCCTCTGACATTCCAGATGCCAGCAAGCACCATTCTGACCACAGTAACCAGCTTACAAAGCGGTGACTGGGTATTCAATGGTGAAACTCTACTTAAAATCTTCTTGGATTGGATCAGCAGTCATTAATTCCTTTGTTACCTTTCTCAGTGAAGGAAATAAAAATATATATATTTTTTATTTTTTTAATGTTTATTAATTTTTGAGAGACAGAGAGACAGAGCACAAGCCGGGGAGGGGTAGGGAGAGAGGGAGACACAGAATCTGAAGCAGGTTCCAAGCTGTCAGCACAGAACCTGACATGGGGCAAGCCGTGAGATCATAACCTGAGCTGAAGTCGGATGCTTAACCGACTGAGTCACCCAGACGCCCTTAAATAAAGGTATTTTTTAATAGCCCTACCAATTTAATGATTCTTGTTATCCAGTATCCTACAGTGCAAATGTACTGTTTTGTTCACAGGGCTGGGAGCAGAAAGGCTGCCTAACTTAGATTATGGAGATAGGTCAAAAGATGTCTTGGGCCCCCACCAAGAAGGTAATAAATAAGGGCAAAACCAAGGTTTTATACGTGTGACGCCAAAAGATGATACTGAATTCCCTCTGTTACAGTTAAGAAATGGTTGTTGAGGCATTATTTCTCATTCACATTTGTTTATCTATAAAACAGTAACACTGTTAAATCATCTCTCTTCGAAAGGATGAAAATGAATGCCTCCGTACCGTGAGTAACCATGTCTGGGGCATTTATTGCTTATATAGCTTGTTAGCACTTTGATCTTGTAAAATCTCTTAAATCACATTAAAATATGTAAAGATTTTCTATGTGCTTAATAATAAATCTCACATGGCCCATTTTTAGAACCGGAAAGCCAGTGAGCAGTGTTACCTTATTCTGTAGTAGACACGTAACAAATAAAGTGCATCATTTTTATAGCTGAGGTTTTGGGATACTTTTCCAATTTTCGGTTACACTTTTGCCTAGTTTATAGCACAGGCCTTCATTTACTTAAAATAAGCAAATGAAAAGTTAGGGGGTATTTAAGTACCATTTCAGAGTTGCTGGAACTTCTTTTTTCTAGGAGATTTGTGTATCTAGGGGCACCTGCGTGGCTTATCAGTTAAACAACAGCCTCTTGATTTCAGCTCAGGTCATGATCTCACAGTTTGTGAGTTTGAGCCCTGCACCAGGCTCTGTGCTGACAGTGTGGAGTCTGCTTGGGATTCTCTCTCCGTGTCCCTCCCCTGCTAGTCCTGTCTCTATCTCTCTCAAAGTAAACAAACAAACATTAAAAAAAGAGAGGTTTGTGTATGGAGAGGTAGTCTCTTAAAAGAATAAGTAGAAACGATGTGTGGGAGACCTAGACATCTTTACTTATGGGCCCAGACTTTGAGGAATCTGTGCAGTTGGTGAGTCGCAATAGCTTTGCCCTCTGAAAACCACCAGTTGGGCTTACCTTGAATGGACTAGATATGGACTAAGCTCACTAGCATTCACCTTCAGAAAAAGCATAGCTGTGCACTCTTTTTTGAAATTAAACCAAATGCTCCATTCACATGTGTGCACCAAAAGGATGGAGTCTCTGATTTTGTGATTTCTAGAAATACTTAGTTTCTCTGGTGGAGCCATGCTGAGCCTGCTATTTAAACTCCTGCCCCCTCTTCCTTCTGTCTCCAAGCACCAAGGCCCACGGCGCACCCCGCCAGCTATAGATGGCCTGAGGTCTTAGTATGTGGACTGCTGGTCTCTAACCCCTCAACAGCAATTGCTTGGCTCTGCTCTGGGGACCTGCGTCTCAGCTGCACGGGACATTACCATGTTCATCACACATGACAGCATCAATAGCAAATGTGATTTCAATTTTGTTTTGCAAATTTTTTGGCACAAGATTGTTAGACATACTTGGAAGGGATTGAAAGATATTATTTAGCTACAGTTGGGAATAACAATTTAGAGTCTTCACAGACACTGCAAGTCTTATAATTATTCAAAATCGCTCCTACGGATGGATCGCTATCATAATAATGAAACTTTCATGGCACTTGCCATGTGCCAGGTCTGTGCTCAGCACTTTGAGGATTTTAACGGAGATATTTCATAACAACCAAATAAGTAGAACTATTATATCCTCATTTTCCAGATAAAGGAAAATGAAACATCTGGAGATTAAAAACCCAAGATGCCCAAGACGGCAGAGCCAGTGGGTGGTGGAATTGGGATGTGAACCCAGGGCACATACTGAGTGCTCTCCTTGATGACACACAGTAGGGCTGTGTGAACGAGCTCTTGGAATTTCCCTCATGACAAGACAATTCAATTACTTCACTCAAGAGCGTTTTGCCTGTTCCCAACAGCTATAAGTAAAAGAGCTACAACTGTTGAGTGTAGTTAACTGTTAACTGATAGCAAGTGACATCACAACTGTTAATTTTGGTTGCAAGCATCCGACTCTGAAATAATTTGAAATCTGGTAGTTCTATGTCCTCAGTGATTTAAGCCACTGGAAAAATGTCACATTATTTAGATAATTGTTACAATGGTTTAAATTTAACCCAAGCCTTTCTATAAGACTAAGTGTTACTGATGTCTTATTAATGTTTCTTCAATTAATCACACAATCCTATTAATAACCTACTGATGTTCAAGCCACTCATTCACTTCTGTGAGAGACCAAATGTCCCTTGTAAGCCTAGTTTTCACTTGTCACATTTAGGTATTAGGAAAGTTCTTTAAAGAACATTCTAGATGGTGAGATAAAAATGTGTATGTGGCATTGAGAAAATTAGAAATGCATTAAGAATAACATAAGATCATACAATAAATAACTTTTTTTGTTTTCTAATATTTAAAAGATAGTTTTCTGTGTGTCAAAACATTATGTAGTGGAGAATTTAAAAAATCAAAACAAATATAATACTACATATAGAACTCTGTCATCGTTAACTTGGAACAGAATTAGGAGTGTCCTTCTGGTGAGTGACCCACTTAATTCCCCAAACTCTGCCTGTCTCCTCCTAAATGAAATCTAATGCATCTCTAAGTCCTGAAGAAATAGAGAATCGTCACCTCTTAAGATTATTGTCAATAATCATTGCATTGTTTGCTTTGCAAAGAAGTTAGTAGTAGAGCTTATAATTTTTTCTGTTACTCGTAACAGTTACTATTTCAGATAATTTACTCAATTATTTCTTAGCTTGACCTCAAAGCTATGTAGTATGGTCCCAGAACAGGATAAGAGACAAATCATTTTGTTGGTAGTGGAAGCACCTTCGGCAAATACTTTATTATTGGCTCTGAAACGTACAGAAAGAGCTAGAATTTTCATATAAAGACAAAAAGAAAGTGGACTCCTTTCTGGTAGTAACTTAATTTTCCTGGTTATTTCAGACCCACATCTGAATCCCCTATTGTCCAACTGTATGCGGCAATATGCAGAGATCATTGCTTTGTATTTCATTCTCTATGCACCACACCCCTCTTTGGGAAATGCATGGAGTGTGGGACTCCCTGCTAGTGTCCACAAGTCACTCCTTTTTGGGCCATATGCCGAATAGGGCATTAGAGGGAGGGGATTCGGTAGTTGGGGTGAGCTCTTGGGCCGAGTGGGGTGGATAGAGGGGTGATGTGAATGGGCCACATACACATGATGTGCTTTAGACCTCAGCGACATTCATTCCCAGACTGTTAGGTTACCGAGGAAGGGGCCTTACCCGGGCTTTCTGCTCCATTTCTAGCATTAATCTTTCATGTTGCTCAGCTATGGCCAGTGTCGCAGAATGCACCTTCTGATAGATCATTTCTCCTTCCCTTGTTTGAAAAGTGAATAGTCCTTCTCCTGTGTCACACATTCTGTGAGAACAGAGACAGGGAAAGAGGTGGGTCTTCAAGTGTTCAAGTGCGTTATAGTTCTCCATGTAAAGATGCCCTCGCCCGGTGTCACCCTCCTCCTTGGCTTTCACGGGAGTTAGTGAAGCTAATGAGTTAGTGATTCATCCTTGATCAAACCAACCAACCAACAAGCACATCTTTAAACGGTACATGAGATGGAACCAAGGGTAAAAACTCATGTCTATTGGGATTTTTAGGGATGAAGCATTCACCACAGTGACCAGAAACAGATACCGAGTTTCAGTTACTGAAGCTCATGTCTTACCAATTCCTACTAATAAAAGCAAACACTCATTTCCTTAAGGGTTTTCACATCTGTGATATCATAACACTATTTCCAAGATGTGATGGCTCTCAAAATTTAAAGACCTTAAGAAAAATCTACAATTTTATATTCGCTGTGGGAGGAACCAAGAAGACTATCCATTTTATAGTTTATGGATTTGCAAACATTAGCTGAAGCTGTTATTTAAACTGAGTCACTGTTAAGTAAATCTCTGCATCTTAAGAAACAGCATGGCATAAAGAAGACCCTATTTAGGTATGAGAAGATCTGGTTTAAATTTTGACTTTGCCACTTACCAGCAGTGGGACCTTAAGCAAGTTAAATAACTTGCTTCTATCTCCTTTCCACAGCTCTAATATAGGAAAAATAATAGAGCTCATCTCCTAAGATCCTTATGATAGGTGGAAGACTAATCTAAAGATCCACTGTAGAGAAGTGAGTGGCATTATTTTAGTATTTTTATTTGATGGACTATTTCACAGCAATTATTATGCCATTTCTGAGAGGATACAGCAACATTACAAATTCTTATTATGTACACTCAAGAGGAAAAAATCAGAATAAAAATGTTCAATTACTTAATTATAATTACCTTTTAGAAACATAACTTTATTGGAATAAAACCAATGATACTGCATTAAGGCAATAGAATTACAGGTAAATTTTATTAACAGAGACCAATTCTAAAATGAAAAGTATTTCTAATTAATACTTTAAACCAGCTTTGAAAAATAATTGAAGGCCTTCAGAAAGGCCCACTCAATATCCATATGATGTTACTACTGAGATACGGGGTATTTGCCGCATTGCTGTGTCAGTGGTTTTCAGATTACAATATCAAAAGATTTGCACGAGATGTTCTTGAGGCCAAACTCTGTCCTCTAGCACCACAAAGCTTGTGGAGTCTTCCCCATGATTCCCCAAGGAGTTTTCAGTAGAAAAGAAATGTCTCAAGAGGTTTCAGACATCACAGAGGCTGGGATGCCAACCTTCAGGGCCCCATAGAGCCAGCACTTAGCTTCTGTGAAAAAGATCTTAATAAAATTCACACAGCGTGAAATGGAAAGTCTGGGGGGAAAATGAAGCGTTTTCACAAAGTGAAACAAATGAGCTTTCTTTGTTGATTCAGAGGAGTTTACAAGTCCAACAGCCGGAGCAGGGCAGCGACTGACAAGGAGGGAGAAGAGCCCATTGGAGGAGGAGTTCTGTTCATTGTCATCTGAAGAGCACTGCTTAGTAGTCATCGGAAATGAGGTAATGAAGACACATGCTGTCATTCCCTACTCAGTCACCGAGATGCAAAGGTCTGACACTCACCCACTTCCTGGGACTTAACTGCCCAGAAAAAGGGTGTGAAATCTTGCAGAAGGTTTTCTCCAGTTTCTGAAATACAGACTCCAGGAACCTGCAGCCTTTGCTCCACAAACAAGGAAGTAAATCATGCTAGCATTAGAAAGAGAAGACATTTTAGGTAAAAGGTGTTCTTTCTTCAAAGTAGGTCCCCGACAGCCAAGCTGATCAAACATCTTTGGTAAAAGTATCTCATACTTTTGGCTTTCATCTGCAGTGTTGGAATTAAACGGTTCAGGTATCCTGGATATTGTTTAGAACATGTTCTTTTGGGACTAGTAAGAAACATACGGAGATAATTTTTTTCTTATGTGTCTGAATAGTTTAGTGGGAGCAATCCGGAACTGGAGAAGATGAGGCGAGAGGGGAAGTCATTTTGCTGGCCATTGCCTTGCTAGTGAATGTGTGGTCCACGGACCAGCAGCACTGGCCTCATTGGGAACCCGTCCAGACCACTGGATCGGAACCTGCATTTCACAGTCTTCCAGGTGACTCCTCAGCACATGACACTTTGAGGCACTGGCCTGCAGCGCTCCTTCTCCAGGTCACCTCGGACCCAAATGAGAACAATTTAGAAGCCACGTTTGTGCAGCTTCACACCATGACATATAAGACTGAAGTTCAGAAAGGAAGCACCATGACGTAAAGGACAGAAAACCTGAAAGAATCGTTTCCTTAACTTGGGAAAAGCTAATACAGAGGCGCTCCATGCATTTGGATACCCTACCACATTCCTCAATTGCATTTGTTTGGAGAAACTGTGAAAATATGGGCAATATATGTTTGTCTTGACTCAAAACTGATTTGATTGAAATTTATAGACAATTAACAAATGTTAGCTCTCTTTAACAAGATATTGTCACAAAATTAATACTTTTTCTTATCTAAAACTGAATGTTAAAGAATATCATCTCTAAGGTCCCTTTTGGCTTTAAAGAACAATTTTAAAATTCTAAGTATGGCTAACACATTAATTTTCAGGGTGTTTTTCTTTTTTTTTTTTGACATTGTGACACACGGGACATTATAGTAGTATAGAAGCCACAAGACTAAGGGCACGGATCTTAACCACTGTCTGTCAGTTTCATCTATCCACGTTAATCACGTAGGTACTGTAAGCCAGGCGCTGTCCTGACTCTGAGGATGCAAAGGGTGGAAACACATACACGGCTCATTGTCTCTGAGGCTCTACCAGGAGCAGGAAAGTAAGCATTGCTGGAAGGTGACACACTTTCGTAGGTGCTAGCAGGGAGTTATGGGGGACCTGTACACGTTATTTTACCAAAATGGGGGTTGGGGCACATGGGTGGCTCCGTTGGTTGAGCGTCTGACTCTCGATTTCAGTTCAGGTCATGATCTCACAGTTCATGGGTTTCAGCCCCATGTTGGGCTCTGTGCTGACAGTGCAGAACCTGCTTGGAATTCTCTCTCTCCTTCTCTCTCTGCCCCTCCCCCACTTGGTCTCTTGCTTTCTCTCTCAAAATAAATAAATAAACTTAAAAAAATAAAATGGGGGCAACAAGACTTGGTCACAAGGCTGTTTCCATTTGTCTTTTAGTTAAATTGAGTGGTGCATGTGACTGTATCAGGGCATGTGATAGCGACAGGGAGAAATTAATTCAGCAGGCCTGGGTTCCCCAAACCATGCATCTTCCAAAGAGAGGCCTGTGTCCGGATGGTCCCTTGGCCAGTTTCTGGACTGTAACCTCTGAGCCTCTAGAATGTTCAGCCTGATAAGAGTGAATTTTTGTGTGCCCGCTGCCTCGGGCCACGCTGTACCACTTGGGCCAGATGAGCTCAGCCTAATAATGTGCCTGATTTGCTCTGGGGGAGGCCGGTATCTGAGTGGCTCGAGTTGAACCCGCAGACTCTGCCTGCCCACAGGGCGGATCCTCAGGACAACCCTTGCGCCCAAGGCTCTCCATGGCTTCTTCTCGCACAACCCTTGCACCGCCTGTGTCTCTTCCCGCGTGGTCTGGGGCGGACACGCACGTGCCATGGAGGGTCCTGGGAGGGCGTCCCGGAAGCCTGTGCCCGCTCCCTGCTGCACTTCCTCCCTTCATTGGTTTTAATCTGCACTTCCAGTCACCACAGCTGTGAGCAGTGTAGCTTTTTCCGAGTCCTGGATCTTTCTAGAGAAACGCGGAGCCTGAGGGTGGTGGGGCCCCCTCCACAGGCGTTAGATTGTCAATAGGGTTTGATGCAGTAAGAGTCTAAGAAAATCCTAGAGTTTTCTCTCAGTGGCTCTTCTGGAAATTCCATCGATCCTCTCCTTCTTTATCCCATCTCACCACTCTCGTCCAGAATCATTCGAAATAAGGCGACTTCCGGTTCAGTCTCCGTCATGTTCCGATAAATAAGGACCATGCAGCCCTCGCAGGAATGTCTGCGTTGGCAAGAAACGGGACCCTAAATGAGGTGTTCCGCTGTGGAAAGAGTCTCCGAATACCTTCAAGGGGAGAAACAGCCCTAAAAGCAGGGGCCATGGAGGCAAGTGCATGTGAGAACAAGCCCTTACAGGGTAAGGGCATGACTCTTCGGTGACTGCCCTCTTCTCCTGTCTTTACGTCTCAAAGTTAACTCTTTCTGAAGGGGTGGCTTCAAAATTCCAGTCCTTTTCCAAATGACAAACAAAAAAAATTCACCAAAAGTTATGGAAACACTTTACTTTTATTCATTTTATTTTTTTAATGTTTATTTATTTTTGAGAGAGAGAGAGAGAGAGGGAGAGTGAGCATGAGCAGGGGAGGAGCAGAGAGAGAGGGAGACACAGAATCCCAAGCAGGCTGGGGCTCCAGGCTCTGAGCTGTCAGCACAGATGTGGGGCTCAAACTCATGAGCCACGAGACCATGACCTGATCTGAAGTTGGATGCTTAACCAACATCCCAACACGTTACCTTTTTTTTTTTTTAATGTTTTATTTATTTTTGAGACAGAGAGAGACATAGCATGAGCGGGGAGGGGCAGAGAGAGGGAGACACAGAATCCGAAGCAGGCTTGGAGCTGTCAGCACAGAGCCAGATGCGGGGCTCGAACCCAGGAACGTGAGATCATGACCTGAGCCGAAGTCAAAGGCTTAGCCAACTGAGCCACCCAGGCGCCCCCCAACACATTACTTTTAAAAACCAAATGCAGATACTTTAAAATACTTATTCGTGAGTCTCTAGATAAAATTTCACTACAGATGAATCAGCAGACCCCCGGCAACGTTGCCCACCCTCACGGCTGTATGACTTTGTTCTCACTGTAAATTGTGCAGTATTGTTGATATATCTCATGACCAGATATTCACCCTCTGTGTACACAAAAATTTGAAACACTCAGCAGTGGAGAAGAGCAAGAACCCTTTCCTGAAAACCCCATGGTGTATCTATTCAGTATTTAAAATTTAATGTTTAATTATAGAAAGTAATGAAATTCTTCAAAGCACAGCTTTTCTGAAGAGCAGTTAAAACCAATTAACACTTTTATTCCATTACCAGTTTAGTCTTTAGTGTCACTTAACAATGCTAGCATTCGGCTTTTCTTTTAAAGCTACGAAAAGGCTGAAGTTTCTCTCTATGGGCTCTGGTGATTCAGACTTGGATCTGTGGTAAGAAATTGCAAGCAAAATGCACAGATAAAAGCAAGTCCCAATATAGACCCAATTCATATGAGAGGTGAATACGTGATGAATGTGTTATCTCGAGTTTGTGAGGGAACCTGGACTCTCCAGTAAACTGTGTTTGGACACTAATCCTGAGGGAAAATGTTGGGTCCATGTTTCTACCTCCACTGATACAAGTTGCAGAGAAAGCAAGTGAAAAAATTAGTAGAAGAAAATAGGGAAGGATTCCTATATAAATTCAGAAAGAGGTAGGAATTTCAAGCTATGATCTAAGCCAAAAGATGTGAGAAGAAAAAAAAGTGAATGAATCTGCCTGAAAAAAAAACCTTTTCTCTTTTGTTTTAATGCTTATTTATTTTTTGAGAGAGACAGAAAGACAGAGCATGAGCAGGGGAGGAGCAGAGAGAGAGGGAGACACATAACCCGAAGCAGGCTCCAGGCTCTGCTTCGCAAGATCATGATCTGAGCTGAAGTCGAACCCTTACCCGACTGACCCACCCAGATGCCTCAAAAATACTTTTTCTAAAAATAAAAAAGAAATTATGTCAGCAGGCAAATGAAGACTAGGAAATTATCTGAAATGCACAACACTTGGTAACTTCTCATCTATAAAGAAAGTATATAATCCTAGTACTGGTTTCAGAGGGTTGTTTGAGAATTAAATGAATTAATATGTGTAAATCTTAAAACTAGTGTCTGTGAGTTATGTTACTCCTTAAATAGTAGCGTTATTTTCACTACTACTACCAAATACCAAAATAGTTACCTAAATCATAAGGCTAAATGGAAAAAAAGGGGACGATAATATATACAGCGCATTCTCGTAAAAGAAAGCATGTGTGGGAAGAATTCATACACATCTTTGCACACACATGTAACTCTGGATGAGTGCACCTGAGAGGAACCGTGATGGTGGTTGGGGGTGCAGCGGACACAACAGATGGGATCACAAGTACCGGAGGATTTTCTCATGAGTACTTCTTGACGTAAATGGTCAAATCAAAGGATGTAGTGCCATTAATTTATTAATTGGATTTAATTAATGAAAACTAAATTAATGTTAAATCTTAAAGTAAGGGTCAGAGGACTCTCACAGGGTTTTTGCGAAGATGTATAATGTGCCTGGCAGTCTCTGTCACATAGCAAATGCACATTGACTGTTAAACTTACAAAACGCTATACTGATCATTAGGGGCCACACACATACGCACACACAATCTCCTTCCAGTGTAGCGCAGACATCTAGATCTATTTTCAGGACAACAAGTTTGCAGAGTTCTGGTTTGTAGTGAATTGAAATAACCACAGTGAATATAGTAGTAGTTGGCACCCAAGGGCACCGACTCAGGGGGCAGGCACTAAACCCAGGACGTGCATTGCCTCATTGAGCCGCACCATCTCCAAGGCCCTCACTGCTTCTCATGACAGAAAACACTGTCCTAAGGAGGTGAGAGATTCTGGCCAAGGTCACTGAACTTTAAGTGGCTGAGCTGTGGTCTGAACCTACACCTGTGCTTTTGGAGGGAAGGTCATTATCACTAAGATGGATTTTGTTCATTCAGGATGAGAAGCGGAAAAGGGTGCAAAGTCTTTAATTATGAAAATTTCTGCAGTTGGAGAGAAAGAGAGAGCTCAGAATAGAGCTTGGGATAAAACATTCTGAAGGTGTTCTCTCCCTGTTTGCTGCTGTTCCTTTTCTGTCAAATCAGGTTCCCAAGAATATTTCTCAACGGTGCTCCAGTAGAAGGCATGTTAAGGTAAATCAGTCAATTAATCAATACAACCGCTGAAGTGCAATCAAACCCTTTCTGCACTGCCAACTTCACGTCGAGTCCTATGTAAGGAGGAAGGGAGGCTAGAACATTTGCCATCCCCTCTGCCTTTTGACTGGACGATTGGCCGGCTCCACACATTTAATGCACATGGTGGCTTTTGGCTGATTTGGCTGCGGGTACCTTAGGGATACAATGCTTTCCCTTACACAAGTTGAGATACCAGGACCTGCAAGGAGACCTTGATTTTAGACCAGAATCTGCTGAAAATTAGTACAGTGAAATGCCATTTTGATACTTTATAAAAGTAAGTTTTTAAATTTATATAATTTTTAAAGTTTATTTATATCTGCTTTGGTAGAGATAAAGAGAGCAAGAGGGAGAGAGGCAGAGAGAGAGGCGGAGCATACCAAGGAGTCTCTTCGCTGTCAGCACAGAGCCCAGTGCGGGGCTCAAACTCATGAACCATGAGATGATGACTTGAGCTGAAATCAAGAGTCAGATGCTTAAGTGACTGAGCCACCCAGGTGCCCCCAAACTAAGTTTTATTTAATGAAAGAGTTGATCTAAATGATCTCTAAGGCACAGATTTGTTAGAAAATTCTCTATGTTCTCTACTTGTGATGGTCGCTTCTCAATCACATTAATTAAAATATCTCCATCTTTTCACATATTTTCAAAGTTTTAATTTTACTCCATTCTGTTTACTTTTTTACTTTGGGATTTTTCTCCTTTGGTTTCTCAACACAACGCAAAAGTCAATCGAGTGTCCCTGAAATTTTGGCTTTAGCAAATCCCTGAAAAGAGGTACATATATGACATTCCTCTACATCTCTTCTCTTCTACCTCAAAAATTTAGAACTGAACAATCCACCACATGAAGACGATCACAATTGCTACCATTATCATTTTCTACTGTTATATGTTTACAAAAGTTTAGGGAAAAATCTTTTAAGTTACAGCTAATTTTATATTTATCCTGTGCACTTATCTCCTGATGGATTTATTGGAAGTTTAACATCCTTAACCCCCAAGTGTCAATCACAAAAAGCATCCGATGCATTCCATATACTTTGCTGACTGAAATTACTTGAAAATGATCAATATGATGGCTACCTGATAAGTGTTGATTTTGGAGTCCCTGATAGTAAAAAAATAAAGCAAAATAAAATATAAAAGAGAATTGTTTTTAAAAGAACAATTCCGTGGCATTAGTGTATTCTTCTGAAGGGAGTAGACCAATGTGTCAACAGGAAAACCGAGAACTGATAGTCTTATGTTCTCCGTTGCTGGACACTTGCTCTATTTTAAAACTTTTGGGGGAGGCTGTGTGTGTCTCATATGAAATAGCTACCAACATATACTCAAGCCCATTTGTCTGGGAAGGAGCTAATAACAAAGCAAGTCAAGCAAAAACTTAAATTCTGTCTTTAGAATTTATACTTCCTTTTTAAAGTGAATTTGACTGCCAAGTTACAGTTGGGAAATTTTTACAGTTTAACATGCAAGTTACTAATATTTACTCACTGAATTAGAAGAGTTATGCCTCTTTTCACCATTTTGAGAGGTACCTAAAAATGAGATCATTATATTCACTCAGTGCAAAAGAGGCTGCAATCAGGGTTGACGAATTCCATTTTTATTCTCTTTTTGCTCCAAACATACTTAATGGAGGTAATTTTTAAATCAAATGAAAGATAATTCAGTGTCTCAAGTGACCACAGAAGAAAGTGCTTAAACCAGATAGCCAAAATAGAAAAGAAATTCAAGACTATATCTAATTTTACACCAAGCATGTCTTGCCTTTTTTTCCTAGGTTATTTTTGTTCATTCATTGACATTTTTTTGGACATCAACCAACCATATGTCAGGCATTTTATTGGCTTTTGGACAATATTTTTTAAAAGCATATTTAAAAAAGAAATGAGTAAGTAATAAACATTAATTTAGGAACTGCATTTACTCTCATTATATGTATAACATATATAACATATATTATATGTATGTATTTACATTTTCATTTAAAAATGCAGCAAATGAGTGGGTCATTAGATGAAATACATAATATAATAACACATTTTGGAGATTAAGAGCTAGTGAACTGGTTATCTTTATTGCTTTAAAATGTTCTCTGGAGATTTTAGTTGACAAATCACTGGTAGAGTACAACTTTTAGTCTTTTATTGCCTTTATCAAAGCTGCCCAGTAAAATGACACAATCATCCTAATATACCAAGGGCAAATGCTGATTGGTATTACAAAAGATGTGTGCATATGTTTAAGTTATAGCTTTTTCACTTGCTTTGAGATAGAAATTAAAATTTAATGCCGTGGTAAAAACATGAATTTACTTAAATTTCAAAAATTGAAGAATTTCAAATGCAACTACCTAGATTTTTTTTATAATGTCAAATATCATTATTATAGGCTAATAAATCTTAAACCTTGATTTTAATATTTTAATGTTTATTGATTTATTTGGAGAGAGAGAGACAGAGAGACAGAGAGAATCCCAAGCAGGCTTCACGTTGTCAGCACACTGCCGGATGTGTCTTCAAACTCACGAACTTTGAGATCATGACCTGAGCTGAAATCAAGAGTCAGACACATAACTAACTAAGCCGCAGATGCCCCTAAACCTTAATTTTTAAATCACATTTAAACTTTAAAATGAATTTCTTAAAAATCTGAACTAGGAATACAGTCAATGCTATTGTAATAGTGTTGTATGGTGACAAACGGTAGGTACATTTGTGGGGAGTATAGCATAATGCAGAGAGATGTGGAAATACTAAGTGGCACATCCGAAACTAATTAACATTCTGTGTCAACTATACTCAAGTAAAAAATTAAAATAAAAAATAAAAACATGAATTGCAAACATGGCAACCAGATAATTTGAATCACCTTTAAAGTAGAAGAAATAGTACCAGTATTTCCTCATCATAAATAAAAGTATTGGTCATTTTATGCTATCCCTTGGTATCTTTAACCTTCTTAGGTATAAGTTTGGTGCTCATCAAGGTTCATACTGATGTATTCTAGTTAAGAACTGACCAACCATCTCTGTGTTTCCTCTGAAATCAGGTATACACTTGTATTATAGCACTTCTGACATCTCACCACTTTCAATTTTACATGCCTTCTTCCCACCTAGACTCAATACAAGACATGAAATGAAAGAAAATCACATTCACTCAGAAGTCTTAAAAATCTAGAAACAGAGAATATAATTTATTTTACTGTTGAAATAGGTTTTCCATCTCTACCCACAATGATACACCTTTGGCTCCAATCTACCTCAAATGCTTTCTAGATTCCTATATACACCAAGTCACAGAACAAAGCAAACAATAAAGGAGGTACTGAGGGGTGCCTGGGGCGCTCAGGGGGCTGAGTGTCCCACTCTTGATTTCATCTCAAGTCATGATCCCAGGGTTGTGGGATCAAGACTCGTGTTCAGCTCCAATCTGAGCGTGGAGCCTTCTTAGGACTTTTTCTCTCCCTCTGCCCCCTCCCCCACTCATGGTTTCCCTCTAAGAAAAAAAAAAAAAGGTGGGGGGAAGGGAGAGATACTAATACCGGATAGTCTAAAAAAGAATGGAAGTTCCATAAATGAAAAAAATACTACTTATCCTATTCTTACCTAATTTTGGTTCTCAGTACTCTTGTTTTTAAAGTTAGAAGGTTTGGCTATATGATTTATATGGTCTCTTTCAATGGAGAAAAAGCTCCTAACTAAGGAACTAACAGGGTAGTTTGCTTTAAACTCCCTCTAGTGATAGCTGTGTTTTGAGAGGTGGTTAATACAATTAAAATGTGATTTATTTATTTATTTTTATTTTTTTAATGTTTTTTATTTATTTTTGAGAGACACAGAGAGACAGACAGTACAAGCAGGGGGGAGGGTTAGAGAGAGAGGGAGATACAGTATCTGAAGCAGGCGCCAGGCTCTGAGCTGTCAGCACAGAGTCCGATGCGGGGCTCGAACCCATGAACTGTGAGATCATGACCTGAGCCAAAGTCGGACGCTTAACTAACAGCCACCCAGGAGCCCAAAATGTGATTTATTATGTTGTGTTTCTTCATTACGGACTTGGGCACTTTTACTTTTCCTGCTTTGTAACATCCATGTAAGGGTTAAGAGAGTGGGGGAATGGAGTTATCTTCCCGCCCGGGTGTTCAGAAAACAAAAGGGTGTGGACTCCAGCCAGAACCTGCAGGTCACACCAGGGTTCATTTATGTCTACCTCAGATCAGTGCAATTTATCATTTATTGAGCTTCAATAGCCAAATGGCTCCTATTGGAAATTCTCAAAATGCCTCACATCCTGATCACCTCTATGGAGCCAAGAGCGCACTAGTCATGGCAGGTGTGTTGGATAATTTTATGTGTCACCTGACTAGACTGCAGGATGCCCAGACATTTAGCTAAACAGTATTCTCTGTGTGTGGAGGGCTGGGGTGTGGATGTGGGTGTTTATGGAGGAGATTGACATTTGAATCAGTGGACTAAAGAGAGCAGATTGTGCTCCCCATCATGGGTGGGCTTCATCCAATCCATTGGAAGCCTGAGAAGAAGAAAAGGGGATGAGGAAGAATTCAATCATTTTGCATAACTATTTTTGAACTGGGACATTAGTCTTCTTCTGCACTTGGACTGAAATTTCCACCACCAGCTCTCCTGAGTCTCCAGCTCACTGACTGCTGGCGGCAACACTTCCTAGCTTGACTAGTCCAGCGACACTTCTCAGCCTGACGAGTCCAGCAGGCACATCTCTGTCTTCCAACCTGCCAGAGCTCCTTGGGTCTCTGGAAATCCGACATCCTGTCCCTGGGCATTGGCAGGCAGCAAGTGGGATCCGCACAGTTGTCCCTGATGTGCCAGAAATCATGTGGGCGGTGGAGAGAGCAAAGAATGGAGAAAACTCGACTTTTCAAGAGGAATGGATTTCTGTTTTCGCTTTTGCTTCACTATGCACATAGCTCTTCCTTCCAGGTCTTACTGCTGAGATCCGCACAGACTTTCACTTTCTGAGTCAGTGCATAGTGAAAAAAGAAGAAAGCTACTGCCCACCAGACCCAAGGTGCCACTTTCTATTCCCCAAACACCGCCCTAGACTTAGCTAGACTTGCGTAACAAGGGCACCTTCTCCCTCATCAGCCAAGGGTTTTTATTCCCTTCTATTATTACAATAAAAGAAATGTGAAACCAGTAGTCTGCTTCTGAAATTTAAAGTAAGACTTGACTCTCTCTGGCATGCTTTTATAAATTTTCAAAAGTCAGGTCTAGATGAGTAAGTCAGAGTTTTACTAAAAACCCTGGCTAAAGAGAAACTGAGACCTTTAAGAGGTGACCCTGTTCCTTCTGGACCTGGGTGATGGTGGGGAAGAGAGAGTAAAAACAGGTAGAGAAAGCCCTGGCTGATGCTTCCATATCCTGGTGTCACTCATCTGAGTGGAAATTCTGGAGAAGGGCAGGAATTAATAAATTGCTATCTAGAGTGAGCCAATAGCCCTACACCTCTGACTCCTCACAGGCCTCTATTCAGATGCAGAACATCTAGAAAAATCTTATGTAGAGGATTGGGGTTGAAGAAGGGGATATGAACACTCTGAGATTAAGGAAATGCTTTGATCAGTGGATCCAGTGAAAAGTGCCAGCACATTCCCCCCAAAGGCCAAACAGATAGAGTTAACTTCAGCAGACAGATGCCAGTGTGGGGCAGACCAGAGCAGATGGTGCTTGATCTGAAGTTTCTTTACTACTTAAGGCCACACAAGTCTGTGGTGCATTCCAACAGCCTGCTACATATAACAGAAGAAGGGAGGGGAAACCAGTATGTTACCAAGATGACATACCCCAAAATGACAATTTAAAATGGCAAGTTAAAATGACATCCTTCTCATTGAGAGGGGCCTTATGAAAAATCTTAGGTAGAAAATAAAGAATATGCATTATCTTTGCTCAACTGAGCAGTATTCAATTCTAGAGCCAGCCATCATCGTGAAATAGCTGGGGTTGCAATTAGTGACAGCCTCTCCCCCTTGTTGGTAAAACTCATTGGCGAAGGTTTTCATTTCTGCTGACCTCACATCTACATAGTTGTCCAGACAGCTCTAGAGTCTTTTCATACATTCCTGGGGGAACCTCTTTCCATGTTTCTGTCCACACCTTTTCCCAATTCCTCTGCCATATTGTTCCTTCTACAATCATTTGAGGGGATGGAGTAAAATGAATTTGTTTTATTCTGATTGGTGTTATTACTGAAGAGGTTCTTGTCATTGACGGCAAACCACAGAAAGAGCCGAAGAGCCAAATCCAAAGCATGTATTCTTAGATGTTGAGCACGCAGGATGATGCGTGCTGGAACAGAGCTCCCGTGACCCAAATGTCACGACACGAGCTGAAGAAGAAGGTCACGAAGGAAGAGACGTGTGAGCACAGGAGTCCCTTCTGGTGTGACTGTTTGCACCTGGAGTTAGAAGAGTATGAACTGGTGACCCAAAATCAACCCTACAGGCAAATGAATGCATCCTAGGTAAGAACGTGGAGAAAATGTATGGGGTGAGAGAGAGGAGTGGGGAGAGAAGCAGTGAGTCAGATGGTGATAAAAATCAACAAGATTGGGTTCAGGAAATGATTGTTCAAACAAAAGCATCTTACAGTGAATGAGCTGGCTGTGTGGACAGAAAAGGTCGCAGAAACCAGAAAGGAAAGAGTGCAGATCAGAAGAAGCAGAGGAAGCAAAGTCAACTTTAAATCGTAAAAATTATTCTCAGAGTCCCATCCTCAGAGAATATTCTAGACGGACCTCTCCTTGCTCATTCTGCCCATAGTCCTGGCAGGGTGACTGACTGCGTTTCCCTGATACTTAAGCCTCGGGTGGGTGAGGCTCTCAAATCCTCCCATTCAGTGACAAGCTGGGAGACGTGGGGTCATGCCTCAGTGTCAGCGGGTAGTTGTGAGGAAGAGACTCAGAGAAGGTGAGCAGGTCTTGGCAAAGGTGTATAGCCTCTTTCTGAATTTTTAGCTCTCTGTTCCACTTTGTCTAATGTTAGGTATGCTTTATTTCATGTGTAGATTCCATAAACTTCAGACAACAGGGACTGAGTCTATATTTAATTTACTTTTTAAATGTTTATTATTTTGAGAGAGAGAAAGAGAGAGAATTCTAAGCAGGCTCTGTTCTGTCAGTGTGGTGTCTGATGTGGAGTTTGATCTCATGAACCGTGAGATCATGACCTCCGCTGAAATCAAGAGTTGGAGGCTTAACCGACTGAGCCCCGCAGCCACTCCTGATGCTACATTTTAAACAAACACTTTAGGTTGCGACTTCTGCACATCTAAGTTGGGAACTAGTGCTTGTAGGGTAAGCTCGGGATGGTTTCCTGCTGCTTCCCATGTAGGAGAGGACTAGACTCACACAGACCCTTCTCACAGGGTCCGATTCTCCTCGGCTCGCTCACTCATTCCACGTCTACCTATCACTCACTGTGTGCAATCGCTTGGCCCAGCCCCGGACAGGCGGCACAGGTGGTGATCTGAAAAAGCTACATGAGCAAGACTCTGGTGCTTTTTGTAAGTAGTTCATACTCTCTCTACACCACATCTCCATGCCTGGACCCAAATCCATTTCTTTCATATTTCCAGAAATATCTCCAATCGTTAATTAAGCACCTTCAAGAGACTTGAGCGGCTGGTGGGAGGAATAGAATTAATTACTTATGTAACTGAGAGGTATTTATAGAAATAGAATTTTGGTTTCCTGGAGGGGGCAATTTCAAGTCTATAGAAGTGGAAGGAAGGCATGACCACGCTGATCATGCCAGCCAGACGCTGCCGGGGGAGACCAGCTTCCTGGTGTGTCAGGAAGAGAAAAGGAGATAAGAAAATCCTAACTTGTAGACACGCCAACTGAACATTCCTTACAACTGTGGCAGGAGCTGGTCAAGGCACCTGATGCCACTAATTTAAGAACTGGCGCCCCTCCAGGCTCCTCAGCCTCTCTCCAGGAGTGGCCAGGCAGAGAGAGCGAGAAGACAGACGAGCTAGCTGCCCAGAACCTTCTCCGGGCCACCTTCCCAGCTCAGGAGGACATACTCTGGGAGCCCCGAGGAGATGGGACTTTACGGGCATCTTTTCTATGAGTCTCAGCCTGGCACTGACTGCTGTAAAGAACGGAATAAAAATGCCATAAGGAAAGTAGTTGAGAGAAATTTACTCTTTTACCCTTGAGACCTAATGGGAATTCAAGCAGTCTGCATTTTATTTTAGTTTTCTTAATGCTCAAAGCCCTTGGCTTCATACTGTAAATACCTATCATGGATCAAAGCAATCTTAGTGAAAAATATTCCTTCCAGCTTAGCTGGTTGTGAAAACTCCATGAAGTGCTCATTTTAAATACCATCTTCTCTGTGAACCAAAAGATCATTTGTTGCTACGTTATATCTGTATGATTTCATTTTTTTCTTATTGCATATAAGGATGTTTATGGAATCTCAATTACATAACGATTTGCATGGCTCTGTTATCTACCATTCTAAATGCTTGAACTGTAAAGTTTCCTTATGTTGATATAATTCATACTATTTTTTTCCATCTAGGGACTGATTACTCTTTTTGGTTCCCGACGGTTATTTCTTTTGCAACTTTCATTAGGTTTTCCTGCAAACTAAAGAGGAGAAGAAAAAAGCAAGGTAGAAAACAAGAGAACAGGAAAGCAGACCTCTTGTCTTTCCAATTCGTGTCAAAGGACGTGGTAAAGGTTTTGAGACCAGGGTTAAGGGATGCAGCTGCACTAGGCTGCACATGACGGTGGGAAGGAGAACACGGAAGGGTAAGAGGATGCCTCGGGGGGTTGGTTTGTGGCTCACTGGGAGGCACAGCGATGCCCGCCTCGGATGCTTTGGAAAAGTCGCCTGACCCCCGCATCCCAGCAGCTCATCTATAAAACTATTTGCCTTAAACACTTTATAGGATTGCTCTGAGGATCAAACTGTGAGCGCATTTTGGAAACTAGTAGTGTGGTTAGGAGCGATGGTTTCACAAGAGCCCCACGGTTTTTGGAGGCCACCACGAAGACATCCTCCTTAGCAAGTGTCCCCTGGCTGTGCTTCTGGGGATCCTTGGGAGGCTGTGACTTCTCCAGATGCTGCCGCATTTTCTGTGTTTGGAGGTGGAGTTTCCTGTCCTCAAACTGTGACCCACAAGGCCTCCGACAGGCCAATCAGCCCCTAGCCTGTGCTCTGTTCATCCGGCAACTGTCTCCGTAAGATAATCTGCCTGTGAAAAACTGTCTGTCCGGATCCAGGGGCAGATTTCCACAAGGGAAATCTCCCTTCCGCCTCCGCCAACACTGATGGTATTAGAGAAGGGAGCCAACCCCCCTCTGCTGTTTCACAGCTCACGGAAAGGTCATTTTTCACCTCGTTTCCCCCGCAGTGGAAGGTTTTGATTGTATAGCTCTAGTAATACTGCCTTGTTTTGAAATTCATTTTTGTTCTCAGGGGCTGGGCTATCTTCCCCTACCCAAGTTTTATTATATTTAGTGCAGTGGAACACGTGGATGGTGTAGTCAGAATGGCAGGCAAAATAACCCGTTAGGTTACCGATTGTCAGCTTTCTGGATATTTAGTAGAAAATGCAAAAAATATTTATGGTTGGTCAGGATTGGAATAAATGGACGGTTTTAGCTTCTGATTTTGGATTTCGGTGACTTTATACATCGTTTTCTGGGGTTCTATTAAGATCATGGTAATTAATTTACCTTGGTGCCAAGAGTAAGAAAACAGGTTTTTTTTGTGTTTTCTTCTTAGTGAATATTTCTTATTTCTTTAGAGTTTCTATGTTATTGCAGGGTTCATCTGAACCCTGTTATTGGAGGGTTCTTTGACTAGTAAATACAGCAATGATATATATTCTGTCAGGATACTGTGCTGTTTTCATTGAATATTTCTTATTAACATTTTAAATTAACATACCTCTGAATTTAACATTAGACACATGAACGAAGTATTTTGCTGTTAAGGCAAACACATGACAAAGCAAATAATCAAACAATTCACCACTCAGATCTAGTTGAAAAGAAGGGTTCTGGATTCAGGCAAGGATTTCATTTCTGGATGCGCTAACCATGACTTGTATGACCTTGTATGTATCGAATTCTCTCTATTTGTATCGATATCTATTCTCTGTCCTTTGCTGATGTGTACATCTGGCATTGTGCCCTGGGAAGCTAACTTCTACAGGCCCAGGTCTGCCTGTCTTCTGGTTTGGCCAACAAAGGGCACTCCCAGAGGAAGGGGGGCAGTGAGCCTGAGGTATTTCCCCACCTTGCCCTTCCTGTCTCAGTATTGTGGTTTGCGCATGCTTCTATCCTCCAATGATCAAGTTCTCTCTGGGTTCTGGATTCCTTGTTCCCTCAGACATGGAATAGGTAAAAACTTCTCTCTGTTGCTAGTCTTGGGGTACCCGCCACCCCATGTTTGTTCCATAATCATACACCCACCTCTTTAATGAGTTCCTACACTGACTTCTCCCCAAACTCTTTGAGTAGGTAATTTCTGTATTGTTGAGCTTACACTTGATTCATAACAAGTTATTTAATCTCTCAGACTCACAGTTTTCTCATTTATAAAATAAGGAAAATAATAGTGGCACATCTAAGAAGGTTGCTATGATGAGCGATAATAAGGATGGTGACAATAATAATGATGATGATAACAGTAATAATAAATGTGATGGTTGGCATGCATTATGGACCTACTTCAATGCTCAGCCTCTATCCATATTATCATTACTGGTGGAATGCAAAAGTGGTCACCAACTACTTAACTTCCTATATTCACACCCTTGCAATGTGTCTTTAAAGTTCCCCCCATCAATACGTGAGCATTGGATATTGAGTAAGGGGAAATTTTTTTAACATCTAAGTCTTCAAAGGTAAGTTGGCCATATGTGTCAACAGATGGTCTTGGGTGTTGCATATTAGTTAAAAGAAGAAATTAAAAAATACATTACATAATAAGAACCTAAAGAGAGAGAACTAGATAGCTGAAGGAAAATGTTTTGTGGACTATAATCTTAAGTGAAAGACAGCACAACATTTAAACACACCAGTCTCTGCCTTAGAAAATGTCTCAAGTTAGGTAATGGATGACCTAGATATCTAGATGAAAGTTAGTGCCACATAATCCTGTGTTTGGGGCAGGAGGGTTATCCTGTAGCTAAATCAAACATAATATAACAACAGATGCTACCCAAATACTTTCTATCCTAAGCCAGGGGTACCTAAGGAGAATGAGCTCATGAGATAATCACTAGGCAGAGAAACTCAAGAGTCATGCTTTTTAAATTGGATGTCGAGTACGTTCAAAAGATCAGGCTGGTCCAGTCCATGTGTGGTCTCTGAAAGAAGTACTAGGGGATGGGCATTTTGGGGAGAAGATACCATATGGTTATTAATGTTCTTCTATGTTTAAATCAAAAGGAAAATATGTCTAGGCTGAGACATCAGGTCCCACTCAATGCTGCTGTCCTCTAGGAGTTGTGAGGCTGTTTGAAGGTGCTCATGTGAAGATAAGAATAATAACTTACTTAGATAATACCTTCTTTTATAAATATGCACGCAAAGTTCAAAGGAGTAAGTGTGAATGGTGTAAAGCATCATCTTCTTCCCTGAGGAACACATTAAGAATGTCAATACTCCTCGACAGTGACCCAAAGTGACACAGAGACCCAAACATGATCTCATTTATGAGGTGGAATTATTGAGATTTCCATATAAAAGAGGTTTGAAATAACACCGTATCTTTTTTGAGGAAGCTTCAATTCCCCCCACGTTACCATAATAATCCAAATTCCTACACACCCTGAACTGATCCTTTGCAGGCTACAAATTCTCTGGTAAGTTCAGCCTTTGTGCTTAAAGACAGATCAGACAGATTTAATCTAGCATACACATAGTTCTTACTATAGAGAATACACTTTCAATGATCTTTAACTTCATTCTATTCAAAAACACAGTGCAGTTTACATTATTTTTAGAACATTTTTAGGTTGTCTTTTCAAACACAAGAAAAATAATTCTTTGGTGGTTATTTTTCTATTTTTCTGTTCTCATCAATAAATGTATGAAGTTCATACTTTAAGTAAATTCATAATAATGCTTCCACTGCATTTTAAAAATTCCTTCTGAGGGAGCCAGCTTAGGAAAGAACTAATATAATTAGCATTTTTTGATGGATGACTAGTGTCAAGACAGAGAGATGAAAATGCTTATTGCAGTTCGAGAATACATCTGCACGTGCCCTGCATGCAATAAATAGTACAGCGCGACTGGAGAAAGTGACTCACACGAGTTTTGTCTTATATAACCAAGACATTATTTTTTCTAGTTTTATCATTTATGTTGTCATAAACATGTTTCTGTGGAAAACCTTAGGTCTATTTCTACTTTAATTTTGGCCAGATCTACAGCAAGCTAGCTACCTTGGAATCTTTGGTGAGTACTTCATCAAGGTCCTGCCATTTGAAGAAAAGATAAGCCAAAAAAAAAAAAAATTCTCGTTCTTCAATTGCATATTTGACTCAGGCTACAAGCATCTTCAGATAATTAAGCTAATATTTTTTGTGAGCCTACTACACACCAGAAATACATATGCTTGTTGGAGAGAGGGACTTCCAGACAAGGTCTTTCGGTACATATTCCACGATACTTATCGAAGTGATCTTCTGACAGTAACACAGGACGGGACACTTTCATCTAGACATCGTGTAATATCTTGGGTATGTGAGGATAGGTTCTTCTTACGTAGGGCCTGAGAAAGCCAAGTTTGGGAAATTACGTGCAATCTTTGTGCTAGTGGACACAGCAGTATCGAGACAAGAACTATAAGAAAGCCAAGGTTGAATCTACAAGTACACTTTGGGGGCAGGTTGTATACAGGGCATTTCTGAGAACAAAAGAAAAATCCCTCCTCTCTGGCTGCTTGTCCTCTAGAGAGGAATTCACTTATTCCACCTCTTTAGATTTTAAAGTATGTTCATTTGATCAAGATGGTTATTCTTGATGAACTGCTTTACAGGAAATCTTTCGAAGCTTTGGTTTTGATTTGAAGAAATAGTGTTAGAAGGGACCATAATAATAAAATCACCATGCTCATTTACTTCAAAAAACAGAACCCAATGACTGTGAAGTCTTGTGACTACATGAAGAAATAAATGAACTGATGTACATTTTGTCCATGTAAATTGTGGTGAAAGATGGACAGACTTCCAATTGTATGCACCTATATCTGCCTATCCTTCAAGAAATCACTCAACTTTGATATTCTGTGCCAATGGTAACCCAGGTTTAACTGATCTTAAATCTGCATTTTGTATTAGGATTTTCTATTTTTTAGACACATTTAAGTTTAGAATTAACATGTAGGATCAAAAGGGAAATGTAAGCATCAAACTGTTCCTGGCTTAACCACTTATCATAAGCTTATTGCCCAGGAAATTGTCCTTTAAGGTAAGAAATTGAGAGGTAAGGATAATGAGTTCAAAGCTGATCTATTATCATAATTACAAAATACTGGAACAGATATGCACTATATAGCTATCATGTGTTCTACCTTTCAATATTCTGAAAGAGGATTCAGAATATTTTGATGTCTGAAAAGAACAAATTTCTTAAATATAGTTTTAATATTTTCATCTTTCACATTGTTATTTCTACAACTTTAAGTTGTAAGAAATATATATGCAAAACATGAGATAAAATATAAACATAGAGCTCAATGATGTATCAGAAAGCAAACACAAGCATAACCATCACTTAATCAAAACTTAGAACATAGAATCTTAAGATTTTGTGTTTCCCAATTCCTACTACTTCCCATTCTACACTCTGATTTAACTAGACATATATGGCAATAGTTTCCAGGGGTTTGTTTGTTTGTTTTTTAGTTTTTCATATAATTATGCATCCATAAACATTGTAGTTTAGTCTTGCTGATTTCCCAACTTTCTTCTTTTGTGTTTGGCTTTATTTGCTTCCTCAAAATGGTATTTATTCATCTATGTAGTTGTTTATAGTATAGGCCATTGATTGTTACTTAAGTATTCTATTATTTGGTTATGCTAAATTATTTTTCCATTCTACTGCTGAATCACATTCAGGCTATTTCTATTTGGGCTCTTACCAAATACATAAATATTTGAGTCTCTTTCTTGATAGACACGCACAGCACTTCCACAGAGCATGTGTCTAGAACTGGAATTGCCTGGTTATGGAACATGTGCATATTCTGATTTACTAGGTAATGACAGACTAGTGATGGTACAAATTTCCACTCCTGCTCTAATGCGTGAGTGTTCCAGTTGCTTCACATCCTCACCAACACTTGGTATTGTCAGTCTTTTGAATTTTAGTCATTATTCTCCATGCTCAGCAGGAATCTGCTTAAGATTCTCTCTTTTTCTCTCTCTCCTTTTACCCCTCTGCCACTCATACTCTGTCTGCCTCTCTCTAAAATAAAATTAAAAAAAAAATTTAGCCATGGAGGGCCTGGGTGGCTCAGTTGGTTAAGTGTCCAACTTCAGCCCAGGTCATGATCTAGCAGTTTGTGAGTTCGAGCCCAGTGTTGGGCTCTGTGCTAATCTGTGCTGCCATTCTGGAGCCTGGACTGTCCTTTGGATTATGTGTCTTCCTCTCTCTCTCTCTGCCCCTTCCCTGCACTCTCTGTCTCTCAAAAATAAATAAACATTAAAAAAATTGACTCTTCCTCATTGTCTTCCATTACCGCCTCTGATGTAAAGTAAATACATGTTTCTTCCAATGGCTAGAGAGATAGTGCTGATGTTACAGCATCTTAAATAGTTTAGCTTTATAATATGTCTAAATATCTGGAAAGTCATGTCTTCTCAGGATGTTCTTCAACAATGAATTGGTTCATTCATATGAGTTTTTCCATTTTAGTTTCCATATAACTTTTAGAACTAGCTTCTTAAATTTCACATCTTTTGTATTTTCATTTATCTTTATTTAGTACTGCATTTCTAATCTATCTGGGCACAGTTTCCCTTTTCATACAAGTTATCTTTCAGTACTTCTGTATTCCCTTTGATGAAGATCTGCTCGGAGGAATTATCATATTTTGGTTTGTATACAGTATTTAAATTTAGTATTTAATCTTAGAGTATGTTCAGTAAGTGTGGAATTTTTTAATGTTTATTTATTTTTGGAGAGAGACTGAGTGTGAACAGGTAAGGGTCAGAGAGAGAGAGGGAGACACAGAATCCGAAGTAGGCTCCAGGCTCTGAGCCACCAGCAAAGAGCCTGATGCGGGGCTCAAACCCATGAACTGTGAGATCGTGAACTGAGCCAAAGTCGTATGCTTAACCAACTGAGTCACCTAGATGTCCCACTAAGGATTTTATGTAAATCGTGATTTCCTGTTGGCACTGGATAGGTATTATACCATTATTTTTCTGGCTTTCATAATTTCTATTGGATCATTAGCTATAAGTTACACTGTAATCTCTAAAAACAGCTGTTTCTTTCAAGAGCAGCTTTCTTTTTACTTAACATTCTTAGGTGTAGCAGACAGTCCCAATTGTATGGTATGATGTCTTTTGTTATTTTTGAAAATGTTTAACCGACCGAGTCCCCAAGCGCCCTGTCATTTGTTCACTTTTTTTTTAACGTTTTTTTAAAATTTATTTTTGATACAGAGAGAGACAGAGCATGAGAGGGGGAGGGGCAGAGAGAGAAGGAGACACAGAACCGGAAGCAGGCTCCAGGCTCTGAGCTAGCTGTCAGCACAGAGCCTGACGCAGGACTCGAACCCACAAACGTGAGATCTGACCTGAGACGAAGTCGGAGGCCCAACCGACTGAGCCACCCAGGCGCCCTGTTCACTTTTAAAGTCTCTTCCAGTTTAAATTCTCAACCTTGTCCTTCGTCTCTTAAAGTGTCGTGAGTGTCTGCATCTTGAAGTCTGTCTAGGGTAACTTCAGGTTTTGGGATCTCTTTGAGTAGGTTATTGGCCACACTGTTCCTTCAGATTTTTCTCCATCTCTAGCTGTTGTCTCATCTCACTCTTGTTCTGATTATTTTTTATTGTGCAATAGACATTTTATTGAAATCACTCGAGGCCTAAATTGCATAGCATCTTCCTCCTGAGATGATTTATGTTTGTCTTCTAGAAGATCCTACTTTTGTAAATTCTGCACTTTGAATTAGGATTATTGACAGAATGACTCAGTAGATGAAGGACATCTTAGTGAATTATAGCGTCAGAACTTGTAGCCTAAAATTAAATCAGTCACTTCAATCTTTTGAGAAATAAATACAATATAAATTAAGGCTTAGTTCTTTGTAATTAAAATAACATAGTTCTTTGAAAAGCCATTAATTCTCAAATCAATTTATATGTACATGCACTGAAAACACAGAGATGAAAGTTATAGTACCAGCATTCCAGAGCTTCCTTAACAGAAGAGGGTGTAACTTAATTAATTAACTATAAGAATAATCTGAAATAATAAGTGACATCACTGAAGTAGCATGCCACACTAGGAGAGTGTGGAAGCTGTTAGGCAAAGCTTGGGCCACAAGATTGGGTTGGCTATAGAATGAATCACCTGACCAAAGGTGTGGTCCTTGCCGAATCTTTATAAACAAAAAAAATTTTTTTTAAATGTTTTATTTATTTTTGATACAGAGAGAGACAGAGCATGAGAGGGGGAAGGGCAGAGAGAAGGAGACACAGAACTGAAGCAGGCTCCAGGCTCTGAACTAGCTGTCAGCACAGAGCCTGACGCGGGGCTCGAACCCACGGACGTGAGATGTGACCTGAGCTGAAGCCGGAGACTTAACCGACTGAGCCACCCAGGCGCCCCTATAAACAAAAATTTTTAAAAAGCATATATATATATATATATATATATATATATATATATATATATATATGGAGAGAGAGAGAGAGAGAGAGAGAGAGAGAGAGAGAGAGAAAGAGAGAGAGAAATCACTCAAAATATAATTCTAAAACTATAGCATCTTGGGGAGACCATAGCTATCATTATGCTTAATACCATAAATCCAGCTTTAAATTATGTATGAACACCATCAGTACAAGTCTTGGGCTTCCTAAATCATGGCTCCGTGCTTAATCTTTACAGCAGGCTTTGCTGGCAAGAATTAATGCTAACATAACCACTCCTCAACGGCATGAGGCCTAGAACTTTAGGTGTTGGTTACATTATGCTTTCAACAATTTCATCATAGTCTTTCCTCTTCAAAGATTATGGCATCATGAAGACCTAGAATTTATTAAGCCTTATGTGTACTCCCAGTGTCTTAGCTATTTAGATTCTGAACAGACTCCAGCTTCCTTTTTGTCAGTGTATAGTATCTTCACACATCACTTTGGAGGTCACCGCAGGTGTCTTCCAGTATTCACCCAGATCAATGCCATCTCTGGCCACACTGAACAAGGAGGGGCAAACGGAGCACCAACAGACGAGGTGAAGTAACTGTTCACAGTGACTCCCACTGGGCTTCTGTGAGTGGTAGAGTTCACGGCCAGTGCAGACACCGGGCACTTTCTCCTCTACTTACAAGAGTATAGCTATTAGCAAAATAGAAACTGATGACTCACTCTTGATGGCCAGGCAAAAACTATGCTTCCTTTTAGAAACAAAACAGGGGCTTCGCCACAATCATAGAGAAACTGTTTTTCTAACAGTTTTACTACCTTATTACTTCCAAACCCTGTCTCATAGTGAGTTCCTTTCTTGATAAAATGTTCTCTATTGCAACTTCCACCTCACACAAGTTTCTGCTTTCTGAATAGAGGATTAAATGACTCCAGGCTTCCTGCTGTGTGGAAATTGCCCATTTTCCTCAGCTTTCAATCAGCGGCTGTGTGTTCTCACTGCAGTTCCTTCCTCCCATCCACCCCAATCCACTTCAAATGCGGGAGATGCAAACATCCACTTCTCAGTGTCTCTGGATCCGTGTGGGGACCACACAGATTCCTCTACCCTATTCCCTTGGGCTGTACTCACACAATTTCTGTGACATTAGGTTAGGCAAGGCGACTTCCTACTGATTGAAAAGAGAATTCCCGAAGTTATATTTCTTAAAAATATATACTTCGGAAGCATATTAAGCTATGTCTTTAGTTTTCTGTGTTCTGTTGTTTTGACATCTAGGGCCTTGCTGATCCTAGAGGGGACTGCCCCTCCCCGAATTAGCCAATTCCTAGATAATGGTAAACAACTCACCTGCAAGCGTGCTTGCCCACCGCAGACCCGCCAATCCAGAGGCCCCATCTCCAGCAGCCTCCTTTACTGGGCTCTCAAACTCAGGACCACTGTACTAAGCTCTCCAGGCCAGAGTACTAGACAACACGGACGGCCCCTGTGTCCCAGAGCTCACTGAAATTACCCAGGCTAGTCACTCCTGATCCTGTTCATCCTGCTTTCCCGATTCTACAATAGAGCCCTTGCCTGCAGGCCCCTGCCTCCCTCTGCCTCCTGAACAGTCCTGGCACTTCCCCCTGTGCCCCCCCCATGCCATGGCATGCCCCCTCCTTTGGGGAACCATAAGTGATAAACTACCTTTTCAACGGACAATCATCTCCTGATCTGTTGGCCTTCCATAATTAAAAATAATGAAACCTACCTCAATAATTGCCATTGTAATTAATAATACAATTACCTAAGTAACTATTTTTGATGTTTGTAAGCCCTTATTAGGAGCAATATGAAATACATTTCCCATTTTTGCTATCGCTTTGATAACATACTTTTTTATTTCTCAAAGCTTATGTTTTATTCACAGAGATATATTTTAAACAGGGCTCAGTGAATACTTTTACATGTTAATGCAAAAGTTTTTTGTTGTGGACGGATACATTGTATAGGGATGAGTATTCAGAAATATATCTACATTGGATCCCAGAAATTCTTGGAATAAAATGCCTGTGGTGCAGGAAGAATAAGAGAATTTTCCTCAAAACCAGAACTTGCAAGTTTATGTGAAGCAAGAAACTAAAGTATGTTTACAATTTTCAGCTGAGGAATGGATAAAGGATTTGTAGCAAATTCTCACAATAAAAGGGAGAACTCCTGGGGCATCTGAGGAGTCGGTAAAACATCTGACTTCAGCTCAGGTCATGATCTTGTGGTCTGTGAGTTCAAGCCCCATGTGGGCTCTGTGCTGACAGCTCAGAGACTGGAGCCTGCTTCCCGTTCGGTGTCTCCCTCTCTCTCTGCCCCCCTCCCACTCATGCTCAGTGTCTCATAAATGACTAAATGTTAAAAAAAATTTTTTTTTGAAAAGGAATAAACTCCTGGATGTGAAACACCATAGAAAAACTTAAAGGCCATTATGCTAAGTAAAAGTAGCCAGGCATGCATTTAAATGGCACTGGGGAAAAAAGCAAAACTGTAGGGACAGAAATCAGAACAGTGTTTCCATGGGCTGGGGTGGGGGTGGGGTGGATGGTTTTGCTCACTTCGTATCCATTTGTAAATTAGAAATAATTCACAAACTACTCTTAGTAAAAGGAGCAAAAATTCAAACACCTTTCTAGGGCCGGAGTTCTGAGTAACCAGCGAAAGACATTTTTGTCTTTCTCTTTTTTGACTTCTCCAGAGCCTGTTCTCTAAAGCAACTTTGAGCGACTGCAGGTACAAGCTGAGCATTTTCTTTAAATGGCACTAAGGGTCCTGAGACAACGTAGAGACATTCTAAGGTAGACACGTTCAGGCAAAGGACAGTGTGGACAAAGTGGAGTCCAGAACTGGCACAAATAAAGACATAAGACAAAATAAACACTTGGGTTAAGGTTTTCACCATTTCCATAGTGAAGAGGATATAGAAACATGCATATCAGAACTTGGTTGTGATACACGTATAGTTTGTCATTTATACTTATAATTAACATTGGTTGCAAATTATTGGCCCCATTGTGCTCATCATATAGGACTATTCTTAGCTAAAATTTTCTAGTTAATTCCTCCAGGTGGAGCTTTCCAGAGTAATATGAACCGGGTGGGCTTCAAACAGCAAATTCCCTCAATGATCTGATAGGTAGGGAAGAATCCTTCCTCAGGGAGGTACAGTTTCATCTGGGTGGGGGTTGGAGGGTTCTGCTTTACATGCTAATTTCCCCAAAGGAGAGATGTTAGTTTTCAGCCTGCTCAGCAAACAGAAACGAATCCATTTGAATAGAACTGGGATTTAGCAGTTGAAATGACTAAAGCATTCCTTTTTCTTTTGGTTAGACTTTATATTGACAAATAAATTAGTTAATTCCTGCAGAATTACTAATGGTTTTGCTTTCTAGCTCTCTGCGGAAATGAACTAGCTTCTGCCAATTGTCCTAATAGTAATACAATGGATGCAAACACAGTAGTCCCCAAAACACTTTGCAGGAGTATAAGGGGCTCAGAGCCTTAACAGGAAAGCAAACAGATGAAAGTCAATGGGAGATTTCAATGACTACAAGACCTGTGCGAACTCTGATTTGACTTGTTTCAAATCAATCCCTTTACAGAGCAATGAAGCATGGTTCTCTCAAGTTTAACTATAGAGAAAGTCCTTGATTTCAAAGCTGTAAGGTTGGAAGGACTCATTCATCTGCGAAGCCAAATGTCAGAAGTTGTGTTTCCCATTCCTCATCAGGCTTGTGGTTAACCAGGTGCCCGATGGACAGTTATGCCACACGAAACGGGGCGAGAGGTAGGAAAATGATGCTTTAGTCCAAAAAGGTATTGGGCTTCTCTAGTAGCACCCTGGGATCTGATTTATCGTTTCTCTTTTAAAATAGAAAATTTGTTGGGGCACTTGGGTGGCTCAGTCAGTTGAGCATCTGACTTCAGCTCAGGTTCGTGATCTCGCAGTTCGTGGGTTCAACCCCCACGTTGGGCTGTGCTGACAGCTAGCTCAAAGCCTGGAGCCTGTCTTCAGATTCTGTGTTTCCCCCTCTCTCTGACCCTCCCCTGCTCAAGCTATCTGTCTCTCTCTCTCAAAAATAGATAAAACATTTTTAAAAACTTTAAATAGAAAATTTGAGTTCAGATACTGCTTTAAATTAAAAAAAAAAAGACATCATTGGATCTGATGAATAACCATGGCTCCCATTCACCATGTGCTCACTGCATTTCAGACACTGTGATGATTCCTTCATCTACGCATCATCTCATTTAATTCTAAAAGCAACCCCATGGGCTGGGAAAGTTAATCTCCAGTCTTCATATGAGAAGACCAGTACTCTAAAGAGGTTTTGCGCAAGGGAATTTGCGCAAGAATCAATTACCTGAGGTTTCATGTTCTGGGCTAAACCACTTCATTACATGACCCTAATATGAGAAATGTGTCATGTCATAATGCCAGATTCAGCAGGTTCCTACTCAACACATCCCCAAAGGCAAGGGAAATGAAAGCAAAAATGAACTCTTGGGACCTCATCAAGATAAAAAAGCTTCTGCACTGCAAAGAAAACAATCAAGAAAACTAATAGGCAACCGAGGGAATGGGAAAAGATAGTTGCAAATAACATCTCAGATAATGTGCTAGTATCCAAAATCTACAAGGAACTCACCAAACTCCACACCCGAAAAATGAATAATCCAGTGAAGAAATGGGCAGAAGACATAAACAGACACTTCTCCAAAGAGGACATCCAGATGGCCAATAGGCACATGAAATGATGCTCAACATCACTCATCCTCAGGGAAATACAAATCAAAACCACACTGAGATACTACCTCACACCAGTCAGAGTGGCTAAAATGAACAAATCAAGAGACTATAGATGCTGGCGAGGATGTGGAGAAACGGGCACTCTCCTACACTGTTGGTGGGAATGTAAACTGGTGCAGCCACTCTGGAAAACAGTGTGGAGGTTCCTCACAAAACTATCAATAGAACTCCCTTATGACCCAGCAATAGCACTGCTAGGGATTTACCCAAGGGATACAGAAGTGCTGAT
>NC_043713.1:7646633-7652198 GCF_006229205.1 Suricata suricatta
CAGAGAAGGACAGATACCATATGTTTGCACTCATAGGTCTAACAGGAGGAACAGGAGAAACCTAATGGAGGACCAGGGGGAGGGGAAGAGGGAAAGAGAGTTGGGGAGAGAGAGGGACGCAAAACCTGAGAGACTACTGAATACTGAAAATGAACCGAGGGTTGAAGGGGGAGGGGGAAGAAGGGTGGTGGTGGTAATGGAGAAGGGCACTTGTAGGGAAGAGCACTGGGTGTTATATGCAAACCAATTTGACAACAAACTATTAAAAAATAAAATAAAATAATTGAAATCATACAGAATGTGTTCACTGACCAAATGGAATAAAAAAAAAAAAGACTTTTTCATTCAAGTTCCTTTTCCCAGAGAATAACTTTTTCCCCCAATTTACATTTATTACAACAAAAACAACAAATAAAACCAAATATGCGGACTGAGATTCTTTGGGATGGCATGATTACTGCACACGCATATTATTCATATCAAATCCTTCTTGACTCATGTACTGTTGGAGTAATTCTGTGAGCCAATGAAAACATAATTCAACTTTCCTAAGTTCTTTATATATTGACAAATATACTCATCACATTTTGGGGAATGTCACTGCATACATAAAATATTTATCCATAAAAATATTGCTAAATATTTAATGGCCAAGATGAATTGTCCTTCAAAATATCCTCCTCAGCTCTTTTTTCAACTAGGTGGTACGTTGGTGTTAATAAACATCTATTTGAGACACCCATTGTGTTACTATTTTTTCATCTGACCCACATATATTGTTTAAAAACTTTACATTTAGGGATTATGCATTTATTAGAAACATATTAGAAACATTGACCATAACTTCTGTTCTGAATTATGTTACTTAGTTCCTGTGAAACATTTTTGAGCCTCTTGGAGGTGAGCCAATCCAAAGGTCAGGCTGTCAAGAGACTTGCCTCAGCATCGGATTATATAACAACCAAGAGGCATGGAGAAAGCTGGGAGAGGTCTAGGGCATCCAAGGCAGCTCCTTAGCTCCTTCTTCTGACACTGGAGATGCACCATCTGTCCCCAAAACGGGAGGTTTCTGGGTGAAGAACATGGCAAGCACACCTAGCAGGGAGTACTGGGTTAGGAAACATCTTTATATCCCAAACATCTCATTTCTACAGTGGTATTCTCTAGGGAGCACAGTCTCCTAAACCCATAGGTTGCAGTGTTGTTTGTCAAAGGCAATGCTAAACTAGGAGCGTCCAGCTAAGACCTTTTGTACAGATGGAATCATTATCCAGCTATATAAATAATCTATTTACCAACAGGTCATTTGGCATATTTACAAGATTAGACTGGGTCACTTGTTTTCTTTCTGTTTCCCTGGAGTTTCCCTTGTGTGACCCAGGAAAGACTTGGATCACAGACGAGGCACTTTAACTCCTTTATCCATGGTGCGACACATTGAGTCTATAAATTATTTTATTGCTTTGCTTGGAGTACTGATGAAGTTTAGGGCCCAGATCAGGAGTGTAATTCTTGTGTGGTCCACATCGCAACATTTCATGGTGGGTAGATACCTGATACCATAGCAGGCCACCATCTTGAAAGTGAGATGTATTGATTCCGTTTGGAAGGTATGGCATATGAAAAAGGAAAATCTAGTTACACAAATTCAGGACCCTCCATGGGAAAATAATTCAACAGATACAAGAGTAGGCATATACGAATCCAGGTTTTTGTGGGGTCCAAAGTTTACATAATTTTGGAGGCCCTTTTACTTCCTGAAGAAGAGTAGAAAAATATTTGACATGTGCAAAGTGACAAAAATGTCAATTACATACGTGAACATATGTTGTGTGCCCCCCTTTTTTAGAGGCCCTGAAGCCATAGTTCATTAGTGTCTCTGTAAAATCTGCCCATTAGTGAATTTACTTGCGCCCAAAGAATTGCCATCAATTAGCGACGAATCTCTGGAAAACACATAAAACTAATAGAAGAAATGATTGAGCCTCCAAACTATTTTTAGAGGTAAAACAGAAATAAAAATATTAAGGTATAAAAATATTAAGGTATTAAGGTTAATAAAAAGATAGGTAGAGAATATAACACAGCATTTTTACAAGGTAATTATGAAAATACTTCATGCTATGTCTGGAGCTTTTTAATTGTCACAATAACGCAAAAGTAGATATAGCTTCTGTCTTGTAAATATAGGAAATCAAGCATAAAACAGTAATGTTTCCCCAAGTTACAAACCTAATATGTGATGAGAACAAACTTTTGTTTAGCTTCTGTCCCTCTCCTTCCAACTCCCTGCCTGCCACCTTCCATAGTGTTGTTTTTCCAATGCTACTGTGTTATAGTCATGACAGAAATACACATTTTCCAACCTCTTGGTTGCCTGCACGCTTTCCTTCCTTGACTCGGCGAAACTATTGATGAAGTTTAGATCTTATTACATTATAGTCGTGGTGAATGCTAATTTTTCTTTCTTCGTCATGCTTTCCCCAAAACCAGATCAATCATTCTAGACTGTGAGCTGGGTCAGTAACCGTTTGTGAAAGACTGACCGACACATTTCGCCCTATGTAACCTGGCATGCAAAGTGTCTTTAAATTTCTAAATTATAATTTCAATTTGAAGGTGAGTTTTGTGTCTTTGGAAAGCAGTATTTCTTAGCGTCTTTCCAAGGTGTGTAACTGAATCGCAAAAAAGACAATGCTGTGCTTTGCCCTTCACGTAACGTGGATTTGCTGAGAAGTAACTGGCATGCCCGAAGCCTTTATAAACTAAGATATATGACATTTAGTTCAAGACTAATACTACTCATATTATACTATTCTATACTACCAGTAATAGTGCTATGTTAGTAAACTATATAAAATTTAGTTCAATACATTTTAAATTAATCAGGAAAAACAAAACACCTGCTTCGTTGAGAAAACACAAAATGGGGGATGACCGTTTTGGTATTTGTCTCCACTGGGGATTATAACATACATGTCTTACATGCTCCCACGAAGCAACCAATGTACTTCGGGGCTTCATCTTGGCCAAGCTCTCCATCGTCCCCATGCTGCAAGGCTACTGGAGGGACAAGATGAGTGAGCCCCACACCGTTCCTGGCAAGGTGATCCATGTTGTGTCTCTGTACTCATGCCTCTTTTCTGCCCTGGGGACGCTGCTCTCGCTCAGCCCCTGGGCCCAAGAAGCTGCTGCTGCTGTTTGGCATAGATGATGCCAGACCTTGACCTGGGGCTGCGTTGCTGTGCTATTCCAGCAACTTGCCAACGTCACCTTGGATGCCATCTTTGAAAACTATAGCTACTCCCCTCCCCTGACCCCACAAGAAGGACAAAGAGGTGCCCACCAAGACTCCCTACCAGGATTTCACTGACCGTCTTGTAAGACCCACACCAGAGCCTCCCTGCACAGGCTCTGGGCTCCCGCTGGGGCCAGCACATAGTTTTTAATATGAGGAAAATAAAGTGAAATAAGCATGTAAAAATTAAAAAAACATAGTTTACTAATATTGAACTAACTTATACCTTTGGTAGAATGTATATATAAATATATATTACATACAACATATTGCATATGATGTATATCTAATATAGATCATATATATAAATAGGTATTTATATTTGTATCCTGTCTGGGTAATCCTTTCACCTGGAAAATCTTTTTTTTTATAAAAAGTTTGAATGAAAAGCTAAAAATTAGTAACTTCCTATTATATTCTGCATTATAACTTTCATTCCTTCAAGATAGACACAGTAATGTTCACTGCTTTTTTAAACAAAGCACTCCTACATTAAATTGTTATTTTAATAAATATGACACCAAAGTTACATTTTATATAATATTCAGAAATATGATTTGTAATCATATGTAATCGTAAATGTGGTTTTCTCTCCTGGCATAACGAATGATTAATAAATATTTGTTCGGTTACTCTGAATTTTTCAGGGTAACTTAAAAAGCAAGTACCTGAAATGAACAGAAAACAAATTGAGGGTTCATCTACAGTATCCACAAAGGACTAAAGGTCAAGAAAACCTTTTTCTTCTAGTACTTTTGACATGAATGATACAGTATCTTCCTTTCTACTTGATTTGACAATGATCTCTCCAAAACTGGATGAAAGTAACTGGTATTTGGCACTGCTGCTGAGTGACTAAAACACATCAGGTAAATCTGAAACACAGACAAGAGCAAACGCTGAGGAGAATCAGGAGCAGCGCGGACTCCCGTTCATTGCTGCTGGGAACACGATCGGTATGGACACTTTGGAAGTCTGGCAGTTTCTTAAAAACTAAATATCCTTTTATAATACGATCCAGTGATCATGCTTCTTGGTGTTTAACCATGGGAGGTAAAAAGTTATGTTCACAAAAACCCTGCACATGGGTACTTATGGCAGATTTATTTGTAATTGCCCAAACTTGGAATCAATCGAGATGTCTCCGAGTAACTGATCCACAAACTGTGGTCCGTCCGGACGATGGAAGATTATTCAGCACTAAAAGGAAATGAACTGTCACGCCATGAAAGGACATGAAGCAATCTTAACTGCATATGACTAAGTGAAAGAAGCCAATCTGAAAAGGTCACGCATTGTGCATTCCCAATTATATGACATTCAGGAAAAGGGAAAGCAGTGGAGACAGTAAAAGGTCAATGGTTCCTAGGGGCTGGGCAATGGGCAGGAGTGGGTAAGGAGAGCATGGAACACTTCTAGGTGATGAAAACATCTGATGGCCCCATGCTGATGGGCACACGTCAGTACATGTTGTCCAAACTCGCAGAACATTCACTGGTAAGAACGACTCTTAGTGTGAACCATGCGCTTTGGGCGATTATGCTGTGTCAGTGTAGGTGTGAAAGTCACAACAAATGTCCCACTGGGGCTGGCTGCCGATAACAAGGAGGCTGTGCGCCTGTGGAGGAAGGGGACATATGGAAAAGATCTGTCCCAAACCTTCAGGTTTTCTACGAACCTAAATTGCTCTAAAAATTAATATCTTTAATAAAAATGGTTAGGGTAGTAAATTTTATGTAATGTGCACTGTACCACCATATAAAGTAGTTGGGAAAAAAAAGGAAAGTGAATTTTTTTTGAGAGTCTTTTTTCTTAAAGGCACTGGAATTAAATTTAAATTAGCGGGCTGTGGTTTCCTACTTAAATAGATGTTATAAATTTTTCTGCTTCAGGGTTCTGAGACACTGGATTTTTAGGGAGATCACTTGACATGAAATTTTAATAAGTTTTAGAAAGAAAGCTTTCGGCAAGTCTGACGCTTTGAAGGGACTAGATTGGGCTTTGTCAGCTGGAAGGAAATAAGAAGGGCAAGACAGATCCCCACGTAGATATGGTCTAGTAGGAAGAAGGAAAAGAGAGGCCCCTGGATGTCTCAGTCAGTCAAGTATTTAACTCTTGGTTTCAGTTCAGGTCGTGATCTTACAGTTTTATCCACCCCCCCCCCCCACTGGGCTCCACCCTGACAGTGCAGAGCTTGCTAGGGATTCTCTCCCTCTTTCTCTGCCCCTCCCCTCCTTGTGCACACACATTCTCCCTGAAAATAAATA
>NC_043713.1:7652298-7693578 GCF_006229205.1 Suricata suricatta
CAGAGGAGGGAAGTGAGTGAAGGGAACAGATCAGAGGCGTGGAGCCCTAGGGGGAGGGGAGAAGGGGGAGGGGAAGGTGGCGAGGGGAGGAGGCAGGGGGAGGGGGTAACAGAGAGGGGAGAGAAGGATCGGGAAGGGGGTGGAAAGTGAGGTGAGCAGAGGGATGAGGAAGAGGAGGGGAGGGAGCTGTGCAGGGAAGCGAGGTGAGCAGAGGCATAGGGGGGATTGGAGGGGAGGAAGGGGAGAGGGGGAGAAAGGAAGGCGAGAGAGCAGGGGCAGGAAAGTGAGAGAAGCAGAGCAGAGGCATCCGGAGGGCAGAGGAGAAGAGGGATGGGGAGGAGGGGGAGGAGAGAAGAGGGAGGGAAGGGGAAGAGGAGGAGGGGAGATGGAGTAGGGAGGGAGAGGGACAGGAAAGTGAGGGAACCAGAGCAGAGGCATGGGGAGAGGGCAGGAAGGAGGGGGCAGGGTAGGAGGGGGAGGGGAGGTTCCAGAAGCAAGCCTTTGTGGGTGGGGACAATCACACGGGGTAGAAGACAGTTATGAAGAGGTGACACTAGAAGCAGGTCTCATTTGTGCCACATTCAGTCCCTTAAGGAAACAGGATAGTTTTGATTGCATCCAGAGATGAACACACTTGTGTTCTAAGTCTTTAGATAAAAAAGAAGTGAAAATAATACTATTTCATCTTTTGAACTTTTCTTGCAAAATATTGTGCTGCCTCATCTTCAGATGCTGTTGTTACCTGACCCTAAATGGAGCCCCTTCACTCCTGGAAAGTGAAGAAAATAACTGACAGTTGAAAATCATATGCGAGGTTTTTGTTCTCACTTCTCTGCCTCATAAAGTGTCATAACTGTCGGTATTATCTACGCTGTCTTGTTAGTGCAGAAGCGGCGTGATGAAGAGACTTTGTTTCCTGTCCTACCTGGGCACCACGAGGCTCTTACAGCTGGGTGCTTCTGATCGTCCACCTAGCAGAAGCAGGGCCCCCCTTCCTGTCCGCCCCCCTCATTCGCCTGTCCTTCCACAGGGGGCACAGACCTGGGACATGGATGCAGAGGTGTCTGCTGCCGAGGGCCGCCAGGCAGAGCCCAGTCTAAGGAGGGAACAGGGCTTGGCCGTCAGTGTGCGTGGTGCTCCAGAGCCCACGTGCAGGCACTGGGGAGCACTCTCCTGGAGCACTGCAGGTGTGTGGTCCCAGGGCGGGGGTGAAGGGGGAGTGTTCCAGGGGGACAGGGTGACAGGATCACAGCAGGCCTACAATGACTGGGCATCCAGGTGTGCTTGGGTAGGGGCTTGCTTCAGTGATGTTTAGAGAGTTTTGGGACCCTGAGACCATTACAGAGGGGAGCACACCCGGAGGGAGGCCACATCCTGCCAGGTGAACTCTCATGATCCGCACAAATAGCCACTCTGGAAAAACAGCAGAGGTTGGGTGTTTAAAGTGCACAGATGTGAGCCTGGCCCCCCGTGTGGGGTATAAAGAGGCTTTGAGACCTGCTTATTATAAACAGAAGACCCCAAGGGCAGAAGCCAGGGCTAATTTGAACCAGAGACCAGAGGAAAGTGGGGGAGGCCGCAGGATTCCCTGGTGGTTACAAGAACTCTGCTTGGATGCTGACTGGCCTTCTTACTCTTTCCTTGGTGGATTTACTCAGTCTTTTAAACAACCACATCACACCTTCTCCTGCATCAAATCTTGAATATCTCTCTCCTCATGAGCAGGTAGCCTACTTCTTATTTCACCAAGAGAAGAAAAACTACCAGAAGAAAGCTTCCACAGGTTTCTATCATGACCCCCCTCACCTCCATTTATACCTCCAATTATACCTCTGCTATATCCTGCACTACAGTTTCCTCTTCCTTCTCCCTGTGGCCTCTCCCTTTGTTCACTAGATATCATCTCTTCTCGTGAACTCAGATACACTGATCTGGAGATGTTTCCTTCTTCCTTCTGTTTTATCACTTTTGAGTCTGTATAGTATGATTCTCATCCACATATAAATGTTTTTCATGTATTCATCTTTTTTTTTTAAATCCCTCTTTAACCTAACATTCTTTTCTACCTGACTCTCTTGTCTTTTATCTTCACAGAACTTCTTCAGTCACCTGGGTAGGGACTTACTTTAGTGAGTGTCCTTGCTAACTCCAAGTTTTCTCCTCCAAGTCTCTGGAACCCATTCCTATCTTTCGTCCTCACTACTTCACTGAAAGAGCTATTTCCAAGCCCATCAGTGACCTCTGGTTTGCAAAACGAACATGTCACTTTTCAAGCTTCATTTCACTTCTTCTCTCTGCAGCATTTATTTTATTTTTTTAATCGATTTTATTTATTTATTTTTTAATTTTTTTAAATGTTTTTATTTATTTTTGAGAGAGAGAGAAACAGCATGAGCAGGGGAGGGCCAGAGAGAGAGGGAGACACAGAATCTGAAGCAGCCTCCAGGGTCTGAGCTGTCAGCACAGCGCCCAATGCAGGGCTCAAACCCACAAACCATGAGATCATGACCTGAGCCGAAGTCGGACGCTTAACTGACTGAGCAACCCAGGTGCCCCTCTGTGCAGCATTTAACATGGTTTTAACATCATCCACTTCTTGAAGCACTTTTGCTCCAGGAGTAAGTAACAATTCTGGTGCATGACTTTAAAAGCAATCTAGATGCCAGTGGTGACTTCCACATGTAGATCATCAATCTAGGACTCTGCCCCGATACCCAGGTACATATATGTAGTCATCTTCTGAAATTCCACTTGGATGTCTATAAGATATCTCAAACTTTCTATGTCAAAAAAACGAACTCCTGATTTTTAACCCAATCTTCTACTCTTCCATATTTATTCTGTTACAGTAAATAGCAACTATGTTTTCCTGGTTGCTTGGACCAATTCTTGAAGTCATATATGATTAATATATTTTTCTCATTTCCCACATCTACTTAGACTCTAACTTTAAATCTGGCAGCTTCCCTTTTTCTCCCCTGCTAAACCTTATCTCTCACCTGGATTCTTGTTCTAGAACCCTAACGGTTCTCCTTGCTTCCACCCTGACCTCCTTAGTCTCCATACAACACTGGGAGTAATCTTTTATAATATAAGTGAGACACTGCCCTGCTTGAGTACTCCAGTGCCTTCCAATTCCATCCAAAGTAAAACTAAAGTCCTTAATATGATCCAAAACGTAGTGATAAAATATAGTGGTAAGTAGCCTGGTCCATAGCACTTGTCTGCTATTATCTCCTAAAACTCTCTCACTCTGCTCTGGCCACACTTTCTGTCCCTTAAACATGCAAGAACAATACTGTCCCTGGCCAGGCTTTGAGACCCTCAGCCAAGAATCTTATTTCTCCAAGCAAAACAAAACAAAACAAAACAACAACAAAACAAAATAACAACAATGCTTACAAAACTTCTTCCTCACTTCCTTTGGGTATTTCTTGGAATATCACCTTATATAAGAGGTCTTGTTTGCACATTCTATCAAATAACACCCACCCACAACATGCCAATCCCTTTAACTATGTTACCCCCTGCCACATAACACTCACCAACACCTGATATCTTTATGCTAATTTGCTCCTTTTGTTACTGTCCTGCCTAAATAGCCTATAAACACCATGGAGGCAGGGATCTTTGTAATCTGAGCTATCCCAAGCACCTAGAACAATCCCTGGTATATAATATGGGCTCAATAATGACCATATTCTAGCAAATATAAAATACTAAAGATTATAAGACCCACCCTCATTTTATCTTTCACTATGGGGAAAATATGCCAATTATACTACCAGGCAAAGTTTTTTTTTTTTTAAATCACTTAAAATTTCTTGTACGTGTTGAAAGAGTTGGATTCAGTTGTGATGGATTATTATATATTACTCTTACACATGCATAAATAGAAAACATAAGTAAAATAAGTTAGCTAAGGGATTGCTAAAACTTTTGCACATACAGAGTTAAACTCTTATGAATCAATCCAGAGTTATCAATGCCCTTTGTTTTCCTTTGTTTTTTTTTTCACAAAAGATCATTTCATTTGCCATCAGTAGTGTTAGTGACATACATTTCTTCATTAAAGGGTAAAGTGTTTTTGACTTTAAGATTTTTTTCTAAACCAACACCTGTTCTAAAAGTTTATGCTGGTTGGTGTGTACTTTATCTACCTGAGGTGTTGACAGTAAGGTTTCAGACGTTACCAAAGACCCATGTTCCTTTTTCAAATGGTCCTAAAAGGTTTCTTGACTGACACCTTGAAGATTTGCAATTAAGTTCAAGGAGTGGAACACTCACAATGCACATAACTTCAGTAGAAGTGAGGAAAACATGAGCATCTATGACCAAAGCTGGGTGCATATAGGCCATGGCAACTACAACACTACCACGACGTGACAGCAACAGGTGAATGAATGAACGAACAAATGAATGAATGAATTCACTATCAGATGTCATAATAGTAACAAAATATACCCCAACTTAAGAAATGTGAAAATATGTGCATCTTCTGAATCAATGGATCAATAATTAACAAGCGAACCTTTCAAATGTTCTAATAAAGCCAGGAGGAAGTGGTCTCCTGGAATACAAGTCTCATTGGTCGGGGTGATACCTGCCATCAATATGAGAAGGGGATCAAACCACAACTTAACATCTCCTTCTACTGATTTTTATCCTTTTGATTCCAGAAATAATTCCTTGATTAAATGACTATTACTAAAGTTTAGGAACTTTCTGAAGGAGAATGAAAGAACCTAAAAGGAAGGCCAAAACTGTCATTGGGATCCCTATAGACCAATTAATGAAAAGCAATTCACACTAAGTATGTGTGGGTTCAATAAAAATGTATTGAACTTTAAAGTTAATGGACCAAAAATTAAGATGAGAGCCCCCATTTCTCGATAAGAATGGTTTCCTAAGTCATTTAATTAATGCTTTCTCCTAGGGGGAAAAATGAGTCCCAGTGTTATAGTAGCAAGAGATTTACTAAATTAGACACAGAAGGAAAAATAAAAAAAGCAGTTAGTTCCCAAAAGGCGTTGTCTTAGCTTTACTTCTTTGGAATTAGAGGAAGAATTTACACAGAGATATGATTTTTAAATATCACATAAATCCCTGACACAGATTGTTAACGAGGAGGCCTTTCTATTCCCTGTACTATGTAACTGAAACTCAACTGAACATTATGATTTAAATCATTTTATGACGTCAAAAACCGCTTTTATTCTCTGGGATGCTTTCAATCCGTTTTCAAATACCTGATACGAACAATAGAAATAGAGATGGCTATAACATAATCTGCCCTTATTGAGCTCCTAGGGTACTTGGAGAGACAGACCAACCAATGATTGCAACATAATGTAAAAAAAAGATTTAGTGAGCGGGTACTGAAATCACAGAAGCTCTTTGTAGTAGAAAGAGAGGTTAATTTATGCTGATTAATTTAAATAATAAGAATACTAACTCTGAATCTCAATAGCCTAACACAACAAAGGCAGATTTCTCACTCCGGCTATGTCTTGTGGCTCAGACATCGCAACAGTAGATGACTGCAGGTGCCAAAGTACATAAAAGGGTTGGAAAATCCTTTGACAGTCATGCTCTGGACTGAAATGTGTCCCCCATAAATTTATACGTGGAAGTCTCAACCCTTAACGTGGATGCAGTTGAACGAGGACCTTTCTGGAGGTAATTGGGCTAAACGAAGTCCTAAGAGTGGGGCTCTGATCCTCAGAGGGTCAGTGTCCTTAGAAGAGACACCGGAGAACTTGTTTCTTTTCCCTACCTCTCCACAGTGAGAAGCAGCTGTCTGCACACCAGGAACAGAGCCCTCACAAGGCACCAAATCAGCTGTCACCTTGATCTTGGACTTCTCAAGCCTCCACAACTGTGAGAAATAAATTTCTGTTGTTTAAGCCACCGAGTCTATTGCATTTTGTTGTGGCAGCTCAAACTGACTAATACAAGACATCTAAATACTTTGGCACAGAGGCATTGCGTGCTGCCTCCCTTAGCAGCCCGTGGTCCACAATACTATCTCCTATAGCCGCACCTAACTGCAAAGAGGCAGGTAAATAGAGGAGGGTAGGTGGGTATTTAGTAAGCACCATCGTCCGCCACAATCATTGCTTCTGGTCAGCAAAGATCCCTTTTCTCCCTTTTTTCCTACACATTCAATCCTTTCCTAAGGGACACAAACCAGAAAGCAAACTCCCCAGCCATTGGTTCTAGCTCCAAGTCTAGAGTCTGTAGACGATTGCAGATATGACTTCTCTTGGTTCCAAATAATTGTTCTGCCTCTACCCACTCTGTCCCAGTGAACAGTGGTTCAAAGGAACAGGACGCCTACCACTGCAGACACTCCCAGTCAAGAAAGAAAGAAGACCCGACAGGAGCAAGGTGGAACTGGCCCGGGTAATTGTGAACTGCAGTTTACCGGATAACCCGAGAATCCTTACCTAGGGCTCACCGGTACCTTGACCCTCATTGTGCTGTCTGGGGGGAGCTGGCTGATCCTTTGTTTTCCTTGGCTCTGCTGTCTGCCCTGCGGCAATTTTCCTTTTTTCACTATTCTCCTTGGCCATATAGGAATCAGACCCTGGGAAAATGTTCCCCTGGAGCCTTGGCACATTTCCCAGCCCCCTTCCTGTCCTGCAAAGTTCAGGTGAGAGGTCTGATCATTATCAAGTCTTCAAAATTCATAAATACCCTTAGTCTGGAGGTTTTCCCTTCCTCCCTTGTAAAACTCTGTCAAAATATTCCTACATTGATTGTATTTTTAATTCTAGTTGATCCCATGTACCAAGAGCAATACCCACCATTCCTGGAGTGTTTTCTGAGACTTACTTCTCAGATTTGTCATAATATTTTGTTTCTTCTTCCCTAAAACTCTTTCAGTTTAAAGCAGCACCCTTGCCCATATCAAGTTCTTTAAGAATACCACCCACTTAATCAATGCTTTACCCTGAGCCATTCTTTTTTCTAATTGAAAGATTATACTAGGCACTGTACCCTTAAGCGGTTTTCTACCCCGACATACCTTAATCAATGGAGAGGTTTTAGCAAAAGGTGTGGAGACTACACGCTAATCTGCTTTTCTTTGCGGCTGTTTTAACTCGCTTTTGTCACTTAAAGACATTCTTAGTTTTATCTCCTATTCTTCAGTAACTCAACATAATTATCTTTTCCAATTTTGAATTTTTCGAAATCCCTTTCAATTTTGCTTGCAAGTCCTCAATTACTTCCTGAGGTCCTTTCTTTACAGTACCTTGCCAGCCAACCAACTCTCTTAACATTTTGTTTTCTAACTTCTCCCCCTAGATGCTGGGAAATAGAATTCAAAACAAAATCTTCCCCCACTCCAGAAATCCTCTCCACAGACATAGTAGAGAAAGAAAACATCTCTTATTTTATGCGTATTACACCAGAATGTGATGCCCATTCCAGGCAGTTTGCGGAGGGACTGCAAAGATGGAAAAGCATCTGACCCTTTCTACACTCAAGCGGGTGTAACCCACCACCTGCATGTCCCCAAGATCAACAATAACTCCCTTTAAATGAGGACCGACCCGCACCGTTTGTCATCCTGCATTCCCTTGGTAATTGGAGTGACCATCTATGTCCACTAATTGGCTTTATTCAGAGGGAAAACAAACTTCTCACAGCTTTATGACACAAAGTAGTCTTGCAGTTAGGAGCCTGGTACCCACTGCCTTTAGGTTCCTGTCCTGCCCAACCTGGGAGCTAGAGGCGCTCTCCCCTTTGATGTTGACATTTCAAGGACTTGGTTCCCGAGTCCTTAAGAAAGGCACTCCTGGGTCTCAAAGCTGACAAAAGACCTATTTAGATTTCAAAAGAACTTTATATACATACATACACACACATATATATATATATTTCAAAGAGAGGAAGAAGCACTGACAATGATAAGTTTTCTAAAGTAAAGGCTCTAGGGAAAAGTCAGGGAGAAGAAGTTTCTCCCCATGTTCAACAGAGAATTAAACCTCTTATTTTTAATTTGTATTTGTCCTTACCAATTTGGTCTCATTTAGAAGCTCATAAGACGTGCAATCAGCTTACCAAGCTATCACAAGCTACACGAAGAGGCAAGAGTTTACCAAATGTCTAGCCCTGCACGGTATCATTTGCCCAGTGGTCATACTATTGTTCTCTTCCCCAGCTGCTGTTTCGGGGCTACATATGTTAGGGCCTTTATTTATTATTGCCGTGCTCCTCCTGCTATCCATTTCTATTAGGATCAAACAGATTTATCCTTAAATAACAAAATCTCAGTGGTTTGATGCACCAGGAACTTCTCACTCATGCCCGGCCTCTTTGGTTCCAAACAACCGTCCTGGGCAAACTAGGGAACACCTGCATCCACAGCTGAAGGAGACATCACTGTCTTCACAGTCCTTCGCTATACATTTATCCTATCTTTTAGCCCAATACATATTAGATTATCAGAAAAGATTTTAGTGTAAAATGTAGAGCAAAAATATATCTCAACACTACCAGACATGAGATTACTTTTCTCCCCCGGCTTCACCATGGTTATAGTAGACAAATAAAAAAAAGGTATATGTTTAAGGTTTACAGTGTAACTTTTTTTTATTAAAACAATTTTTAGAGCAGTTTTAGGTTCACAGCAAAAATGAGGGAAAAGTAAAGATTTCCCATAATGCTTCCCGCACCCACACATAAACCGTCTTCTCTGTGATCAACCTCCACCACTAACTAGAGTGGTGCATTTGTCATGAGTGATGAGCCCACACTGACACATCATAATCACCCAAAGCCCATAGTTTACACTAGGGTTTAATCCTGGTGTTGTAGTTTCTGTAGGTTTAGACAAATGGATAATAACGTGAATCCATCAGTACCGTATCATCCAGAGTATTTGTAACACTTTAAAAATCCTCTGTGCTCAGCCCTGTTCATCCCCTAACTCCTGGCAACCTCTGCTCTTTTTTTTTTTTTTTACTGTGTCATTGTTCTGCTTTTCCACAATGTCATAAAGTTGGAATTATATGATGGGCAGCTTTTCAAATTAAATTTACTAATATGCAATTTAAGGTCTCTACGTGCCTTTTCATTGCTTCTTAGTTCATTTCTTTTTAGTGCCGACAAGGATTCCATTGTCTGGATGTACCGCATACTTTTTAATCCATTCATCTGCTAAATGGACAATCCTGGTTGTTTCCAAATCTTGGAAACTATGAATGAAGCTGCTATCAACATCATGCACAGGGTTGTGACTAGACATACATTTTCAACTCCTTTGGGTGGTTGAAGTCAACCAAGGAGTTGATTGCTGGGTTGTGCATTAGAGTATGCTTGGTTTTATAAGATATGGCCAAACTGTCCTTTACGGTGGTTCTACCACTTTGTGTCCCCGTCAGCAGTGAATGAGAGTTGTTGTTGCTCCACATCCTTGCCAGCACTCAGAATTTTGGTCATATTAATAGGTGTGTACTGATATGAATTGTTTTAATTTGCATGCTCCTCCATATGATACGGAGCACCTTTCCGTATGCTTATTTGCCATCTGTATGTTTATATCTTCTTTAAGAAGTGTCTGTTAAGGTCTTTTGGTCTATTGTTCACTTGGGTTTTGTTTTCTTCTTGTTGACCTTTAACAGTTCTTTGCATAGCAGTCTGTTATCAGATGTGTCCTTTGCAAGTGGGTTCTCCTAGGTTGTGCCTTGTCTTCTCATTCTCTTGACATCATCTCTTAAAAATAAGAGTATAAATTTTTATTTTTAATGAGGTCTGGTTTACCATTATTTCTTTCATGGATCCTGCTTTTGGTGTTGTGCCTACAATGTCTTTGCCATACCCAAGGTCATTGAGATGTTCTCCTACGTTATATTCTAGAAGTTGTATAGTTTTGCATTTTATGTTTAGCCCTATGATCCATTTTTTAGTTTCTTTCTGTAAAGTGTGTAAATTCCATGTTCACTGTGTTGTCATGTCCATTGTCATAGATCAGGTGACTATACTTATGTGGGTCATTTTCCAAACTATCTACTTTGATCCATTGATTTTTTGTACTTTTTCATTAAAATCACAGTGTCTTAATTACGTTAGCTTTTTCATACGTCTTGAAGCTGGGCAGTGTCAATATTCCAACTTTGTTCTTTTTCTTTAATATTGTGTTGGCTATTGTAACTATTTTTAGGTATACAGTTAGTGGTGGTAAACACTCATAATATTGTGTAACCATCACCACAAAATCGTTCCCATAACTCTTTTCGTTTTGTCATTTGAAACTCTATATCCCTTCGCCATTACTTCCCATTCCTTCTTCCCAGCTCCTGGCAACCACTATTCAATTTTCTGTTTCTATGATTCTGGCTACTCTAAGTACCTCATCTCTGTGGAGTCATATAGTATTTGTCTTTTAGTGACTGGCTTATTCCACTTAGCTTAATTTGCTCAGGGTTCACCTATGTTGGAATAGATGTCAGATTTTTTTCCTTTTTAAGGCTGAATAATACTCCATTGCATGTACATAACCACATTTTAAAAATCCATTTATCCATTGCTGAGTAGTGGGTTGCCTTCCAGAGTTTAGCTGTTGTGAATAATGCCTCTATGACCATAAGTGAACAAATATCTCTTTGATACCTTAATATCAATTCTTTTGGGTTTAGACTCAGAAGTGTAATTGCTGGATCACATAGTACTTATATTTTTAATGTTTTCAGGAACGTCCATTCTGTTCTCCATAGCTGCTCTACCATTTTCCATTACTATCAATAGTGCACAAAGCTTTCAATTTCAGTTTTTGTTTTGTTTTTGTTAGGTTTGTTTGAGAATAGTACCCTTGAGGGGTGTGAGGTGATATCTTACTGCAGTTATCATTTGCATTTCCTAAAAATTAGTGATATTGAGTATTTTTTCATGTACTTATTGGTCATTTATATATATATGTTTGGAGAAATGTCTGTTCAAGTCTTTTGCCTACTTTAACAATTGGGTTGTTTTGTTGTTGTTGATTTTAGAAGTTCTCCATATATTCTGGATATTAATCCCTTATCGTAGGTATGATTTGTAATTATTTTCTCTCATTCTGTGAGTTGCCTTTTATTCCGTTTATATTGTCTTTTGATACACAAATTCTTTAAATTTTCATTAAATGCAATTTGTCTATTTTTTTCTTTTGCTGCCTATGCCTTTGGTCTTATATCCAAGAAATCAACACTAATTCAAAGTTATGACTTTTCCTTATGTTTTCTTCTGAAAGTTTTATAGTTTTAGGTTTATACTTATTTCTTTGATTCATTTTGAGTTAAGTTTTGTATATGGTGATAGGGCCAATTTCATACTTTTGCATTTCGATATCCAGTTTTTCTAGCACAATGAGAAGACTGTCCTTCCCATTGAAAGGTCTTGGTACCCGTGTCCCAAATCATTTGACCATACATGAGAAACTTCCCTTTGTAAAATTTATTTTTAAATTAAAAACTTTATATATAGTAAATTCATTCATTTGGCTATAGAGTTCTATGGGTTTTGGCAAATGTATAGAGTTACGTACCCACTACCACAATCATGACAAAGGACAGTTTCATCATCACCCAAATATTCCTTATGCTCTTGTTTTGTGGTCAATCCCTCTCTGCACCCTTACCCTCTGGCAATCACTGGTCTATTTTCTATCACTATAGTTTTACTTTTTCCAGAATATCATACACATGTAATCACAGAGCATGCTCTCTTTCGGATCTGGATTCTTTCCCCTTAGAATAGTGTACCTATGTTGTTGTGTATACCACCTGATTTTTGCTGAGTAGTACTCTATCAGTCTACCACAACCTATCCATTCAACAAAGGGTATTTGCATTGTCCAGTTTTTGGCAATGATGAATAAAATGGCTAAACCCATCCATGTGCAGGACTTAAAAAATTTTGTTTAAATGTTTATTTTTGAGAGAGAGAGAGAGAGAGAGAGCACAGCAGGGAGGGGCAGAGAGAGAGGGAGACACAGAATCCAAAGCAGGTTCCAGGCTCTGAGGTGTCAGCACAGAGCCCAACTGGGGCTCGAACTCATGAGATGTGAGATCATGACCTGAGCAGAAGTCTAAAGCCTAACTGACTGAGCCCCCGATGTGCCCCTCAGATGTGGGGCTTTTTAATAAACATATATTTTTATTTTTCATGAGGGAATAACTTAGGAGCAGGATTGCTTGATCATATGTGAGGTAGATGTTTAATTTTATATAAAAATGTGCCCAATTGCTTTCATAAATGGCTATATCATTTTAGATCCCCACCGACACATATATGAGCACATACTTGTTAGCACTTGGTATCAGCAGCTTTTTTTTTTTAATTTTGGCCATTATAATAAGTAGATATTTGTATCTCATTGTAGATTTTACTTGTATTTCCCTAATGACTAATTAAGTTTGGCATCTTTTAGTGTGATTATTGGTCAACCAAATATCCCCTTTGATCAAACGTCTGCTCAAATCTTTTGCCTATTTTTCAAATTATAGGTTGTGTGTTTGCTTATTGAATTTTGAAGTTTCTTATATTCTGAGTATAAATTCTTTGTCAGATATGTGACTTCCAACTCTTTTCTCCAGAACTGTGTCTTATCTTTTCATTCCCTTAAAAGTGTCTTTTGCAGAGCCAGGTTTTAAATTTTGATCTAGTTGAGGGGTGGCTGGATGGCTCAGTCCTTTAAGCATCTGACTTCGGCTCAGATCATGATCTCATGGTTCATGAGTTCGAGCCCCGCATCGGGCTCTGTGCTGACAGCTCAGAGCCTGGAGCCTGCTTCGGATTCTGTGTCTGCAGTCTGTCTCTGCCCCTCCCTCACTTGTGCACGTGCTTGCACTCTCTTTCTGTCTCAGGAATAAATACATAAATTAAAAACAGAAATTTTAAAAAATTTTGATACAGTTGGATTTATAATTTTTTTTGGTAGATCATGGTTTGTGTTATATTTAAAAGCTCTCTCTTATCTCTCCTTTTAACTAATTGGTCATGCAGTAGAGAAGGAAGGCTTTCTCCCTGCATTCATGAACAAAATGGTTTAGGAATAAATTACGTCTACCTGTGACATCACAGTATCCTGGACTATAGCATGCATTACTGCTCCCACTAACCATCTTCCCACAGGAACCATAGTGCCATAAGTATTGTTTGACCTTTCCGATCGTTAAAGTCTATAATCAGATTTTTCCTAAGCTTCCAAATGAAGGCAATATTATCAAACTTAGTGAGACATATATTTTAAGCATCGGTTTTGCTATATGAAGCATTGTGCGGAAGAGGAAGGTTACATTTTGAGCAATAATTTTATAAAAAGGGGTTTGGGGCTCACTTGTATTCTGTCGTGCAGCCATTTGAACTCACTCTGATGTTTGCCTGTAACATCTAGGAGGTTATACGAAGCGCAGACGCCACCTCAGCAGAGAAGCACGGAATTCTGTCTTCCACGGGACACAAGTGCACATAATCCTGAATCCTGCGACGCCCTCTCCAGGTCCGGCTATCTCTTCTGGGGTTTTGAGAAAATAAGCTGGTGGCACATTGGTTGTTTTTTTACTCTTAAAATGCACACTTGCGATCATTCTAGTAAAAGAGCAGCTGCTCTGAGATGGCGCAATGCTGTGGGTTCATCTCCAGACACGAATCTTCTCCAGACACGAGTCCCACCGAAAGCCTCCTGGTCTTTGTTCTCCTCCTGTTCCCACGCCTGCCATGTGCTCCCTGAAGTTCACGGTGTACGATCAGAATTTTGAGGACGTGTGAGGGATGTTTCCCCAGAAAGAATGGTCTAGATCCTCGCCTACTGTTTATTTTTATATTTTGTCGGTTCGGAGGAATTTAACAATGCATTTGAAAAACGCCTGTTGGCGAAAAAAATGTGTATTCTGACATATCCAATTTATTACTTCCCAGTGCATGCAGTGGTGTATACATCAACGGCTAAAAATTGCTTCCAAATAACATGCTTTGTGCAAAAAAGCCAATAAAATAGAGCCAGAAAATGCAGATCTTCAAGGTTGCTGGAATGACTGGCCAGGTCTCACCTGCCAATCTGGCTTTTCAACTGCCTTCATCACCCACTCTCTCCCCTCTCTCCCTGCGGTCCCCACCCCCCAACCCCTGTCCTGACCCAGGGAATACAATGTCCTGCTTTTATTTCTCTGGATCAAGCATGAGCAGACTTTCTGCCCTTGGCTCTTTTTCACAAGAGTGGGATTGTCTGGAATTTACAAAATAGATGCATAGAATAATGGTCAATAGTCCAATCATTAAAGGGCGAAGGGCTCCCACATTTAGAGAAGAAAAAAATACAAATAAACAGCATCCTCAAGGACAGACCTCCAATCATAAAGATAAAGACAACAACAAAAAGAAAGAGAGAGATGTCAAAGTCCTTGATTGAAATAGAAACATCGTAAATCATCATTTTAATGCTTGTGGTTACAGGGTCAAGAGGGGTATTCTCTTTGCCCCATTAAAGGGTATATGAATTGATATGATTTTCCTTGAAAGCAATTTGCTCTTTTGTGAAGGACCTTGAAAACATTCAAGTCCTTTGACCCAGTAAGACTTAGAAAGGCCTTGCTAAGTAAGTAATCAGAGATTTGCACAACTTTTCACAGATGGTCAGTGGGGCTTTATTTACAGAAGTTTATTTTGGAAACATCTTAATGTTAAATTAATGATGGCATAGTCATATGTCATACAGCCAATAGAAGCTTGATTCGAAAGGATTCACAGATGACTTTTCAGTATAATATTAGGGGGAAATAAAGGCTATATATCTTTATTTACATCAATTTTAAAATATGCTGGAAAGAAGTACATCAAGATATTCGAAGCAGTTACCTTACGATGGAGAAATTATGAGGAATTGGTAAGTTTTTCTTTCCAACGTCTCCTTCAGGTTTGGGTTAACGATTTAATCAGACAATATAGGTATCAAAAAAAAAAAAACCCTCAATACTAAGGAAAAATGGAGACTTACATAAGGAATATAGTGTAACACCTGGTCAGCTTACAAAAACAGATTTCTGATCTTGTCGTTCCTCTCTAGGAATAAAGTCCTTGTTGTACTCACGGCTTCCAGACTCCCTGTCCAGAGAATGCCTGTCACTCTTCTTCCTTCCTGGCCCCATGCCTTCCATAGGAAGTATTTTATTATAAAAGTAACAAATTCTTGTTGCCAAACATCCAAACAGTATGAAAGAATATAACACAGACTGATCATAGACTAGTTAATGCTCTATTTTCTTTTCCCACAATTTGTTTCATATGGAAAACACTGGAGTATAATTGGCATATCATAATACCAATATTTAAAAAAATAAGAATACTAATAGTAAACAATTCTGTGTCCTCTGACACACGTCAGAATAGAGGGCATTTTTCATCGCCTCCAAATTTCCTTAGTGCAGCCCAATCTTTCCCATCCTCAACTTCAATGCCAGGCGACCGCTGATCTGCTTTCTGTCACTAAAAATTAAGTTTTGCCTGTTGTAGGATTTTCTGGAAATGAAATCATACCTATTGCTTAGAATAATGTTTTTGAGATTCATCTACATCGTGTGTCCCTGGTAGGTGGCACTCTGTTCTGTGACCCCATTATAATTTGTCCACTTATTTGTGGACATTTAGATTGTTTTCAGTTTTTGACTGTCATGAATGCAGTAGCTCTGGCCCTCCCTAAACAAGTATTTGTATGTTGTTTGGGGGCAGCTGGTAGGTAACAATTAGAAGAGATCGTGTGCGTTCAGGGTGGCTGGACACAAACAGTTGGGAGGTAAGTATCTAGGAGTAAAATTGTTCTGTCATAGGGTACACATAAAAAATGGCAAATTAGTACTTGAAGCGATGTTCTCTCTTCATTCATATTAGCAATGATACAGAGTCAAGAGTTGTTCCTTCTCTACTTGACAGTGTCAGAGTTTTGTTTACAGATATCTTTTTGTGGCTTTAATCTATATTTCCTTATGACTCATGATGATAATAAGCATCCTTTCTTGTTCGTATTGTCTATCTGCATGTGTTTCTCCCAATGGGTATTCAGTTATTCTAGCACCATTTGTTTCTTTTTCACATTAAATTACCACAGCAGATTAAAAAATAAATAAATCATCCATGTATGTAGGTGTCCGTTTTGAACTCTTCATTCTTTTCCAGTGATTGTTAGGTCAATTCTTATGTCAATACCACACAGTCTTGATTACTGTAGCTTCATCACAAGGATTAAAATAGGGTAGTAGAAATCCATCAAATACATTCTTTTCCAAATTGCTTCTGCTACTCTAGGTCTTTTGCAATTTGAAATACCTTTTAGAATCAACTTGACATTTAACTTGGGAAAGTCATTTGGTATTGTTGAGATTACAATGAATCTTTACATTGATTTGAAGAGGATTGTTAGCTTATGAATACAGCATCTTCCAAGTCACAAATGTGGCATATATCTCTGTTTATTTTAGTGTTCTTTAATTTCTCTTAGTCATATTTTGTGGTTTTCAATGTATAGGTCTTGCACATACTTTGTTAAAATAAGCTATATATATTTCATATTTTTATAAGATTAGAAGAGATATTCAAAACATTTTCCCTTCCAATAGTGCATTGCTTAAAATAGAATTGATTTTTGTATATTGCCCTTATATGCTACAACTGTGCTCAATTCACTTCTTAGTTCTAGTAGCTTTTTGTCTAGATTCCTTTAAATTTTTTCCCTTCATATACTTAAGGGTAAAGAAGTTTGATTTTCATTGCTCTACACTCTGATTTTCCCCCAGGCAAATCCTACTGGAGTGTAACTCATTCCAAAGAATTGCACATGGTAAATCAGAGAGTTCTTGTATATGTGCTGACTCTTCAATGACATAGGCACCTCGTAACCCATAAAATTAGGCTCCAAGCAGCAGTTAGCACAAAGACAGCCACGTGGTGTTTCCCCTTATTTGTACTCCGAAGCCTTGCTGTACCCGACCCACTTTCGTCTCATATTCCAGACTTACGACAGGTAACACTGATTTTTATTCTCAGACATGAAGTTTCTAATGATTTTTCCAGCATTTGAATGCTGGCTTCTCCCAAGCTTTTTGCCTGGCTTATCCCTCCCCACATTTCTGGTTTGGGCAAAGGATATACCTCAGCAGAGTCTCTAAGAATAGAGCTCTTAAGAGGTAAGAAGCTTCTTTCCGAAAGTGGAAAAAAATTATAAAATTTCTGAGGAAGAGTAAACAGTCATGATTTCTTAAATGCCCCGTGTGTGACTATACAGTGCTGTTTGCTGCTTTATATTCACAAACTCGCTCAGTCTCTACACATTTATGTAGGAAGCAGAGATTCTACATTTTATAATACAAAGAAGAAAACTGAAAGTTATTAACAAGTGACAGAGCTTTGATCTAAATCTAGTTCTCTCTGACTCCCAGGCATGAAGGAGCTGGGGTGTCAAGATGATTTTTACATATTTTTATTTGTTTTTAAGAAGTTAATCTGATAAACCAAAAAAATGTAGAAAAAAATCACCTCCTAAACCAACAAAACCAAATAAATAACAAAACTAAGACAGAAAAACCTTGGAACTTGTGAGCTTTACCTACTCTGATGTATTTTATTTTTTAAATGTATCTTAAAATTATCAAAAATTACCAAGACCATAGAAGACCAATTGATATTGACTATCAGGTAAGCCAAGTTGCACATCAGTTATCGGATGTTTCCGTTGAGATTATCACTATAAACACCAGTGGAGAGCCAGTACGTTCCCCCTAAAGCTTTGAAGAATCAAGAAACTGGCAAAAGCTAACATGAACAATTATAAATGGAGTGAAAATTCTACATAACCACCATAAAAGAAACAAAAAAAGCCTTACTTGTTATTTAAAATCCTCAGTAGATGCCCTCTGAAGTGAGGGAGTAGACAGGTAGCAGTATAGAGGGTCGTCAAAAATTAAAAATGGAAATATCATATGATCCAGTATTTGCACCACTGAGTATTTCCAAAGAAAATGAAACCACAAATTCAAAAAGATACATGTACCCCTATATTTAAAACACCATTACTGATAAGAAGCAAGATGTAGAAGCAACCAGAATGTCCTTTCACTGATGTGTGGATAAAGACTATGTGGTGTGTCCCCCGCCTCCCGCACACTCAGGTACACACGATAGACTCAGCCATAAAAAAGAATGAGATTTTGCCGTTTGCAACGCGGATGGACCTAGACGGTGTTATGCTAAGTGAGATAAGTCAGACAGAAAATGACAAATATCGTATGATTTCTCTTAGATGTGGAATCTAAAACAAAACAAAACAAATGAGCAAACACACAAACAAACAAAGAAACAGACACATAAATACAGAGAACAAACTGGCGGTTGCCGGAAGAGGAGAAGATGAGGAGGATAAACAGGGACTAATTTCTGGTTTTAAAAGAAAATAAGTGAGTCAAGGAAGTGAAAAGTAGAGCACAGGGAATATAGTCAATACTATTGTAGTAACACTGTGTCAGGATGGATGGCGACCCCTTTATTGTGGTGAGCATTGAGTAATGCTTGGAGTTACCAAATCATCATGTTGTAAGCCTGAAACTAATATAACATTACATGTCAACTATATGTTAATAATAAATAACTTTAAAAAACCAGGAAAATAGGAACACCTTGGAGAAAACTCCAGAGGAAGGAATTTGGTGGGTAATGTTATCAAGTAATGAAAATAAGCCATCACTTTTTTCTATACATACATGAACTTCTATGGCCAGGATAAAAATGTATCAGAAACCTTAGGTCAGTGAATAAGTTATAATCTCTTTTTAAGTAGTATACATGCCTAAAAATATTCATTTTCTTAAGAGAATTATTTCCTAGTAGTTATCTAGAATGTGATTACTCTTATTACTCTCAATATTCAGGAAGATTGAAAATAGACAGTTGAGTGAACTCATAGCCACTAAGTAACCATAGGAACGGAGCCTCTTAGAGAAATCAGTGTAGCAGAGGATAACCTAGTGCAAAACTGAGTGGTAGAATCACTTAAGCTCAGTTCAGGTTATTTTTTTTTCTCCTCCCCTTAAAATTTTAAAAGACATATGGCCTTGACCTAACCTGGATGGATATTATCAGAATCTGACCTTGAATAAGAATTTAGTAGTTTCATAAGAACAACATTATGAAATTAAAATTGCTGTATCACGTGCAATAAAACTTTGCTATAATTATTTTATAATACCACAGATGCATTATCAGAATGGGATAAATCATGTCCCTAGTGTGAAGACTGATACATCAAACATCTCTTATTATATAGAACCCCCAAATCTAAGGCGGTGTCGTCTTGTATATGTGACAACAATGTCATAAAGGGGTCATTGCACGAAGACATTCATTTGACTGGTTGAAACCCATGTCTAAACTTGTGTCTATAAACAATGATTATGAAATAAGCAATCATTTAAAACATTTATGGATTCTGACCGTATGCTATGATTAAGAAACCAAAATACTTGTTTTGACATACTATATTTAAAATCTGTTAAACATTTCATATATTGCAGATTTGAAAATATTTCTTCAGTAACTCTGAGTTAACATTTACACTGAATTAATGTTAACATAAAAATCTGAATAAATGAGTATTGGATTAACTTATCTGCAACCTAAAATGTAGTATTTAAGCAATTTAATATAAAACTCCTTTCAAAATTTTTTGCTTATAAAAAACTCGCAAAAATAAGGCTAGTAAGGACATGTTTAACTTTATGGGAATTCTATTCCACTGTTAATATTGTAGGATACACTAAAAATATAATATTCTAGTAATATTGCAAAATATATTGCATGGTTAAAATAATTATGAAATCAGTTTGAAGCCAGTGTAAACGACTGAGATTTTTGGAATGGGGTAATCGACCTGTTATAGAAGTAACATGTTTTATTTAGATTATCAACAAGAGTCTGAAGAAATTATTTACTAGGTCATTTCTAACCCTTCTAAAAACAGTGGACATCCTGGACAGAATCTCTTTCTGGAGTCTAGTCTTCACCCACCTCCTGGTTGTGACACCCAGAGCTTACCTTCCTGACTCAAAGGTGAACCACGTTGAGTCCCGTCCATATCTCCTCAGGGAGCTGAGAGGCCACATCACCAGTTTGACCTTGGCATTGTGGATATCCCAGAGATAGATATTCTCATGAGTGATCTGCATTGTGCATTCGCCATAAATATCCAGATTTGGTGTAGGCATGAGATACACGTTGAATCTCTCTGCAGAGAAACAAAGAATGGAGCAAATTAAGTGAAAAGAGAGGGGAGTCATTATGGAGGCACTGTATTAATTGTGTATCTACAGCCTTCAGAAAACATTACCGTGTCCCTTGAGAACGTATCTACACAGTGCAAAAAACTACCATTTTCCATGTGATGTATGAGAAAATGAGTTAATTATATACATACTTTTCTTTTTAGAGAGAGAAAGAGGTAGAGGGAGAGAGAGGCAGAGTCCCAAGCAGGCTCCATGCTCAGTACGAAGCCTGATGTAGGGCTCGATCCCACGGCCCTGGGATCACGACCTGAGCCTAAATCAAGAGTTGGGTGCTCAATAGACTGGGCCACCCAAGCACCACAATTAAAATTCATTCATTCACTCACTCATTCTACACTTTGTGCTGTATTGTATTTCCTATGGTGAGAATGAAATGGTGAAATTGTAACTGGAAATGGAAGGGTAAAAGCTAAGTGAGGTCCTATCAAAATGATGCTTAGAGTCTGCTCCTTCACACAGTCTTAAATGGAGAACATTTATATAACTCGTGTGAGGAATGTCTCATTTAATTTAAGGATAAATCAACTCAATATTACCTTTGTGCTATGAAACATTTAGTGCATACCTACACTGACCCTCCAAACCCATTGTATTCACAGTCAAATCAGCATCTGATAATTGAAGGTATTTTTCACTGCCTTCTGCAGGACTTCAGACATTGTTTGTTAAGCAAAGTAAACATATATATAGCCACTTTCATCCTTGGGTGTTCTATAGTTGAAAATCTGATTCTAAGGCAATGACTTCAAACCTTCCTTTATAACTTCTGGTGTATCTCAAAGGCTACTGCAAAGTTCCACAGGCCTTGACCCCCATTTAAATGCATGAGATGCACTTTATAAAAAATAAGGTTAGTTCATAAATTCCAGGAAGCAAAGAACTTGGTATGACCTATAAAGTGTCCTATAAAATATCCCCAATTCCAAGCACTGTATTCTTGGTTTATAGTAAGCAATCAATAAATAAGCATTGGTTAACTGATAGGAATGAAAGAAATGTATCCCAGGATGAATATGAACCACAAGAATTGAGGAATTATGAAAAGAATAATACCATGATAATAAAAAGTTTAAGAACTGCGGGCAGATACATCTCTGTGAGTTTGAATTTAATTGTGAATCGTGCGTGAAAGGCAGTGCTGTTGAATTAATGATTTTGAGAGGCATAATGGTGCAGCTGCAGTTGGAAAAGGATTGATATGTTTAGGGATGTGCCATCATCCATCATAATGCCATGATTTCAACACTGAATGTTTGCTGGTGCTGAGCTGGGATTGTCTATGTAAGAGAAAGAATCTCTTCTGCAGCAGGTACTTTGCAGAGTATTGCTTTGCTGATGCCAACAACAACAAAAAATCAGAGTCCAAATGGGTTACATTTAATTTAAGCATGATAGCTTGAAGTTTAGTAACCATGTGGACCATATTTATATTCAAGTGTCTAGATATTCTTGACGAGAATAATTTAATTCAATTTTTTACTTAGATTATTGACCCATAAAGCTAATATGTATATGGATTTCACATTCATTTCCTGCAGAAGGGGAAAAAATAAATTACATAGCTGAAGAAATGAAGAAAGATCATTGCCCCGTTGATTATCTGCAGTAAAAAGTGTGTGTGTGTCTGTACACACACACACACACACACATACACACTCCATTTATCTGCAGTATACACACACACACACACACACACACACACACACACACTCCATAAATCTTAAAATTCTTGTGTGGAATCAAAGAATGTCTCATATTTTGTATTAAATACATCACTCACGTTGCCACCATATTTCACACACCAATGGGATGACAAGTAGCAAATCAAAGGGGCCTGATCTCATGTAAGACTATAAATGAATGTTGGACCCAACAGAGTGACTCATGCATACTGATAACGTGTGAATAGAAATCTTCTTTTCTTTGGCCAAGACCCTTTTGATGTTCAGTTTTTATATTTGGAAGAAATCCTGTGTCAGCGGCATACCTTGAGCAGAGGTGAAATACTTTTGTTATCAACGTGGAATGTAAAACATTCCTCTAAATCCCTTCCTTTCTATCAGTTACAGAGTCTGAAGAAAGTAACCAAAGAATCACTGCTAATACCCCAAGGTATAACACTTCTTATAAAATACTAGAATAAATATTATTAACCAATTTGTTGTCGCTAAAGGCTGCATTGACTCTTGGTATTCACACCCATAGTTTGATATCTGAAAAAAAAAGAACACGTAACAAAAAAATAACCCTGACAATATGTGTCCTCCAAATGGATGCCGTGTGAAAAATCACCGATGGGATATTACAGAGGACCCAAAAAACCATTGCATTTTCACTGAAATATCAGTATGCTCTAATGTTAGCAGATAAAACCTAGAAAAAGATAAACAGAGAAAGGGTACAATCATCACAGTGGACGTTAAAAGAAATACGGAACCGAAAAGCTGAAAAATAATGAATAATTGAATTTAATAAGATTCACACGCTACAGGGCTCTAGCTGTCAAAACTGGTGAGGTACACTTACAAGCAAATACAAAGGTATTAGATAACCTTCCCCGAGAGAGTTCTTCCTGGGCCAGCGGCAGGTGATATAAAGCAGGTAAAATATATTGCTGTGGCCTTCTTGTCTGCCTTCTGCTTCACCACTTTGCTACCTAGCAACTCATGTTAACCCCTTCCTGCTAAGGTTTAGAACGTGCCAGTCTTCCTTTCAAGACTTTCTTTCATCCCACAAAAAAAATTATTCTAAGAATTTTTATTTTGATATTCAAAATCTATCTTATCCTCATGAGTAATTTCCAAGGATTTGAGATTCAGTTAAAAAGTAGACTAATTTAGGGGCGCCTGGGTGGCTCAGTCGATTAAGCATCCAACTTTGGCTCAGGTCATGATCTCACAGTTTGTGAGTTCGAGCCCCACGTCGGGCTCTGCGCTGACAGCTCAGAGCCTGGAGCCTGCTTCAGATTCTGTGTCTCCCTCTCTCTCGGACCCTTCTTTGTTCACACTCTATCTCTCTCTTGTCTCAAAAATAAATAAATATTAAAAAAATTTTTTTGAAGTAGACTAATTTAATCCAGCAGAGAATGAAGGAAGCTCAAGTAACCTAGTAAATTCTTTTTCTTTGATTCCATTTTCCTGGAAAAAAATGTTCCCACGTTTACTATGAGTACATAGTTTTGTGCCCTTAGTAATGTAAAATACATTGCTTCACTAACATTTGTGATGGTTTCCATTGGTTCACTAACATTTGTGATGGTTCCATTCCAACACCATTTCAATGTGAAATAGCTAAAACTGGCCCCCCTGAAATGACTTTTTAAAATGTTCACCTTTGTGAAATAATTGTATGAGGCAGGTGTTTTAAAAACTCTCTTATGTCACCTTCTTACTTAAGACCCTACCTTTGGTTTTTACTGTTGGGAGCACCAGTTTTCAGGCATTAGTGTGCATCAGAATTACCCAATGGGTTTGCTTAAACGTAGATTACTGGGTGTCCTCCCCCATCTCAGTTTTGATACGGTAGGTCCAGGCAGGTCCTCTCAGTTTGTGTCTCTGCTTGTTTCCAGAGGATGCTGCCGCTGCCGCTGCCCTGGGGACCCCACTTTGAGAACTGCTGATGTGCACAACCCATTGTAGAGTAATGCCAAGCAGTGGCATTAGAGAAACTCCGAGCGATGCTCTGAAGGTGGGACCGTGTTCCAGTACAACAAACCAGCACATTTAATTCAAAGCTCTTTAATTTCTGCTCAGATAGACTAATCCTAGCTCAACGGGTTCATGACTGATCTGGCGGGAAAGAGTTCTTTGCCAATGGGAACAAAAGTGAGAGGCCCAGGAAGAAAGGAGGTTTATGAAAGTTTTCAATTCATCAAGGTATGTACGCATATTCCAATTATGTTCTTTATTATTCTTATTCTTATTTTTATTTTTATTTGAGAAAGAGACTGTGGGGGGGAGGGGCCGAGGGAGGGGAGAGAGAGAGAGAGAGAGAGAGAGAGAGAGAGAGAGAATCCTAAGCAGGCTGCACACTGCTAGCCTGACAGAGGGCAAGGTCCCCCGACTCTGGGATCATGACGTGAGCTGAAATCAAGAGTTGGACGCTCAACTGACTGAGCCGCCCAGGTGCCCGCCAACTATTTTCTTTTAAGGTAATCAACAATAACAGAACACTGTTCAAGACACACTAAACAACCCATTTCTAAGCACCCAAACAAATTAGAAAAGAAACTAGCTGTTTAGTGTGTGCTGCTGAAATGAACACAGAAATTAGCTGTTTAAATGATAATAGCCTAAAACATGAATAAAAATTCGACTAACATTAAATCTTGTGAAGACTGCTGAATGTGTGAAGAGCTAAATATTTTAAGAGTTTACATAAAAATATTAGATTAAAATGTATTCAGACATATGGAACTATAAAATTCCAGAGTGGAAAAAAAAATTCCAAACGCAGTGCCCATGAGATTGTATTTTGAGAAAATTTTGGTTCATGTAATGGCTGACATACGAGAAAGCGTCATTTAATTTTAAATGGCCAAAAACAATAGCAAGGTGAAGTATTTGCAAAACTGTATGCCCAACAAAGATGCTTCTTACTATTATTGAATCTGCTGTTGCATTTACAAGGGCATTTCTACTCTAGGCATGGATTAAGAGGTCCAAAGGAATAGACTATGCCTCAAAAGGCCTGGGACCAGAGTTCAGTTGGGGACCAAGGGGACTACAAAACAAGGTCTGGTCAAGTTGAATTGGCCAACGTCTGGCAAGAAAGGGTAGCTACACTCAGAAGAAATGATTCTGGAAAAGGCATAGTGAGACTTGGGCGATGTGTGCAGGCTGAGTGGGTCATCCGTCCTGGGAAGGACAGAAACCTTCCTTCTCAGCCAGTGGGGTTGTAAATCGATCTGGTTTGGGGCAAGAACCTTCCAACTATAGCTCTTAGCTTGAGCCCGACTGGTGGAGGCACGTGGCCCATGCAAGGGGCTGTCAGAAGCGGAGCATCAGATACATTTTGTTTAACATTTTATTTGTTTTTATTTTTTAAATTAATTTATTTTGAAAGAGAGAGTGCCATCTGCACTGTGCCGTCTACATGGAGCCACACATGGGCCTCAATTCCACGACCCTGGGATCATGACCTGAGCCCAAATCAAGAGTCGGATGCTCAACCGACTGAGCCGCCCAGGCGCCCCAGATCCGAGATGCAAGTTTCTAACAGGAAGCGATATGTCCTCTAGTGAGTAACGGAACACAACAGGATGATGAGCTCTCTGACCAGTTTCTTGATAATTTCCACCTTGTAACAGAGCAGATGGAAAACTGGTTTTAAGGGAAGAACCACACTAACAACAAGCACAGGTGCTCCCTTATAATTAACTGGAGCACTTTTTTAATGTTTATTTTTGAGAGAGAGTGCAGGTGAGGGAGGGGCAGAGAGAAAGGGGGTCAGAGGATCCAAAGCAGGCTCAGCGCTGACAGCAGAGAACCCAAGGTGGGGTTTGAACCCACGGACCAAACCAAGAGATCATGACCTGTGCTGAAGTCAGATGCTCAACTGCTGAGCCCCCCAGGAGCCCGTGGAGTATTCTTTAAAATACAGGCTCTGGGAATTCAGGTATTAAATAATTTTGTGTGTCTAGTACCTAATGAACATTCAGCCCATTGTGGCTGCCTGAACATAAAATGCATCTTTTGTGTATTAGTTACTGAGACTAAATTCGAGAAATGTCTGTTGGATGCCAATTCATTCCTTCTTTTTCAAAGGATTCTGGAACATTTTACTTGTTAGCTGATTGCAGGACCCTCCTACACCCTCCGTCCATCCCACTTCTCCGGCTACTCCAGAAGTTGTGGAACTGAAGGTGGGGGTCAAAAAAAGGATGAAACGTGGAACTGACTAGACCTACGTACTTGGAAACAAAGAAATCTGTAAATTTAACACCTACCTGGTGCTCCACAGGAAAATGTTAAATTATATAGTAACTTCAGCTAAGTGGGTGAGTGTGAGCCCCTACACTTTCACCTTCTCTTCCTTTTAAATTCCAAGCATAGCTCAAAAGATGAAGCCCCACGAAAATAAAAGAATTCTTTTATTCTTTGTTGACATCCCCAACTTTCTCATTTTCAATTCCAGCATCTTCCAGAGAGTAGAGGCTTATATATTTGTTGAAGTTCATTAGTGAAAATGTGTATGTATTACTTAAATTAAGTAACTTTAAAAAAGTAATAATTACATATAATATACATATAAAATAATTACATTTATGTAAAAGCTGGTTTGTCATGACTAGCTACAAATAATTGCTTAATTTGTTTATAATTCTGAATTTCACTTAGTTGTTTGTATCAGCCAATGAGTCCCTAAAATAAAACTAACTCTCTATGCAACTTCCTGTTCACAGTAACTTTAAATACTTAACTGAGATTATTGTACAGCAAAAGAATTAAATTGTTTTTTTTCCCAAATATCATGTGATCAGAAAAGCCGCTATTCATGGAAAACATTTGTTTAAATTAAATTTATTACCACAGCTGGCTCATTAAAATATCCACACTTTGTTGTCTCATCAAATGTGGAAAGGTATCTTGTCTAGTGGGTGATTTTTATCTTCCTTCTTACATGACCATCTTGACTATCCTGCCCTCAGATTTATAGTGGTGAGTTTGCGTCTCCAAACTCAAGCTGTCCCCCGAACTCTCTTGGGCACGGTGCCAGCCTGGGTGGCCCCATGGGGATGGGCAAGCTGGGGGGGTCCTTCTCCCGATTTGGCAAGCCACCCAAATTCCGTGAGTCATTCTGTTTCTCCTATTTCCTGCTGCTTAGAGGGAGAGGTGTTCCTCCTTCCTGCCTTCCTCCTATGAAAGACCTTCAAATATTCCTCTTCAGTTAATCTTCCAGCCTGATCTTTAGCAAGTCTTGGTACTTTTCACCCACCAGCCACTGCTCTGGGGCTGCAGAAAGGTTCTCGGACAGCGAGAAGGCCCCAAATCTGCTCTATACTTGCCAATTGTTACACAGTAATTCAAAGCATGAAATGTTAATATTAGCACTAAATTAATAAATAGTTCACTAAGTATTATTTAGTCCTAGGACCAGAGCCATTGGTCTAATATTAGGCATCAATGAATAAATCCACGGAAATCCGATATTTGAGAAACTGACCAAACGCTGTGGGGTGTGGAATTTAGTACTTCATCTCAGTTTGGAATCTAGGTTCACCCCATGGTTTGATGTAGTGAGCCTTGTTATTAGGAGTCATGTGAAGTGTTAAGGAATTAAACAGAACTAGCTATTACCCAAGATCATTCTGAATTTTATATTCTTATCTCCACCTTCCCGTAATATTGGGATACTGTGGGGGTCAGCCTTCAATTTCGGCAGCTTTAGGAAAGGAGCCGCACCCAGAAGGCAGATGTTTGCACATTTAGGCACATCCTGATGTCTGTATACGCAGATACACCAGCAGTGAAACTAAGCACGATTTATACTCATCGAAATGTGTAGAACTCTTCAGAAATTGTGACTTCATTTCTACCACAGTGCTGAAATTTGTCAAAATGTATTTTATTACAACGTGACAGAATCAGTTCAGTCACCAGATGCCCTCTGCTTAATGGCCACTGTGAATTGGAACCTCTGTATTTCTTCAATCAACTGGCGGGAATTAAAACAAAACAGCAGCCATATTTTCAAATCTCCCAGCAATTAATTTAATTCCTTTCTCTCCTTCTTTCCTTCCTTCCTTCCTTCCTTCCTTCCTTCCTTCCTTCCTTCCTTCCTTCCTTCTTTCATTCCCTCCTTCCTTCTTTCCTTCCTTTTCTCCTACCTTCCTTTTCCTCCTCTCCTCTCCTCTGTTCTTCTCTTCCCCCTTACCTTCCTCTCCCCTCCCCAACCCCTCCCCTTCTCCCCTTTTCTCTTTTCCTCTTCTCTCTTCACAAAAAAGTGACTGTTGACTGAATATTATCTACATTTTCAAGTAAATCATGTTCACTCTAGGAGGCAATTTTAAAAATAAACTAAATTCAACTGCTATTATACCTTCCAGAGGTCATCTTTGTTAAAGTAATAGTGTATTAAAATATACAAATAAATTCACATACAATTGTGATTATACTGAATATAAAGTATATTGAACTCTTTGTATTGTACTTATTAGTAGAATTTTCAGATGCTATTAAACATTCCTTGGGGTTATAATTTTAATGAATACATAATATTCCACTGTATAATTATGCCATATTTTATTTAAAATGATTTACTTGACGAATATGAAAGTTACTCCAACTTTATCTAATATAAATTAGGCTGCAGTAAAATAATTAACTTTTAGCTCAATTTGCTGAATGATTCAGTCATTCACAGTGAGTCATAGGGTTTACTTTATTCTTATACATAAGTTTCGGGTCACTTTAATATCCTTAATTATTAGCTTACATTGGGCACTAAAATCTGAATCATTAGATTAAATGCCACAAACTCTCTCAAGAATCAGACAATGCCAAACTGATTTCCAGAATTTCCTTACCAGTATATACTCCAATTAAAATATCCATTTTATATATTAATGAATATAAATTTCCTTTGCCACAGTTTTTTAAAATTGAGTATACTGTTACTCATGTTGTTTGTGGTAATTTTATATGCTAGAAATTCTCCCTACCATGTTTACAATAAAGACTTCATCTCAGATTTTCATTCATTTTGTTTATAATATTTATGTAAGCCCAGAAAGTGGAAAATAGTTTTCTTTAATTTTTCAAATAAGTCCTTTGTTATTGAAAGAAACTTAATATTCTCCTACATTTTTCATAGCAATTTTAGCATTTTATTTTTTATATTAACTGGCATACCAAAACATAATGAAATGTTCATATGTTACTTATAATGTCCTTTCGGTTTTGACAAAGGCACATGAAGGTACACAACTTTTCTGTGCCCCAGAATGTCCCCATATCCCACGCCCCCAAAACAACTACTGGTCTGATTTCTACCACTGTAGGTTATTTCTGCCTGTTCTAGTAGGTTCTTGTGAGCTAGGAACATCCAGCTTCAGCACATCACTAATTTATTCCCAGTTTGTGACTTTCCATTAAAAAAAATTGTTTTAATGTTTATTTATTCTTGAAGGAGAGAGAGAGAAAGAGCATGAGTGGGGAGGGGGGAGGGCAGAGAGAGAGGGAGACCAGAATCCAGAATCGGAAGCAGGCTCCAGGCTCTGAGCTGTCAGCACAGAGCCCCAGGCGGGGCTCAAACCCACGAACTGTGAGATCATAACCTGAGTCAAAGTCGGACACTGAACCGCCTGAGCCACCCAGGTCCTCCCATATTTATTTCCTTTTTAATTATTTTTAGGGTTTATTTACCTATTTCAGGAGAGAGACAGACAGACAGAAAGAGTGACCCAGGAAGGGGTAGAGAGAGAATCCCAAGCAGGTTCCATGGAGTCAGTGCACAGCCCAATGCAGGGCTTGAATTCACAAACCATGAGATGACCTGAGTCAAAATGGAGAGTGAGACAATTAACTCACTGAGCCATTCATGCACCCCATCTTTTTAAGTTTTTAATAATACTTTTTTGATAAGCATAAGTTTAAATTTTGATGAAGCCCGAATTATTTCTTTTTACAGTTTGGTTTCATTATTTTATATAAGAAATCTTGTCTTATCTCAAAAAGTTCTAACCATCTTAAATTGGTATTTGAGTCTAGTGTGAGGTAGGTGTTAGGTTCATTATTTCCAGTATGGATATTGAGTCACTTCACTTCTTAAAGAAATTTTCCTTTTCTCATTGCAATGACCAATAAGCTTGGGAAAAAGGATTTTGGTTTCCTTGTCAAAAATTCCTAATCCCTATATGTATGGACCATTTTCTTTCCATTCTGTTCCACAGACTTCTTTGTCTATTGTCTGCCTTCACTGCCGTCAGTTACCAAAAATCCCGGAATTAGAGAGGGCATCCATTCCAACTTGGCTCTGTCTTTTCAAGGCAGTTTGGCGAATCTTAGACCTTTCTGTTCCAAATGTATTTTGAAATTGCCTCATCAAGTTCTAAGAAAAATGCGTGGCTTCTAGGATTTTTACTGGGATTGTGTCAAATCTATAGACTAATTTGAAGAGAACTGACATGTTAACAATATTGGCTATTGCAATCATAAACACAGTTTACCATTCCACTTATTTAGATATCTTTTAATTTCTCCCAACAATATTTAATTTTCAGTGTAGAGGTCTGGATATATACTTTGCCAATTTTATCCCTGAGTATGTGATGGGTTTTGATGGTACTGTAAATGTTATTTTCATATTTCATTTTGTAATTGCCCATTACTAATATATATGGGTGTATGTATATATTATCTCTGTAATATTCATACATACACCCATATATACAAATTTTTGCATATTAAATTTTTATTCTGAAACATCACTGAATTCACTTTGTGAGAGGTTTTTTTTTCATTAATTCCTTAGGATTTCCCACATACACAATCTTAGCTCCTTATTCTTACCCATTTTTATGATTTTATTTGTTTTATCATCATAGTACAAAAATCAGAACATTAAGGAGAATAAATAGAATACTGAACAGAATTGGTGAGAGAGGATCTTTGTCTTATTCCCAATCTTATGAGGAAAGCATTCAATGTCTTCACCTTCAAAAATTATATTTTCAGAATGATCTTCATTTGAGAAAGTCCCCTAGGATTCCTGCCTTTTTTGAGAGTTGTTTTCATAAGTGAATATTGTATTTTATCAAATGCTTTTTATGAATCAATTATAATAGCCATATTCTTTCTTTATTAATATAGTGAAACATACTGATTGATTTTGGGAAATGTTTGCATTTCTGGCACATACCAATTTTGATCCCAGTCTGTTATCTTATAATACTTCAGTATTCCTTTGCTAATTTTTAGAAGGACTTTGTACTTATATGTATGAAAGGTATTTGTCTGCAATTTTCTTTTCTTATGCCTGGTTTTAGCATCTGGGTTACAGTAGCCTCATAAAATGAATTGTGGAATAACCCATCCTCTGCTTTCTGAAGAAGTCTGCATAGGACTGATATGGCTTCTTCGTTAAAGTCTGAACAGAACTCAACATGCAACTATGTGGGACTAGGGTTTGTGTACAGAAAGTTGTATAATAATAACTTTAATTTCTTTAGTGGATGTAGAGCTCTTTAGATTTTCTATTTTTTCTTGAGTCAGTTTGGGTAATTTGAATCTCTCTTAAAATTAGATTATTTGTAACCCAACATGAGAAAGGCTACATTTTATCTTATTTTATTTTTAAAGTTTTAAAAAAATATCCATTTATTTTATTTTATTGAGAGACAGAGAGAGAGAGAGAGAGGAGGGGCACAAAGAGAGAGGAAGACATAGAATCTGAAGCAGGCTCCAGGCTCTGAGTTGTCAGCACAGAGCCTAACATGGGGCTTGAACCCATGACCAGAGCCTAAGTTGGATGCTCAACTGATTGAGCCACCCAGGTGCCCCTATTTTTAAAGATTTTATTTGTTTATTTTTGGAGGGAGAGGGTGAGTGTGAGCGGGGAAGGAGCAGAGAGAGAGAGAGAGAGAGAGAGAGAGTCCTAAGCCTGACTGCCAGTACAGAGCCCAACAGTTCAAACTGATGAATCATGAGATTATGACCACAGTTGAAATAAAGAGTCAGATGCTCAACCAACTGAGTCACCCAGGTGTCCCCAAAGGCTACATTTTAATCAGCGCCGCTGGTGTAGTGGTATCATGCAAGATTCCCAAAGACTACATTTTAATAAAAAATAACATGTTAAAATTTATTATCAATTTATTGTCAAATTATTAATGCTTTGTTTATATTGCCTTATTTTATTTTGTACAGTTCCTAACCATTTCCTTTATTATTTTAAAAATAGTTTTATCCAATGAAGTCCCAAGATCTAAATTATATATTAGATTTTACTTACAGATGCTATAATCAGAGATAATATTACATTGTTTCCTTTATGGCAGATGGAAGTTAAAAACCTATCCTACAACCCTCTTCCCTCTAATTGTAACATCTGTTATGACCTGAGCCCTGGGAAAGATACCGTGACTACTGGGATTTTAAATGGTGCTCAACAAAAAATGTTGAGCTTTACAAAATATATTAAGAAACTGAAAAGCTGAACATTGATGATCAAATATCCATTTCAAAGAGATTTGGAAAAGAAGCTGCAAATAAACCCCAAACTGCGAAGCAACTCCTAGGACATGAGGGCAGAGATTAATACAATTTAAAACAATGAAAAGAGGTCTAGCAAACAGGCACATCTCTGAATATGCTTATAAAGAAAGAAAAAGCCAAACATAACTAATACGAAGTAAAAAGGGACTGTCATTACAGTGTGGACAGGTATTCAAAGGTAATATAAGAATGTTGTAATTCAATTTATTTCAATAATTCTGAAACTTTGCAAGAAATGACTAAACCATAAAACCACTGGTAGATTCTTTTGAAGCTAATTAGAATTGAGGGTAGACACAAGTTTTCAAATTTTAGTGCACGTTGGGGTCACTGAGATTGTTAAAATATAGCATCCTAGAGATGCTTCCTTTGTAGGTATGGGCGGGGGCCCAGAATTTTCTCGCTTACAAGTCACCTGATGTGACTGTGATGGAGATGCTCACTTGTGTCCCAGACACAGTTTCCTGCCAAGCACCTGGGTCCCATGCTGGCTTTTACTTAATCCTCACAACAGCCTGATGAGACACATACTGTCATGTTCATTTTCAAGAGCTGAGATTTAGAGAATTTCCATAACTTGATCCTGGTCCCAGAACTTAGAAGTGGAATAGAACTCGATGATACACTGATTTTGCTTCACTCCTTTTGGTGACCAGGTTCCGTGCTGGACTTTCACACTCCGTGCTACTTTGTTTTACTGTGAAAGGAGAAAACTGGTTCCTTAAAACTTGGCTCTATCAAAAAGTGAAACCTCATTAGTATATATTGATTCATTTAAGGTTTTGTTTCCTTTTGGGTTATGTTTGGTTCCTGTCAAAGGAAGATTCATTTAATCTGGTCTCTAGTCGAAGTTCAATCTCGGAACTTTCTTGCCTCGTCACGTAGGCTGGATTGAGACAGTCACAGGAGCCCACAGAGGAAATGGGAGTCCTTTGATCTGGTTTCCTGTGACACAGCGACTTCTGCTCCCAGAGAGCGTCAGGAGTCCAGTGCTGGCCGGCAGAACTCGGACACCCCCTTCAGGGCACAGTGAGTTTTCAGACCATTGAGGCTCTGTCTTCCTACACCTCTCCGGGCTCCGCTGACATCTCTCCACTCTTCTTCCCATGCTTGTCATCAAGCCAAATACGGAAAATCAAATCCTAGTATTTACTCTTGAAGAAATATCCAATTTTCATGAGGGGCCATCAACATGTATCTCTGTCCACCCAAACTCCCACGGAGGGGGGCGGGCCGGGCATTTACTTCTTGCTCTCCATAAAACTTATTTTCAAAGTCTCTCTTTTCTCCTTGCCTGCGGCTGGGAGATACCAGTAATTCTGGATTCATCATTCTCCCCTCAAAAGCCTTTTCTGTCACATAACTACACATGCTTTTGGAATCCGCATCCTTGTTCTGTGTTTGGACAGGGACTGTTTCCAGGAAACAGGACAGAACTCTCTTGGTGTTTCCACATAGGTCTTCCGGCACACATCTCACTTTGCCACGACATGGCTACAGTCTGACAAGTGGATCGTTGTGATTGGGCAATGTGGTGAGAGAAGCACTTATAGGTTCCCTGCAGCACTTACTGCAAAAAGAGGCGGAAATACATACGGCATTGGCCTTTATTCCTGGGTAGTCGAAGACCGCCAAATGGGGAGGGAGGTAGTTTTCACCAGCCTTGTTAATTACGTATGTGTCTCTGTCCGACCCATAGTGAAATTAGAGCAACGCACAACAGGCTAGGCAAACAGCGTGGTCCGTTCCGGACCGTAGATGGCACACAGGAATGTCATCTTCTTCCTGCTGGGGTGACGTTTCCCATCACATTCGCCTTTCGGTTTTAGATAGATATCCCCTCTGCTGCCTATCCTGGCATTTTCGATGTGCCTCACTTATTGTAAGTTCTACATGTTACGTGTAGAACACGTAGGTACACTGAGCTGGGGAAATGTAACGATATACGAAGTTAAACAAGATTTTTATTACAGGGCATCTCAGCAGCTTTGCTCCGGGAATGCATATGGTGCCCGTCACACAGACTTGGTATTAGTTTCCCTGGGCTACCGTAGCACTGGGTGGCCAAAGACATACATTTAGTGTCTCAAGTTCTAGAGGTTAAAAATCTGAAATCAAGGTGTTGGCTGCTCTGGGCAGGAGAATCCTTCTCAGTTCTGGCTCCCAGTGCTTTCTGTCCATCTTTGACCTTCTTTGGCCTATAGATGCATCACACCAGTTACATGACCATCTTCTTGCTGTGTGTCTCTACATCATCTTCCCTCTGAGCACGTCTGCCCCATCCAAATTTCACCCCTTTCTAAGGCTGTGTTGTAGGGCCTATTGGATGAGGGTTTATTTATTTACTGACCTCATCTAAATTGGGTTACCTTTGTAAAGTCCCTATTCCCAATAAGGTCACATTATGACGTACTGAGGGCTAGGATTTCAATAGATCTTATTTTGGGGAGAGGGCACCTCAGTCCACAGCCCTGCTATACAGTGTTATCTAGTTTTAAATTCACCCCAGTGATAACCTCATTGCAGAGAGCATACAGTAGCAGGAGTTGTGGTAGAATTTCCTGGAACTCACTTTGGGAAATACTAAGTTTTGTGGATGGCATTTTAAAGGTTCAAACATAGGTGCATCCAGGCTCTTTTCCCTATGTAAAAATGGCTTTGCTTAGGGTTATTCTACGGACAAAAATAAATGAATCAATAAACTTGGAAAACTTTTCATTGCTGGTTATAAAGAAAATGTATAAGAGTGAATATGATTTATCCCAGATCACTTTTGAAAAATTGGGGAAAGACTTAAAAATAGGAACAAGTGTATTGTTCCTGTGGTCCTTGTTTTGTTGTTAACTGGTCATTTTCCACATGAGAAAAGTCCTGTAAATAAATATCGGCTTTAACTATTGATGGGCATTAAGAATTTCAGACTCGACTGATTGATAAAGCTCATTTGGGGGAATAAAAAGCGATGAAAAAAGGAAGGTATGCTGTTCTGATTAGAATTGACCATACCTATACCACAGCGTTTCTCTCTTTTTAAAAATTTTTTTCAATGTTTTCATTTATTTTTGAGAGAGAGACAGCATGAGCAGGGGAGGGGCAGAGAGAGAGGGAGACACAGAATCTGAAGCAGGCTGCAGGCTCTGAGCTAGCTGTCAGCACAGAGCCTGATGCGGGGGCTCGAACCCACAATCTGAGTTCGTGACCTGAGCCAAAGTCGGATGCTTAACCCACTGAGCCACCCAGGCGCCCCATTTTATTTTTATTTCAGCATGTACTTTTATGCTTCAGATGGAAGATTGGATCATCTTTTTTCTCAGTTCTTCACTTCCTCTCATGTTAGAGCAGAGGTTCTAACGCATGTGGTGGCCTCCCATGGCAGGTGCAGCGTCCTGCTGGCCTCCTGCCTTTGGGTTTAGCCCTAGGATTGGCTTTGGCCAGTGGAATCATCAGTGGACGTGACACATTCGGAGGCTTAAATTGTGTTGCAGGTTTTGGCTTTCTTTCTTGCCCTATTTTCTGTTTTGAGAACATGCCTTGGGTAGCCATTCGTGTAAGAAGGGTAAGGGACACTGGAAATGGAAAAGACACGGACACCGTGTGCAGCTTGGCATGAATCTCCGCAGCCCGCCTGAGTCAGCAGAATCCCAGCCAACCCAGCGAGGCACGAACGGCAAAGATACACGTCCTGGTCTGTGCGATTGAGAGTCTGTGTGACCAGTTACACAGCATTATTTTTAAAAACAACGGCCGATGCGCCTTATTTATAGGTTTGTCTCCCTCACAATTCTGTGAGCTTCTTAAAGGTAATGATCATATTTTATATAATTCTACATTTCCTCAGCTTTGTTCTTGCATCTCATAGCCTCAAAAATGTTTGAGGGAGAATACTGAATGACTGAGTGACACACAAGCGTGTCTGAATGGAATGTAAGCAGCACGGTCACTATGGCAACCCCGGGAAATAATTTAGCAGCAACACTGGCATGCTGCTTTGGTTCTGGGGGAAAGTTCTGCACATCCTTCATCTAAAGGTAAAAATTTGGACCAATTCTGGTCCATTCATAAGCAGGAACACTAGTTTCTAGATAAAACCAAACCTCCAGATGTGACTCTGCATTAACAGATGGCAGAGTCTGAGCTTATTTTCCATTTGGTCCCTGATGGCCTCTCTTGCCCCAAGAGCAAATTGGACACACCCTCCCAGTCCACTTACAATAACTGCAGGAATTTCTTACAAGTGCACTGCTTCTTGGTTATGATGCTTCCTTCTGCTATTCACGATTAATATGTAAACATCTGTTTTCTAGAATTGTTATTCTGTACAGTGAATCCTTTATAAATAACCATTATTGTAACTCCATACATTCTAAGGTCAGCATAGAAGATCGTAAATATTCCCAAAAGACACAGAGATTCTAGAAGTCATAAGCATTTTAAGCTCAAAATGTCTACTTGATATGCTCTTTCTTTTGGCAGTATTATCTGAAATCTGAGAATCAGCGTGTGTGTATGTGGGGTGTGTGTGTGTGTTTACTTTACCTTATACCATGTGGGATTCTGAGTCGATGTGAAAGCAAGCAGCTGACAGCACTAGATAAAGATGATTATAGCAAAGAATTTAATCAATAACCACTTTTATCTCCTCAATACACATGACACCTTTAAAAATTATTTGCACAAATGTTTATTCTTAGCTACTCTCAGAGTAAATAAGATCGTGCTGTGTGAAAAGTTAGAAAAACATTAGAGGAGAAGGAGCAATTCTGAATGTCAAAAAAAAAAATGCCGTGGTCCAGACTGAGCAGTGCGTCTTTCCGTGAAGGCGGGACGCCACAGGGTCACACCAGACACCAGAAGGTCATTTTTGACATCGATTCTGGAGGTATACGTATCTCATCTCTTAGGAGAAATTTCAAGTTAAGTCCAAGCACATCACCGATAAAATGGTAAAATGATGTTTCTTAGGAAGGATAAATTGTATAATTTAGTACCAAAATGCCTTAAGAAGAAAAACTGAATCTTTAATGACAAATCGTTCAAATCTGCACATGTTAATGTCTTCATACCTGTATTAGGAAGGGAAGGTTATTTTAGGAAGGGTTATACTGGGAGAGTCTGCAGTAGAGATTGCAAGCCATGAAGGGACATTTTTTTCAAGTTTATTTATTTTGAGAGAGAGAGAGAGCATGCGCATGTGTGTGCAAGCAAGCAGGGGGGAGGGGCAGCCAGAGTGAGTGAGAGGAGAGAGAGAGAGCGAGAGTCCTAAGCAGTCCCCAGGCTGTCAGTGCAGAGCCCAATCAGGGTTCAAAGTCACAATCTGTGAGATCATGACTTGAGCTGAAATCAAGAGTCAGATGCTTAACTGACTGAGCAAATCAGGTGCCCCGTAAGGACATTTTCATTTTATTTTTTAAAGCTTATTTATTTATTTTGAGAGAGAGAGACAGGGAGAATGAGAATGAGCCAGGAGGGGCAGAGACACAGGGGACAGGGGACCCGAGGCAGGCACAGAGCCCAGTGTGGAGCTCAAACTCATAAATCATGAGATGGTGACCTGACCCTAAGCCAGACGCTTAACCAACTGAGCCACCCAGGCACCCCTTGAAAGGGCAGTTTTAAAAAAGATTATTTTAAAAAGACTTTATTAGCTAGCTAAGACAGTAAATATGTCCCTGCATGTAGTGAAATGAACACATGCGCTGTCTTGGGAACAGGTGTGTCCTGAACCATGTAGGGGCCCGAGGGAGGGGGCTGGCATTAGCTGAAGGGGCACTCTTAGACTTTCCCAGGAGAACTCCTGGTATGGATTTCAAGGGGATCCGATAATGGAATTGGCATATTTAGAGCAGAAGTCTGTTGATCAGGAAATGAGAAAATCGGAGTATTCAAGCAACAAACTGTGTCGATCTGTGTGTGTGTGCGTGTGTGTTTCTCTCCCAGGCAGCAAGGGTGTGTGTGTGTGTGCACGCACACGCACTTAGGAAAGACGGCCCATTTCCTTAAAGGGTACCATATACTTTAAGGGGGTCATTTAAAAGAACCAAATACTACCTTCTCTAAATAATTGCTCATAAATTTCTAAAATATATTTTTAAAAGCACATGTATCCCTTTGTATGAAGTTTGGATTATTGAACAAAATAAAACTGAGAAAGCCATTATGCATGTTGTTATAATTTCAATTCTTCAGTAAACACAGGAGTTAATTTTGATTTCTTTGTTTTTACTTGTGCTTAAAGATACTTGTGCCTCTTTAAGATCGGATTAAGCACGAGACTTAGTCTTTATTTTACATCACCTCATTAACATCATGAGCTCGTTTTCACTCATTAGGAAACAAAATCAGAAGAGTTAGTAACCTGTCTGAGCTCAGTAAAGGGCGTAGCCCACATTCAGACCACGGCCTGGAAAGTTCACCCGCAAGTCTGTGCCTGCTTGGGCTGCATCTCTTGTGCCGCAAACTGCTCTGACGTTAATATGAAATTAACAATAAAATCATAATAAGCCAACGTAGTACGATATCCATTATCCCCCATGGAAACCATATCCAACCCCAAATCTTTAAAGGAAAAGCATACGACTCCCACAAAATGAGCCCCCCAATGGTGCTCCCACCCACTGGACCTAATTTAGTCACTTTCTCCACAGCCCCGTTATGCAGTACTTGATGAATGTTTATCAGTAAGAGTTTTCCCTTCTTTCCTTAAATGGTGGGTGAACGGCGTGCTTTAAGCTGCACAGTTGTGGATGTTGGGTATGTAGCACAGTCTCTCAGAAAACAGATCGGGGAGATAAAATAAATCCAAGGCATCGTGGGAGAGCAACTGGAATATGAGTTGGAGACTGGACGAGGGATGGCGGAAATGCCTGTGTGGCTTCCTGAGAGCCAGCAGCATAGGGGAAGGTGTTGTGCCTACGTATGTTTGCGGCCAATTGACAGGGGAAACTCGTTTTCTTCAGGTTAGCGACAACCGACACATAAGACACATAATGGTTTTTCATGGGCTGCATCGACAGTGATGACCCTGAGCCTATGGTCCGTCATAACAAGGTCAGGATCACTAAGTACTCTCCTGTGCGCTTGAACCTGTGCTATCTAACTTATAAGCCACAGACCATTCCAGAATTTCTTTTTTTTTTAAGGTTTATTTATTTATTTTGGGGGGACGGGGCAGAGAGAAAGGAAAAGCTCAGAGAGTCCGGCGCAGGGCTTGATCTCACAAACATGAGCTCATGACCTGAGCCGAGATCAAGAATCGGACGCTCAACCGACTGAGCCACCCAGATGCCTCTACAGAATTTCTTTTTAATAATTAGTGTCATGTTTCACCAAGTCTCTCAACCTTTTCAAACACACTATCAAAAATTAGCAACATGGAAAAGTTTCTAGTTTCACACTATGAGGTCATCTCACAGTGATCATTATAATTATTTTTAGAAATGAGGAAAGAGGAGATCGTTACATGATCTAATTTCATCATTTAGCGGTGTTGGTCAAGAACATGCAGGGGGTGCTTGGGTGGCTCCGTTGGTTGGGCGCCGACTTCGGCTCGGGTCATGATCTCACAGTTGGTGAGTTCGAGCCCCAGGTTGGGCTCGCTGCTGTCAGCACAGAGCCTGCTTCGGATCCTTTGTTCCCCTCTTCTTCTGTCCCCCACCTCCTGCTCACATTCTTTTTAAAAAATAAATAAAACATTAAAAAAAAAAAGAACATGCAGCATAGATTCTTAAGAGACATCAGAAATGCCTGCTAGGTTAGAGAACGGTGTAGTTAACCAAACGATGTGTATCACATAAACCTCAATTTTGTTGTGCCTCATTATTTCATCCACTGTACCTGCATACTTAGAGTATGCTACGGCCTGAATTATGCCTCCCTAAAATTCATGTTGCAGTTCTAACCTCCAAGGTGAGAGTATTTAGAGATGGAATCTTGGGGCGCCTGGGGGGCTCAGTTGGTTAAGCATCCGACTTCGGCTCAGGTCATGATCTCACAGTTGGTGGGTTCAAGCCCCGTGTCGGGCTCTGTGCTGACAGCTCAGAGCCTGGAGCCTGCTTCAAATTCTGTATCTCCCTTTCTCTCTGACTCTCCCCTGCTTACTCTGTCTCTCTCTGTCTCTCAAAGGTAAATAAAAAACATTAAAAAACAGAGATGGAATCTTTGGGAGTAATTAAGTTTAGATGAGGTCATGCGGGGGCCCCCAGGATAAGATTAGCACCCTTAAAAGAAAAGACCTGAGAGACCTTTTTCTTTCACTCCTTCTTAGCCAGACGGGGGCCCAACAAGAAGATGGCCCTCTGCAAGTCTAAAAGAGGATGCTCACTGGAAACAGACCCTTAATCTTGGGGTTCTTGCTTCCAGAACTTTAAGAAAGTAATTCGTGTTGTTGAACGCACCCAGTCCATGGCAGCCTGAGCTAAGATATTAGCCAAATTCCCTAAAATCTATTGATAAGTAGCGTGACAAACCAATTCATTAATGTAGACTCAAAACCTACAACAACTCTCAACGGAGATAATATATAAGTGTCATACATTCAAAACCATATATATATATCGACATCCAAATGGCCTACAGACACATAAAACGATGCTCAACATCACTCATCATCAGGGAAACACAAATCAAAACCACACTGAGATACCACCTCACACCAGTCAGAGTGGCTAAAATGAACAAAGCAAAAGACTACAGTTGTTGGAGAGGGTGTGGAGAGATGGGCACCCTCCTACACTGTTGGTGGCAATGTAAACTGG
>NC_043713.1:7693678-7778021 GCF_006229205.1 Suricata suricatta
AGAGTTGGGGAGAGAGAGGGATGCAGAACTTGAGAGACTATTGAAAGCTGAGAATGAACTGAGGGTTGGGGGGGAGGGGGGAGGGGGGAAGAGAGGTGGTGGTGATGGAGGAGGGCACTTGAGGGGAAGAGCACTGGGTGTTGTATGGAAAACAATTTGACAATAAAATATTATGGAAAAAAAATGTTGATGATAATGAAAAAAAAAACCATATATATATATCGAGTTAATTTATGAGTTGTTTATTTCAATAAATCACAATGGCACCAAGAAAAGAGTCAGGGCGCCTGGGCTGTACCTTAGTATTTTCTCCTAGTTGCCAGGCAGCTTGGGAATGCCTCTTAGTAACTCAGATTGATCTGTTTACTTTCCTTGGAAAATGAACAGTCTGAAACATCCCTGACGTCCCGGGCGGTCCCGAAGCTCTACAGCCCTGCGCGCACTAGAAGTAACGAAGGCTGCTCACACTTACCGTTCTGCTCCCGCTGCACTCCGGCCGCCAGGAGGTCGGGCTCACCGAGGCTGATGTCGTTCAGCCGCGTCCCCAGACACTCCATGCACAGGTGCTTGCACCACTCCTCGGCCTCCAGCTCTGCAAATGAGCACACGCCATCGAGTCAGAGAGCTCTTCACAGGGTTGACAGAGAAAGACCATTCCTGAACCACTGCCTTGGGAGGATGGGAAGAGTTCAATATCTACCTTAAGAAAGCAAAATAAAAAAAAAAAAAAAAAGAGGCGCCTGGGTGGCTCAGTCGGTTAAGTGGCCTACTTCAGCTCAGGTCATGATCTCGCGGTTCACAGGTTCGAGCCCCGCATCGAGCTCTGTGCTGACAGCTCAGAGCCTGAAGCCTGCTTCCGATTCTGTGTCTCCCTCTCTCTCTGCCCCTCATCCGGTCATGCTCTGTTTCTCTCTGTCTCAATAATAAGCAAAACATTAAAAAAAAAAAAAGAGTAGTTTTCTAAACAAAAAAAAAGCATAAAAAAGCTATATTCAAGAAGTGAAAAAAAAATCCCCATGGTTATTTCTCATGGGCTGACATGATAACATTATATTTTAAAGTGATTTTAAATTATTCCAATGTACTGTATCTTATTTATGAATAATAGTTTGAGAATATTTATTATCTAGTATATATTCTTTTATTTTAAAAATTTTTGTTAAAATCTAAGCTAGTTAACACACAGTGTAGTAATGGCTTCAGGAACAGATATAGTGATTCATCACATATACATATCATCCAGTGCTCATCCCAACAAGTGCCCTCCTTAATGCCCATCCCGGTTTAGCCCATCCCCGCCCCCCCCCCCATCCAGCAACCCTCCATTGATTCTCTGTATTTAGGAGTCTCTTATGGTTTGCCTCCATCTCTGTTTTTAGCTTATTTTTCCTTCCCTTATGTCCATTTGTTTTGTTTCTTAAATTCCAATTAGGAGAGAAATCATACATTTATCTTTAAGATTGATTTAATTTTTGGAGAAGGAGTGCTTAGAAAAATTAATTAAATATAAACTATATAAATGAATCACTGACAAATGTCAGATTGAAATAAACCAGTGGATGCCCCTGAATGTGACTTAGGTTTGTGTGGGTTGAAGGTCTGATCTTTCATTTTGAATAGAAACGAATCAAAGATCAGCACAGGAATATGATTGCTTCTCTTTTGTAAACATCAAAAATAGTCCATCCTTTAAAAAAATTGGGATAGGATATTCAAAGTAACTTTCCCTTTGAGAAAACTCCAATTTATCTAAGATATTGATTATCTTCCAACTTCTTTATATTCACAAGACTTTTCTTTGCTTGAAACATTAGAACATCCGACACCTACACGGAACCTTGTAGTATCTAACACTTTGACAAGCATCAGTGAACTGGAGTCTTACATAAGCCCTGTGTGGGGGAGGTGGGTAAAGGTTAGGGTCACATCTGGATCCCATATCACGGGTCGGCACTAAGAACCGAAGCCCGGATCTTGTAGATACTATAATATGGAGAATTTGAAAAAAGTGACAAGGTTGAAAATTTTGGCCCAAGCCCCAAAATTGCTGCACAGAAATTGGTTGAGAACTTTCCATCGACACCTGCCCAGGGAAATTTCTGACTTTTCCATGTAGCGTAAATCTGCACTAGAGCACTTTAATATAGATTTGCCTTCAAATCTCGTTACTTTCCGCGGATGACATTCCAACCTTTGCCTTGGCATTTTAAACTCCCCATAAAAAGCTACCTGTGACAGGTTTTCTTGACTCCGGGGATTTGAATACCAACTGCTCTGCTCCACAGTCAATGCCATCAAATCTGGGTAATGTTTTTTTCTGAGCTTAGTCACTCTGCTTTAGCATCACGAACAGGTCTGATCAATGAGATGTCAGGCCAAATTTGTCATTTAGTTTTAGTTTTATCAAGACCTCAAAATATTGTTAGAAAATAAAAAGAGCATGTAGTCTTCCGTGGGGTACTCTTCTAATGAAAATAACAGTTCCATGCTCTAGTTGTGAAAAGTGTGTTTTATTTAAGTTTATTTATTATGAGAGAGAGAGAGAGATCATTCGAAGCAGGCTCTGAACTGTCAGGGTGGAGCCAGATGTGGACTCAAATTCATGAACCCATGAGATCATAACCTGAGCTGAAATCAAGAGTTGGACACTTAACCCACGGAGCCACACAGGAGTCCCAAGTATTTTCTTCACATAAGGTCAGGTTTGCATATTTCAGGGACCATCTTCTCTGTGCTTCTAGACATTGTCTACCTAAGGTAGAGAGGAAATAGATTCTCCTGTGAGCCTGGCCTCTTGCTCAGGTGGAATTCAGAGGCTAGGTCTTGCTGCTTAGGCGTTCCCTCAGGAACCTAGAAAATAATCCTTTCCCGTCACAAGACCCCTAATAAAAAAAAATAAGGGCCCTTCCTGAGGCTCACAACTTTCCAAAACAATCTTTTTTTCTAGTAAGGGAATGCCAGCTTTCCTGAAGAACAATTTTACAGAAGCAGCAACAGCATGTATTGAACATGATTTTCATCAGATAGATGAGATATGATTTATAAAGTTTATAAATGTTTTGAAAACTTTTCTAACAAAAAATCAAAATCTTAAGCCAATGACCATGCCATGTCTCTGGAAATCCTTAATGTTTCTAGTAAGGGAGACAATAGGACTATATGTTTTTCCTTTTTACACTTTTATATCTTGACTTTCTCAGGACTGCGCACTTTTAAATCATCAGTAGAATCACATGCAATTGATATCGGCATGAGCCTCTGTGATGCAGTTCCCAGTATCCACCGACAGGGCTGAGAATATCTACAATGCTGTGGGATAAAAATAAAAATGTTAAATATGACAAACACCTTTGTGCCAGGGTTCCCTTTAAATACTACGTCAGCGCGTGCCCAGAGGTTAAAGAAATGTGTTAAGCATTCCTGTTAGGGTTTTTATTTTTTTGGCCCTAGGATCTGATAAGACAAAGAAAACAACCAACCATATAGGAAAGGGCTTCTATGCAGCTGGAACTCTTCTCTCTAGTAGAACTCAATGTGGCATCTCTGTAAGGACGAGGGAGGTCTCCCAGGACGGAAATGGAAGGTGTTTGCGGGCGTTTGCATTGAATCCTAAGAATTGCAATGCTTCAACATTTTATTTTTTTATTTTATTTTATTTTATTTAAAAAAGTTTTGGAATGTTTTATTTTGAGAGAGAGAGAGAGAGAGAGAAAGAAAGAGAGGGAATGAGCAGGGGAGAGGGAGACACAGAATCTGAAATCTGAGGCGGGCTGCAGGCTCCAGGCTCCCAGCTGTCAGCACAGAGCCCGACCCAGGGCTTGAACTCACAGACCTGAGATCACGACCTGAGCCGAAGTCGGGCGCTCCACTGACTGAGCCCCCCAGCATTTTAATAGTGTAGCAGCATACAGGAGTGGAAACAGCAGAAGTAATAGAGTCCAGATGGCCACACTACAAACAACTGTAAGCTGTTTCAGAAAGAGAGAAACAGAGAAAGGCGGAAGGTGGGAGAGAGGCACCCCTGCAATCCAGGTATTCAGGAAAAGTTCGTTTTCTTTTCTAACAGACATTTGCGCTGCGCTGAGGTTCCATGAAAGCACAGGTGTCCGTGGTCTGTGGTGTCAGAGCCGGGCATCCGGGGGCCCGTAGGACCTGAGAGCCGTGGCGAAGGATGGGCCGCTTGGAAGTCCTCTGACCTGGGGCCCGCAGGCCCAGCAGAAAGCAGAGGAGGGCGTGTGCGCATGCGTGAGTGTGTGTCCGTGTGTGCGTGTGCATGGGGGGTGTGTGACAGTGCACGCGTGATCGTGAGCGCGTGCCAGCCTGGGGTATCTGCATGTGTCTGTGAGTCTGTGACTGTGTCCATGTGCATGTGTGTATTTGGGTGGGGGGTCCCGTGACAGTGTCGTGCGTGGGAGTGTGCCTTAGTGTGCATGTGAGTGTGCATGTGTTTGCGGGAGTGGACGGAGGAGGGGGGCCAGGGGCTGAGATGGGGAGGGTCCCCGGGCAGTGGGGGTGACATCCTGTGAGCTGCGAGGGACACCCCGAGTTCATGCAGTGCACTCCGAGAGTCAGCGCTCTGTCGCTTCTCCTCATAATTTCCTGGGACAGGGGTGCCCCCCCCATGCCTGGCTTCCGTTACCCCACCACGGCCGGAAGTAGATGGCCGTCCTCGGACACCGGGCCGGAAAGTCAGTAGTCGGCCTGGCACTGCGCACGACGCCTACGTCGCCCGACGCCTAGGTCACTCACGGCCATTTTATCATCTCACGTCATCCCAAGACAAGGGTGACGACAGTACACGATACGGGGAGAGGCCACACACACATAACTTTAGTGACAGTATGTTGTGATCACTGTTCTATTTTATTATTAGTTAATGTTGCTAATCTTGTACTGTGCTTAGTTTATAAAGAAAACCTTACCACGGGTATGGGTGTATAGGAAGAACCACAGTCTAATAGGGTTTGATTCTATCCCTGGTTTTTTTTATTTTTTATTTTTTTTAATGTTTTATTAATTTTTGATACAGGAGAGACAGAGCATGAGAGGGGGAGGGTCAGAGAGAGAAGGAGACACAGAACCGGAATCAGGCTCCAGGCTCTGAGCTAGCCGTCAGCACAGAGCCTGACGCGGGGCTCGAACCCACGAACGTGAGATCTGACCTGAGCCGAAGCCGGAGGCTTAACCGACTGAGCCACCCAGGCGCCCCGATTCTATCCCTGGTTTTAAAGGCCCACCGGTGTGTTAGAACGCACCCCCATGGGTCGCGGGGAGACTGCCGTGCTATCTAGTTCAGTTAGATCAGCCCCAAACCTTTACCTCAATCGCATTAAGCCTCTAGTCTCCATACTTGATCTAACAGTTCTGCCACAGGTAAGCTGAATTTGTTTAAGGATTATACAAGTATTGTATTAAGTATTAAAATCTGTTTTTATAGTCACCTTCCAAATAATTATACCTATACTTTTTATTTGTCCTTTCTTAGGAAAAGTTAGAAGTCCTTTAATCTTTTATGGTATGTTAGCTTATTTCACCCCATTATTATTTAACTAGTGTTTTCCTCTGAATTATCTTCCATCTTTTACCTTCCCCTATTTTATTTTTGTGGACCAGAGGAGATTAAATACAAACACGATGATCTGGACTCCCTACGTTTTAAAATATTTATTTTCCCACAGACTTGGAGTCTTTTGTCTTTCATTTTATCTCCCAAACTTCTATCTACCCATAGTGCGTAAATAATTAAATCTCTTTATAAAGGAGTAAAGGCACAAAAATGTTGTACAATCTTTCCTATGTTTTCTCTTCATGAGAGAAATGTTTGTTCGTTGCAATGTCTTTTTCAGATAGTTTGCAGCTACGCTCATATTTAAAAATTTTTTTTTGTTTATTTATTATTGATTCACAGAGAGACAGGAAGTGGGGGAGGGGCAGAGAGAGGGGGAGACAGAATCCGAAGCAGACTCCAGGCTCGGAGCTGTCAGCACAGAGCCCAACACGGGACTTGAACCCACAAACTGTGAGATCATGACCTGAGCCAAAGCTGGATGCTTAACTGACTGAGCCACCCGGGCGCCCCTATGCTCACATTTTTAATTCAGGTAAGTAACTTTTCCTCTAGAACCAAGGCACAAATCATGCTTTCATTATGAATCATGAAATGGAGATTTCCCACTAGTGAAATGAAGACGTTAGGTAACTTCCAAAAGAAAAAACAGAAAGATGCTTCGGGATAACCAAATGGAGAAGGGAGACTGAACTAAACAGTGAATTGTGAGACAAATGGGTGTATTGGGTACAGGGAAAAGACCAGGCGACGTGCAACATAGAAATACAGTCAAGGGCGGATAGTCCCTCCCCAAGTGTCTTCCCACCCCTCCTCCAGAATTCTGAAGACAGAATAGCTCTATCCCTTTGAATTAGAAGCGATCTTAACATGGCAGACCCTTAATTAATGCCTACTGAATACATAATTAAATTCCAGCTTTATCACGTTCACTAAATTTAGGCCTCAGGATAATGACACGAAAGTAAATGATCCAAAATAGGCTATATTTGAAAACAGTGAAAAAATCTCCATCACATATGTAGGAAAGAGGCTATCCATCAAAATCCTATAGCACTGAATAATATGAAACTTACAAATAGCACCAAGTCAGTTTCATGTTAATTTATTGTAAGATGCAAGACTAGATTTATGCAATAAATTACTGCATGAAGTCCTCACTAGATTTAGCTTTTGTTGATAATCTTGGAAAAATGTCAGCAAAATGATCCTCATGTCGTCACCAAAACCAGTCATTCTGAAGTAATCCAATGCTTATCTTCTGTGCAGGTTTGCTAGGATGGTGAGAAATGCTGTTTTTATATTTATTAAAGTTTACTTTATTTTTATTATTTTATTTATTAAAATAATTTTTTCTTTTACATGCTTTGGTTGAAAGTGAAGAAAAATGTCTCCCCATGCAGACTTGTGCTTAAAGAAGACAAAGATCCCTTGTATTTTTATAGGAAATGTAGAGAGCTATTAAAATATACAATGTTTTGTTGATGAGTTTCATTCTTTGGAAATTGGCACCTACTTGTTACCTAACTGGCCTTGTTGATATTTTATGAACTTTGCTTTTCCTCTCACTTTTTCTGTAGCAGGAAGACAAGAAACCTAAACACTTGTTTCAACAGATACGTGTCTCTGTTTTTAGGTCACAGTAAAGAGCTCGATTTGTTGAAGTCAGATTGCTGGGATGGACTCGTTTCGAGACTGAAGTTAGTGTTCTTTCCTGAGTAGAAGCAGCGTGTATTTCTTTTCCCTGAAGCGGCCTCGTTTGCCTCATTCCGCATTCCCTCTCACACCCAATAATCTTTTCAAACTTGTTTCAATCTGAGCTCCTCAGCTTAGCTCCGTCAGACCCATGTGTGGATTGGACATCCTTCCCCTCTATTCCACGGCACTCCGACACACTTTTCACATAGTGCCTGTGTATCGTGACTCGTCTGTCTGCCTCTCCCAATCGGCATATCGAAGATATCGGAATGTGGGAGACATTGATTCAGGCACCTGAAACCAATTGATAAATGTGGAATAAGCAAATAGACGTGATTTGCAGTTAGCTCCCAGAAATTTCAGACGAATTCTATAGCCAAATGCAGAGGATAATTTGGGCCCTCGTCGCTTGCTGGTTGTTTTGAAGTCTCTATTCATCCCAGCTTAAGTGAAGATTATGACTTTTGTTATTCACAGCTGGCTAATCCGGATAAAAAAAGACAGTTTTGATTAGGTAGGAGAAGGGAGAAATATCAAATACGGTTCTCTATTGAACTTCAATAATTCTAAAATATGTCCCATTCAAAATGTTTATTAGTCTGTCTTTTTCTTTTACTTTCTTAGTGGTATTTATGCCAAAATCGCAGTCTTGTATGAAGTGCTCAGTGATAAACACTTGATCAGATTTTTAGAGATACGGCAATGGAAGCTTAGGAAAGGTCAGCTTAGAACCAAAGGAAATGAGTTTTACCTGTTTATTCTATCTTTTATGCACATAATCATAATTTATTTTCCTTCAATTTTTTGTTTTATTTTATTATTTACTTTGTGAGAGAGAGAGAGGGAAAGGGAAAGAGAGAATCCAAAGGAGGCTCCACATTGTCAGTGCAGAGTCTGATGAGGGGCTCAAAGTTATGAACCTTCAGAACCTGAGCCAAAACCAAGAGTCTGGCGCCCAACCGACTGAGCCACCCAGGTGCCCCTTATTTTCCTTAGTTTAACAGCATTTTGATAATCAAACTTCTGAATTCAGAATAGCTATTTCTCTCCTTTTGTGAACTGGGGGGAGTGAGGTGAGGCTTTCGGATGCGGTGAGACAGAACATTGCTCCTGCCTATCCTTCAATGTAACGAATGACAAATAGCAGCAAATGGCAGAATCATCAAATGTGCTGCTTTTTAGCCTGGCAGGCATTTGTTGCAAAATGGCTTAATACGGAGGTTAGTAAATGCTGTAGAGCTTAAAACAATTCAGAGAAAATAAGAAAGAACACAAATCGACTTACAAATAGTCTGAAAATGGTGGTATAGTGTGTGTGTGTTGTTAAGATGGAAACAGGATGTCAAACATTCCAGGAAAGCAAGATTAAAAAGGATCTTTTGCAACAACACTGAAGGCCAGCTTAAAAATAGGCGCATTTCTGGGTGCCTGGTGGCTCAGTCAGTTAAGCATCCACCTTCAGCTCAGGTCATGATCTCACGGTTCATGGGTTTGAGCGCCACGTCAGGCTCTGTGCTGGCAGCTCCGAGCCTGGAGCCTGCTTCGGATTCTGTGTCTTCCTCACTCTCTGCCCCTTCCCCACTCACGCTCTGTCTCTCTGTCTCTCAAATATGAATAAACATTAAAAAAATTAAAAACAAAAAAAGAATGAATGCGCTTCTGTGATGGGAAGCTGGCATCAGGATGGAATACTTTCCAATCTGCAGAGATCTCAACAGATGCCAACAGAGTATTTGATGCACACGTTTTAAGCTTCTCACAAGAACAGTTTTGAAGCAGGGAACTTTTTGAGGAAGAGCTTTCATCTTCGTCATGTTCTCATAAGGCCTAAAAGTAACTCCGTACTATGCAACAATCCTGAGGTGGTCAGGAGTGGCAAGGCAAGTTAGGAGGAGCTTTGTGCTAGAATATGGAAATGTTGCCAGTGCCGTGGTTTTGTAAGACTATAGTCTAAACTCACAGAATCATCGAAAACTTTCTATCTACACAGCCACAGCCACAGCCACATTTATTACAAAAGCATTTGGCAATAGCTCATATTGAGTGTGGAATTGAATTTGGCCAGTAATCTCCATGACCCTACAAGTGTATTCATCCCCAGAGCTTCTAGAAAGGAACACAGCCTTGCTGACACCTTAGTTTTTGCCAAGTGAGTTGCACTTCTGCTCTTCAGAAATGTAAGATCGTACATTTGTATTGGTTTTAGCTGGTGTGTGTGGTGATTTGTGATGTCAGCCACCGAACACCAAAACCAACACAAAGTCCAGTCTATTTCTCTTTATTAGGAGCAGCTCCAAGCAAACAAATTAATTTAATGGGATTTGATCCATTAAAAAAATGGGAAATGTATGTGTACACACACACACACACACAAATAAATAAATGGAAGGGGTACATTGTGACTGAAGCTTCTTGAAGCCTAGGATATTAGGATTTCTTGATTATTAAAATTGGGGTATAGAGGTCTCAAGACAGAGAACACAGACACCATCAGAGCTAATCCAGAAAAACAGCAGGGCAAATAGAGGAGGGTGCTGGGAAAACAGTCTGAGGGAGACTTGGAGCCACTACCAGAGAGAGGAGATCCACTATGGACCTATAGGCACTGAGGACTGGGTTGATGGTACCTGATCTATAGGGAAGGGGGGTGAAAGGGTGTATGAGGTAAGGGACCAGAGCTCACACAGAAGGCAAACAGGATTTCAGGGTGCACACTGGGTGGAGAGACACCAGAGTAAGTTTCAGGGATAGTCTCCCAATTTCACAGCTTCTGAGGAAGAAGGAAAGAGGAAGTATCCTTTAGCAACTGGGTGGCTAAGAGAAAACGAAGTTAAGTACAAAATGTAGGCTCTTGTAAGACAAAAGTTACCATGACCTCAGGGAACGCACAGTCCCTCCTCCATCTTCAAAGCAAACCAACAAGATCCTTGAAACTTACCTGGACTAACAGAAAAGGATTGAATTACACTTGGACTGTTTAAAAAAACAACAACACTCACTCCTAAGAACCAGCAAAGGACATAAGTCCATGGAGAAGGACTGTGGATTTTGAGACATGAAAAGTCACAAAAGTTGCACTCACTTTAGGAAAAGCACCTCTTACCTCGCCCCCTCCCTCAAAAATGACAACATGAAGCAGAAGAAAACTGTGGGTATACACTCCAAAAATAATGGAATATAGTCAAACAAGCATTTGTGGCTATAAAAAATGAGCTTGAGTTAGAAATTCAAAAACAAAGCATGGAAATGAATAAAAGATAAGAGAAATGAAGAGTGGAATGAATCTAGAAAAGAAGTAGAAGAATTAACTCACAGGTGAACTACAATGACAGGACGCTTAAGGGAGAAGAGACTCAAATAAGAATTTAGGAAGAGGTACTGACCAGAGTTAGAAAATATAACTGTTATAAAGAAAGGGGTAAAAAGAGTGAGAGAGAAGGGGACGTAGGTAACAGGCCCAGGCACACCAGGGGCTTGGCTAGTGTTCCAGGCCAGCAGACACAGAGGCGCTGAGGGCTGTGTAGATTTAGGACTGATGCAGGAAAGCCTATGATGTCTGCAAGGTTGCAGAAGTTGGAGTATGAGGGAAAGGGAGAAATTAAAATGAATACAACTTTTTTTTTTTTTTGCCTCTGCAAAGAGGAGAATGGAGCTATCTTCTGGTGAATGTTGTGCGAGAGGCACATTTGGACAAAAAGAATTCGATTGTAGAGATAAGTTTAGACGCTTGTAAGATATAGACGTGGATAGATACGTGGGCGGTTGGAATATGGCCCCGGTGTTCAGAATGGAGTTCAGATCGGATGTGTAAATGTGGAGTGAGAAGCATGTAGGTATTACTTAACGCCGTGTGCCTGTGTGAGACCAGCAGTTAGTTTGCACAGATGGAAATGAGAAGACACTTAAGGATTATGACCTGGGCTCTCCCACAATGAGAGATCTTGGATAAGAGGAGAAAAGGAGGCTTAGAAGTAACAGATATTTAAGAAAGAAATAATGAAAAATAGTATAATATGCCAGAAGCAAGGACAAAAGGGGTTTCAAGAAGCCAAGGACCGTTTAAATTTATTGTTTTTTTTTAAGTTTTATTGAGGTACAACTGACAAATAAAATTGTAATATATGTAATGTGTGCAACGTGATCTTTTGATATGCATGTACATTGTGAAAAGATCCTCACAGTCAAGTTAACTAACGTATCCATCCTCTTCAATTAATATATTTAATTTTGAGTGTGTGTGCACACACTGAAGTTCTATTCTGTCAGTGAATTTCAAATATACAACATGAGATTATCAACTATGGTCACCATGTTGTACAAGATCCCCAGAACTAACGCATCTTGTAACTGAAAGTTTGTATCCTTTTAACCAACTTCTCATTTCTCCCAACCCCAACCTGTTGCAACCTTTGTTCCACTGTATTTCTAAGAGAACTTGACTTTTATTTTTTTTAATTCCACATATAATTATACGATGTAGTATTTGTCTTTCTTTGTCTGACTTCATTTAGAATAATGCCCTCAAGGTTTATGCATGTTGTCACAAACAGCATGATTTCCCTCTTTTTTGAAAGCCGAATAATATTCCACTGTGTGTGTGTGTGTGTGTGTGTGTATGACATTTCTTTTATCCATTTATCCTCGATGGACACTTCAGTATTTTTGTACCTTGGCTATTGTGAGTAACACTGCAGTGAACAGGGGAGTATCGCTATGTCTTCAAGATAAGGATTTCTTTTCCTTTAGCTACGTAATCAGAAGTGAAGTTGCTGGATTATGTGGTAGTTCTACTCTTAATGTCTTGAGGAACCTTCATACTATTTTCCATAGTGACTGTACTGATTTACATTCCCACCAAAGTGTACAAGGGTTCCCTTTCCTCCCCATCCTGGCCACCAGCCCTTGCTATCTCTTGCCAGTTGCATATATGGCTAATTCGTTTTTTACAAAGGTGTCAAAAATATACAACAGGGAAAAGATAATCTTTTCAATAATGGTGGCAGGAAAACTGGTGATCCACACGCAAACAATGAAAATGGATCCCAGTCTTACACTGTACACAAAAATCTATTCCAAATGGATTACAGATTGGAATGGAAAGCCTGAGACCATGAAATCCCTAAAAGAAAACATAGAGGGTAAGCTCCTTGACTTTGGCTTTGGTTTTTGGTAATGATTTTCTGGATTTGACACCAAATGCATAGGCAACCAAAGAAAAACAAGTGGAATTACATCAAACGAAAAAGCTTCTGAACAGCAAAGAAAACCATCAACAAAATGTAAAGGCAAACTATGGAATGGGAAAAAATATTCATAAACCACCTATCCTATAAGAGGTTAACACTCTAAGTATCCAAGGCACTCTTACAAATCAAGAGCAACTGAGCAAATAACCCAATCAAAAAATGAGCAAAGGACCTGAATGGGCATTTTTCCAAGGAAGACATCCTAGTGGCCCAGAGGTACATGAAAAGGCACTCAACATCAATGCCCACCAGAGAAATGCAAGTCAAACCACTATAATGTAACTGCATGACCAACTGTTTTAAATACTAGCAAAACTAAAAATGAGGTTTAAAAACTACAAGATTTACTAATGTGGATAGCATCGATTACCTTAATAAGAAGTGTTCCAGTTAGACTAACAGAAATAAAAGATTGGCAAATAGGTACAAGGAACAATAGGAGAGAGGAGATAGAACGAGTCATAGCACAGGTAACTGTAACACTCTATTCGCAGATTTTTGGCTTGTTTTTTTTTTATAAAGGGAAGAAGAGGGATGGTGTAGTAGCTGGACGGGGGAGAGATAGAGAATTTTGTTTGATAATTAGTTATAGTGGCATAAAGAGAGCGTGTTAGTGTTCGTGCAGGCGTGCGAGAAGTTAGCAGTGCTGTACAGAGCACCATGGGGAGCAGGTTCTGGAAAGAGGGGATGACCCAGCAGTAGGAGCTTCTCATGCTCCCTGACATGGCAAGTATAAAGGGCATGTTGACATCAGTCCTGAAGGCCCCATGCTGGTAGTACAGTGACACAGATAGTGCTAACAGGAGACAGGGATGGACGGTCTTTCTAGAGAGCACAGAATATGCTTCTGGGCTTGTGGCTCGCTCCTGCTGATGAAGAGGGTGTGTGTGGAAGCACATACTTAGTCCCAAATCAGAGAGACACTTCCTCATGTCTGCAACCTAAGGCCTACATAGGCGGTCCCAGGCTGAGCTCACCGACAGTCTCCGAATCCCCCTGACCGCCGACAGCAGAGGGGTGTCTTCTTGATTTTTACAGGAGACAGGATTAGCAGGGGGAAGTGATCTCTTACCCCACCAGTCTAACAAAACTGGGAGTCTACTCCGACTTCTGTCATATAACTCATTCCATGCCTTCCATCTCATGCCATGCAATCCAGTCAGGCAATCAATCATTTTTGATCTGTATTATGTGCAGAGCACCATTTAATGTCCTGGGGGTAAATAAAGTCTATGTTTCTCCGTGTCTTGCTTACATTCTAGTAGACGTAGGCAATGCAGCAGCAGAAGGATTAATTCAGGTAGTGATAGAGTCAGGCATAGTGTGGCCAATGATTTATCTATAGAGATGACATCGTCAAATGGAACGTTACAATATTTCTCCCAAATGGCTTCTCCCCATTTCCAATGCTACAGTCCTTTGTTTCCCTGTCACCACTGGACCAAGGTGAAAGCTTCTTTGTGGACCTTCTTCCAGCAGTCATGCCCACATCTAATCCATATGATACACTTGGGCACATTTAACGATGCTATCATTCTATTTTCCATCCTAAGTCTCTTCATGCTTCCTAACATTGATGTATGTTATGATCCTATCTTTTCTGGAGGATGGGAAGCCACATTCTAACATGTTTCCGTGGTCTCCAGCTGTTCCCTCTATAACAGTGATGAGTGCGAGTCAACAAATGTTTTCTTTCTTTCCCCTTGGGCTTATGTACGATGGTACTTCTTTGCATTACCATCTGGTTTAGTCAATGGTTTGACCAATGAATTGTGAGTAGATATTCTCTGTGACATTACTGTAGGAATGTTGTAAGAGCTAGGAGTACAATTCTTTCTATTTCCTTCCCATGGATGCAGTGATATAAAAGCAAGTAACAAAACAGGGCTTGTCTTCATAAGTCTAGATTCTTGACATTCATGATTAACAGAACCATTCTACAGATCCACAGCATAAGTGAAAAAGGTTTGAAGAGTGAAGGCATTGAGATTTGGGGATTGCTATGGCTGCCTACCTCGCATTTCCTAATTTAAACAAAAAAAAGATGAAAGAAAGAAATAGAGGTGGGGTGATGCTATCATAAAAAAAAATTAAACGGTGTCATTGTCTTGGTGGTCAGTCAGCAAGGGATAATGAAACTGGCAAGGAACACTGGAAAGACGCTGATCCCTACAGCTGATACCTATTTGGCTAAAATATCACCTCTGATAACTTGGTGATGGCATTCGAAAATTCAATGAAGTAGGGAGAGGAGTTGGAAATAGATTATTGGCAGCAAGTGTTAATGGCTGTCACTGCATTTGGCAATGTCTTAAGGAAATGAATTGGTCAGTTTGCACATAAAAGGCCTAAAAGGAAATGGACTGTATCCGAAAAACTGGAGCCTTTCCAGATTGAAAAAGGCAACTTCAACTCCAAGTCAACTCCAAGAAAAATGAAAATGATAAGACTTTGAGTTATATATTCTTTCTTGAAATCTCTGAATGCCTCTAAAGACACAGAGCTTGACCCGCTCTGAGAGCATACAGGGCAAGCTCTGCCTGCAATTAGGAGATGAGATGGATGTGAGGGTATTTGTGCTCACCCTCTAAGAAGAACATGCTAGAGGTTTTGACCATTATATAACCTGGAAGTCTTATTTCATTCTAATCATACATTCATAAAAGAAGAAAGCATGAGAGCCACTTGTGTTAAAATCTAAATAATTAATGAGTCACAAAAAGTGATAATTATTCGATTATGATTTACATGTTCTATTCATATGAGGATACGTATTGTACAGCTTATAAAGACAGCTTTTCAAAAGCCAGTATCAAAATGACAGCACACAATAAATATTATATTGAAATTAATTTGACATTTCATTGGGAATAAAGACAATACATTATTCATAGGAAAGTACTTACATAGTTGTGAAAAATTATTTAGTAGTAAAAAATCATTTAGTCGTAATGATTTGGAAACAGAATACAGACATCATGAAAAAAACCAATGATTAGCTGTAATTAAAAAAAACACTACAAGGGGCGCCTGAGTGGCTCAGTCGGTTGAGCGTCTGGCTTGCTTCAGGTCATGATTTCACAGTTTATGGGTTCAAGCCTTGCATTGGGCTCTGTGCTGACAGCTCAGAGCCTGGAGCCTGTCTTCAGATTCTGTGTCTCCCTCTCTCTCTGACCCTCCCCTGCTCACGCTCTCTCTCTCTCATAAATAAATAAAATATTTTAAAAAATAAATAAATTAAAAAACACTACAAGAATTTCAAACATTAGATCCTGTTATTAATTAACATGCCTTTTGATGCAGAGATTTTAAATTTCAATCTTTATGTATATATCACCTTTGTGACCCAATCCAAACATTACATAATAAATCGCTGAAAAATGTATTTGTTTACCAGTCACCCTTCAAATTAATGGAGTTTCTGAAATGATATAAATTGCAGATAAATTTTTCATATATTGAAGAACAAAGGTTATTACATTTTAAACATAGTTCAATGGGATTTGTCTTCTTGTGTTTAGATCCAGCTAAAGCTACCACCAGAAAACAATTCAATATTTCACATTCTGAAAACATTCTAAAGAGAGCCACCATATGCATTTATGCAGTGCCTGAAATTAGAGGTATGAGAACCAGCTAGATTCCTTCACTTAGTACAATCCCTTCCCACGGATGTGTTGCATGAAAACTAACCAGCAAAAAAGTGGTCTGAGCACAGATTTGGCTGCTCAGGAGAGTGCGATGGCAATTTTGACTGTTCCATCCCTCAAGCCAAGGGAAAGCGTGTTTTTGTGCATCTCTGAGTGTGTGTGGGGGTGGGGGGAGGGGCAGGGTGGCAAGAGAACTCCCTCCTAGGCGCGGGAGGATCTCCCGGACACAAGAAGTGGAGATTTCTCTTCTCACTCTCAGGTTAGCTATCTGTTTACACGCAAGATTTGCTCTTTTGCATTGTTATCAACTTGATAATGGGGAAACAGAAACTAGAAAGAGACACAAAGGCCGCACTGGTGGGAGGCCTGCATTCTCATGTACTGGATGGCAGAAATAAAAGAATTTAGTATATCCCAAGGGGTCCCGGCTGGAAGCCCAGGAGGGCTGTCCACTGGGGGAAGGCTGGAGAATAGACTCCAGGAATACAACGTTTTGAATAGGGGGCACCTACGTGGCTCAGTCGGCTAAGCATCTGATTTTGGCTCAGGTCATGATCTTGTGGTTTGTGGGTTCAAGACCCACGTCGGGCTCTGTGCTGGCAGCTCAGAGCCTGCGGCCTGGTCTGGATTCTGTGTCTCCCTGTCTGTCTCTCTCTGACTCTTAAAAATAAATAAACATTGGAAAAAAAAGATTACGGTGGTAGGTGCTGGGCCAAAGTCAGGAGAGCCAGGTGCAGGGTGGGCAGCTGATGTCCATCTGGACACACGGGGTCTGTGGAGTGAGGAGACATCTTCGGGACTTCCCAAACACCACGCAGTCCCCAAGTGAAGAGAACTTGCCACACGGAAACCGTGGGCGTTCGAGACAAAACGGCAGCTCTGTCAGCTAACTAACGAGGTGTGGGTGTCTTTTCTTCTATCCTTTTTCACGGAACTCAACACAACCCAGCAGTGAAGCCAGAATTCGGCAGGGTGGGGAGACCATAGGACAATTACACCCCCATCTTTCCCGAGGCTTCATGGAGGGAGAGGGAAGAAAGGACTGATTGGATCTGTGTTTACGTTTGATAGGTTTGGATTTTAAAATCAGAAAGTGAACAGGGTATCACTATTTGGTTAAGGAACAGAAAAGGGCAATCTGACAAGGCACTACTGAAGGCCACAAAGCTGGAAAGAAAATACCAAACCCCCATTTACAGGCCCTTTACTATTTCTGGTTCAATACTTTTTTTTTAATCACCTTCTGATCAGAAATGAAATATCCTTGCTTAACAGGACTTCTTGGGGTCCCTGGGTTGGTTGAATGTCCGACTCCTGATTTCAGCTCAGGTCATGATCCTAGGGTTGTGGGATCAAGCCCCATGTTGGGCTCTGTGCTGAGCCTGGAGCTTGCTTGGGATTTTCTCTTTCTCTCTCTCTCTCTCTCTCTCTCTCCCCCCCCCACTCTTTCTCTTTAAGGTAAAATTTAGAAAAGGATTTAACATAAACATTCAAAGATAATTAAATGATGTTTTAAATTACTAAAAAGTTTTAGGAGATTATATATAAGAATAAATGGGATTTACCAGACAAAATTGTTGGGGAAATATGGTCCAATATTAAAGTATGATTTTAGTAAATGGTTCACTGCAGTCAATAAAAATATATTATTATTCCAAGGGGGAAAGTGTAAGAAAATCCCCCAATCCTTTTTAGAATTGTACATCTCCAAAATTTCTCAAGCTATATTTTTTACATTAGCAGTGCCCCACTGTGGAGCACCGGATTGTTCTCTGTCATTGGGACCCCTTTTCATATTCCAGCAGGATTTTACGCTGGATTTTAGTACTTAAAGACTACTGTACTCAGCTGACCTGTGATTTCTAACTTCTCGTGCAGAATCTTAAAATAACTTGTAGATGTCATGGACCTGGAACAGAGCAGAACATGCAGGATGCGATGAATGTAAAATCACTTCAGAGTTCAGCAAGATTTAGGGATTTCCCTAGGACCGAAGGGAAATCGGGTTCTTAACTATGTCCCTAAGGGTGACCTGTTGTTTTGTGAAATCTGCAGGCAGAAAATGGCTTTCATCTTCACCTTTATGTTGTTGTTAGTAACTGCAGTATTTTTTTTTTAAGTTTATTTATTTTGAGAGAGAAACAGATAAAGAGAGACCAGGCGAGGGGCAAAAGAGGGGGAGTGAGAATCCCCAGCAGGCTCTACACCATGAGTGCAGAGCTCAATGCGGGGCTCAAACCCACAAAACATGAGATCCTGACTTGAGCCGAAACCGAGAGTCAGAAGCTTAACTGACTGAGCCACCCAGGTGTCCCAAACTGAAGTACCACTCAAGGGTCTTGAGAACCAAAACACTGTTCGGAAGAGCTAGCGTGAAATCATTTCTGAATGGCTTCATTTTCCTAAAGAGTAGCATCTTTGGTTTTCTTCATTGGCTTTGGCACTAAGATGAAAACGTCACCTTGAAGGCTGGATCCGTCCTACTACTTAAATTCATTTGTCTTTTGTAAGTATTTCCATGAAAGCAGCTATTTTAACTTGAAGAGCAGTTTTGTACCACTAGGTCGGGCCTGGCTGTTAAATCAGCGTAGGGCCAACAACGGGACAGTGTTTCCCTGGCACGGGACCAGGGATTAATCCTCAAATCATTACCATGTTGCTTATTCATGGATCACAATGGATTTTTTCTTGAAGATTCAAACTGACTACAAACGGTTTCACTGGAACTCTACTCCTGTAGAGCCATGCAAATTCTAGTCTGATTAAAATGGATCAATGAGAAATCCTGTTCAAATATTTTCTATTTATTCAATGACCATTTCCATTTCAAAACAAAGACGTTAAGAGCCCCAAATAAACAAGAAGAGCCTAGAAGGCTACCCCAGGCTTCTGGCTGCTCCGCCAACACTGTCTCAAATCTGGCACTTATTCAGTGCTCTCTTAGATTACAGGTCCGCTAAGATTAAGGTCCTCATCAGCCATTTTCTGAGACACGCTAAAATGCAGCCCGGCCCCAAAACACCAGCAGTGGGCAAGGTCTCCATGAGGACACCCAGCCAGTCGTGGCGTCTAGCCCCTGCCGGCTCCGGCCAGAGTGCCCTGACTTCATCCCAGTCCGCTCAACTGACAAAATGCCACAGGCAAATGTGGGCCACGTCCAGTTTCCCGGGGAATTAATTCCTGAATATAAATGCAAAGAAATACATCGCATAGAGACACACGACATGGACATGTTATGACGTGACTTTCTCCTCTGGGAAAGTGACAGCTTGTAGCCTTCTTTTTAACATGGTCACTTTAAATCTCTTTCTTAAGATACTTTTCGTTTAATGCTTTGTGCCTCCGTTAGAAAACCGCTTGCATGCAGACGTGGAGAGAGATGGCTGTTGTGGAAACACCGTATGTAAGAGCAAAGAACGGTTGCTTTTGAGGAGCAGGCCACAGAGCAGAGAGGGCCCGCCGACCACGGGGATGGAGGTGGGGTACGAGCCCAGGCCGACGGGACTCAGGGGCCGCAGAAGCAGCCCCCTGATTAAATGTTTACAGGGCTCCACGATTCTGTTGGAGAGTGAAGAAGTTTCCAAACTGGGTGTATTTGGTTTTACCATGTTCTCAAATGTTCTTTCCGGAAAAAAAATATCTTCCTTAAGAAAATGAGGCAGGAGCATGCCGTCACTCCGAGGGGCTCGTCCTCGCCATGCCGCATTGGGGGGCAGGGATTAATGGCTGCATGCAGGCTGATTTTTACGGCTGCTGTAAAAGCACCACACCAGCAATGCTGAGAATGAATTATCAGAAACACAGTTGCCAACTAACTTCTTTCTTTATTGGAAAAAGAATGTTATGTGTGCAGAAGTTAAGCATTTTGAATCTCTCTCAAGAAGCCTGTGCTATATTCTGGAATATTGGACAAAGGCAGCAGAAAAACATTTGTTTCCATTTGTATTCACAAACAGCTGTTCCTGGGACCCCTTTATTCTGACCGGGAACTTAGCAAATAAAAGGCAACGTGGCTGAGGTGTCTTTTCCGTGCTGTCCCGCGGTGGAAGGCATGTGTGCTGACCTCACAACAGCAAGAGTCAAGTCGGATTGTCCTTGTTCCCACCACAAAAACGGTATTTGCACAGTATTTGCTGTGTGACAGATAATGTCCTACGATGCCTGTATTAACTCATGTGAGCGTCCCTCCAACGCCGTGAGCTGGGCCCTGCTAGTTTCCCAAGTGTACACATCAGAGGCCAAAGGGTTTAAGACACCTCCGGCCACACAGCCGGCCTGGGAAGTCCTGGAGTTCAGCCCCAGGCTATGCTCTGATCCAGAATAAGAGAGCGCCGTTACCGTTGGTTTTAGGTCCCATACACTCCCATGCCTCATTCCAGAATTAGGAGATTGGAGTGAAACTCTCTCAGCCCGCTGCTGGATTTGTCATTTCCCTCGTGGGTTGGGTTGGCTTCCTGCTTGTCATGCAACCAACATGGAGCCCCTCTCCTGTGACCTTTCCATTGGGTGCATGAGGGCTGAGGACTGACTGATTCTATTTCTAATAAATATTTTAACGTCAGAAACCTCATGACATTAAACCAGCTTTCCTTGGCTGGCGTTTTTCCGTTCTATTTTTCTGTACCAACCAACTTTGGCTTAGATTAGGCTGTGGTCAGAAACAGCCCGCTATCTCAGCGAGATTTCTAGAACAGAAATGCTTATTTCTCATTCCGGACCTTGTCTGATACAGGTCAGCCTCCGCCCTGCGCCGGGTTTTGTCCCTCTGGGACCAGGCTGGAAGGGGCAGCCTTTGTCGCCGTCTCAAGGGAGAGAGGATAAAAGTGAAGACAGAATCACGCAATGCTGTTAAAATTCAGACGTGAGGGGAGCCTGGGTGGCTCAGTCGGTTAAGCCTCCGACTTCGGCTCAGGTCAGATCTCACATTCGTGGGTTTGAGCCCCGCGTCGGGCTCTGTGCTGACGGCTGGCTCAGAGCCTGGAGCCTGCTTCCGGTTCTGTCTCCTTCTCTCTCTGCCCTTCCCCCTCTCATGCTCTGTCTCTCTCTCTATCAAAAATAAATAATAAAACATTAAAACAATTTTTTAAATTCAGACGTGGCATATGTCAGCGCTCCCTACGTTCCAGCGACGGGACGAAGTTAATGGAAAAGGTTTCATATTCTAACAGAGAAACACAGGCAATAATTGGAAACGGCAACACAATCTATAACAGGGCAATTCAGCTTTCCCTTTTTTTTTGTACTTTCCGTCACTCTGGGTCCTGACTTTTATATGCGTTTATCTTGTAAGAAGTATATAAGTAAATTTAAAAATCCAGTTTGAGATCTTTAAAAAAAAAATAACTGGTGGATATTTGTTTTTACTTGGAGTTTTATTGACCATTCTGTGTTTTCCACTTGGCATGACTTTTTTTTTCTCACCTCTTTCTTTGTTCTGTTCTCTTCTAGAGACTTCTCAGACTTTACTGTGTTTTCGAGTCACCTGGAGAGCTTGTTAAGGTGGATTGTCAAACTTCCATACAGAGTTTCTGACTTAGCAGGTCTGAGAATATGCATTTCTTACAAAATCCTGAATGCACTGGCGCTGCTGGTCCAAAGACCACACTGCTCCTTGGTATTAACTGCATTTTTTTTTCTTTCCCCCCTTACCCCGGGTATAAGAAGAAATACAATGATCTTAAGATATTGTAGTAATTTTTTCTAGTGTTTTACCATATTATTTTCCAATATCCCATTTGCAACTTATTTTAAGTCTATTTCTCAAGTCTTAACATAGTTATTATTCTTAGCATTTTATATCAATGCTACTTCAAATTTATCAACTTTTTCATAGTCAACATTTGCTGAATTTGCCTAATGTGCCAAGGTTTTGCAAATATTGAATTGTTTACCTCCCATAAAAGTCTCTGAGGGGACTGCTGTTACTTAAACAGTTTTCATTTTACATGTGGAAGCAGGCTCAGAGAGGTGAAGGAATTCACTCTCAGTTGCACAGCGTGGCTGACGCCAGCACCTCTGTCCTTAACCAGTCCACCATACTGCTGCACCACAGCAATCTGCATCTGCCCCTTTCTGTTCTCAGTTTCCTTCTTCCTAAAGAATATCTATTTAGCACTTTCTGTGGAAGCTTAGGTTAGTAAATTTCCTTAGGTTTTTATTTCTGAAAATACCTTTCTATTTTCACACTTGAATGAGAATGTATGTTGACAGTTCCTTTTTCTCCAGAATTCTGAAAATATTTTTCTAGCGTCTTCTGCCTACGGTTGCTAATATCGAGTCATCTATGCAACATTTCTTTCTAAAAGGAGTCTGAATTTTTTTGGCTTTGCTATTATTTTTTACATCAAATGTGGATATTTGCCGTAATGTGTCTATTGGTTGGCTTGATGGAACTCTAGAAGACACATGTCTTTTTTCATTTCTAGATTTTTTTCTGATATTATCATTTTCAGTTTGCATCTCTCCTATTAACTTGTCCTGTCATTTGGACATCCTGTTGGAGATCTATTAGGCATATTTTGGACATTCTCATTCTATATTTCATATCTTAGTATCATATCTCGATAGTTTTCTCTCTTTGTATTTTGTGCTGCATTCTTGGTTTCTTCAAATTCATCTTCTAATCAAATTGTAATTTCCTCAGCCTCATTTTGTTCAATTCTTTCCACTTCAATGGCTTTTAAAAATATCTAGACATGCTAGCGGTTTATTTTGCATATATTCTGTTTTTATATTATGATATGCTTCTAGTGTGATATCTATTTCTTTCTTATATTTATTTTAAATTTAATTATTTCATATATTTTTAAAACTTTGTTTGCAATTGTTGGGGTGTTAATTCGCCTTTTTAGAATCAGTAGATTTTCCTCTCTGCGTGATTCATTTGTGTGTTTTGCACTGGTTTGTTGTAACCTCCTCTGCAGAAACATTTTCTGTCCTCTGGAAATCTTGTAAGCCTGAAATTCTTAAGTCTTCTCAACAAAATTATTTCAATGTTGCCTCCTTCAAATTACTCATACAGCAGTGAGCAATTCTGGATGAATTCCGAGTTTAATATCAGCTTGAAATTCGTTCCTGATGTAAGTAGTTTATATTCATTCAATACATGTTGACTAAAAATATGTAACTAATTCTACATTATGGCTCTGCAGGGCAAGCCTTTGTCTGACTAATTACTCCCCACCTACCTCTGAGGCAGAGAGCACATCTCATTCCCTGCTTTCTCAGGGCACCACATCCAGTGCGCCATCCCTGTCCTCAAGAAGGACAGAGTGCTTGGGAAGCCAGATTTTCCGACAGGAGTTCAAGTCTCGGGTCAGAAGGCATCCTGATTTCTTTTCCCACTTCGTCAGGTTCAGAGATTGGAACGCTCATTTATGAGTATAATAAGGTCTCTGACCCACCCAGAAGTAGCAGTCCTTATATCTTCTGGACATCTACATAAAATCAACTATATATATATATATATTTTTTTTAACAAAAAGACTTAAGAAATTTCCAGAAATTCTTGTCCAACATGCTGCTTGTCACCTTACCTAAGAACAACAGATAACAGGCACAGAAATGTTAATCCTCTGTTCCTATTCTGGGAAAGGAAACTCATTACATGACGGTTTCTGGGCATCTAAGCCTCCTGGAGGGGCCTCTCTAAAGGGGTGCCCTGAGAGAATTCTTCTAGGATTAGTTGTCAAGTTTTATTATTTTTTTAAAATTCGAATTCCCAGATCACACTATACAAATAGATGAATATGAGAAGGTAAGACATCTTTCATACTGTATAAAGCTTGATCTGTTTTTTATTTAGGTCCTGCATTTTTCTCAGGTTGTCCACTCTTTGCAATTTTATGGGAATTTTTGTCACTGAAAATAAAGTAATTTATTTCATTTCCTTTTCAAGATACGTATTGCCTCTAAATAAGTCCTTAGTTTCTGTATATTGATCTCTTATCAAGCCACTTTACTAAACTCATTAATTCAAATCCATTGTCAATTGACTTGTTTTTGCATTTTCTAATTATACAACCAAAGCATTTGCCACGACTCAACTGTTTAACAAAACAGTTACGCAGAAGAATTTCCTCGCTGCCATCTCAATTAGTTGCCAAGCTCTGCAAATATCTAGGGAGGCTAATAACTTAAATTTCTTTGTGCTGAAAGAAGTGGGAAGTACAAGAATGCAACCACAGGGCCCAATCCCAACAGACTCTTTTTCTCGTTATTTCCATAAATTTGTGGAAATCCAGTCCATACAATGGAGGGTGTCTGCCACTTTTTCGACCGATGACATGGAGATTTTGTTTATATAGTCATGCGTTACTCTTCTTTGATGGGACATTTTTATTGTAGGAAAAAAATGACTTTAAGAAAAGCCTTGTTGTAACTATTTTTTAAATGAATAGCGATTTACCATCTTTCTTCTCTCTGATTAGATGAGCCTTTTGGGTTTCATGAGCGATAGGTGTGGAAAGCAGTATCCGTGTCCTTCTCAAACCTGGACTAGAGAGGGCCACGGACACAGACATCTCACATGATAGGCTGTACCGATTACAGGAAGAGAAGTCAGGGAAACTGCCTCACAAATGATTAGGATCCAAGCATACGTCATCTGGATTTATGCTCCAATAATATCAGATCCGGTGGGATTGTGTGCTTAATAGTACAAACCGTCTCTCTCTCTCGGTAAACTGCAGCTCATTGTCTGTTTATAGATTTTTAAAAGAATGTACATCTGAAATTGGCCAGGGCTTTGACATAAAGATGAATTTGCCACTGTTCCCAAGTGCACAAACAGCCATTTTACTGCACGCGGGAACAGAGGCTGTCCTGATTATTGTCTGTAAACTGTATGTAGGCACACACAGAACATGCATTGGCGCTTAGCCAAAGACAACCTGAGTGCTCAGGATTGCTGAATCCAGGCACTGATGTGCTACCTACCAGTTAATAAGGGGTAGTTGGTGTGCACATTTTCATACCCTCACCTCTTCGAGATCTAGTCCTTAGTCCGGGGATATTCCCAAGCCATTTATGGGGTAGAAGGTCACTTACGTAACCTCTCAACAAGAGATGATGAGTAACTCCCTCCATTTCTTCACTGGAAGAGAGAAAGGCAAAGGACCTCTGTTTTGTTTGTTCGGGTGGTCAAGAGCAAATACATCACAACCCTGCTTTGCTCCTAATGTACAAATATTCTAAAATTCAGCACAATAACATTTTGAATGTATTTCTTTTTAACAGTCACGTCAGTTGTACTTGGAGGGAGCTGAGATGCTTGACTGTGACCATAGTTGCCCTTTCTAGGTATGTTGGATAAAAAGTAAAAGGTAAATTTTGAAAAGTACTTTTCAATGGGAAAAAGAAAAAAAGAAGGTGCCAACTTTCATGATGATTTTAAATCTAAGCAAGCATTTGACAGCCTCTTAGTCCCCGTAAATCAGTTCGAAAGTCAGGCAGTAGATAAACAAATGAATAAAGATGAATTCATTTTAGTTAAAAGTATAGCCTTGTCTAGCAGGGTCCTTTTGACCTGTCCCCTCCTACGGTCACATAACGGACTTTCTCATCCAATTTATCACCTCATCCATTTCTACTGTCGTCTCTTCTCACCCTGATGTCATGGAGTTGATCTATAGGACTTCAATTTTCAGAAGAGTCTTTAAACATAGTTTTTAAATTTTTATCTAAAAAATTTTAAATATGGAGTTTTTAAAAGTCTATTTATTTTGATGAGAGACAGAGCACACAAACAGGAAAGGAACCATTAGAGAGGGAGAGAGAGAGTCCCAAAAAGGTTCCGCACTGTCAGTGTGGAGCCTGAGGTGAGGCTCAGACTCCTGAAACTGTGAGATCATGACCTGAGCTGAAGTCAAGGGTCAGAGGCTTAACAGACCAAGGCACATAGGTGCCCCTTTAAACCATATCACTGAGGATCCCTTAATGCTTTTCATTTCTCCTTGTCACACATTCACTGCTGCAAAGTTTATGGGAGTCCCGGAGCGGGTGGGGCCGCGGCAGAAGCAGGGGAAGGCCCATGCTGAAGACAGCAGAGCATAGGATGTCACATGCACACCATTATAATGATCTCTCTGTAACGTCTGAGGAGTCTTATTCAGCCTGGTGGCGTCCATCCACTTTCAGATCTCATGGCTGTCTGTGTGCTCGGTCACACAATCTCCAGTCACTTACTGGAGGTGCTGGGCTTCGGGATTTCCGGTTTCCTGGAGAGAATGATGGCGGCCATATTTCTCCACAGTCCGTAACATCCTACCTCTCAACCAGGACAACGAATAAAACCGTATGTTTACAACACACCCAGGAAACAGTAATGACGATAAGCTTCGCTTTACAAGTACATTAAGAAAAGGACAACAGACAAACAGGAGAAGCTTCGGGAAAGGAGCTGAGAGGCTGCAGAATTCAGGAGCCAGACCTGGGGAAACCCTGTCCCTGGGGAGAGGGGAGCGGCCCTCCGGGTTTGATGGGAAAGAAAAAGAAGCAAGCAATTGGGGAACAGTAATGTCCCTCCTTTCACCTGTAATTTTTTTTTTTGAAAATGCAGTATTTAAAAATAAATAAAAAGCAAGGTATCATCCTCACTTTCCTACTGAAGGAAGAACTTAGGAAAAGAGATGAAATATAAGAGCTGGTAAAAATAATTTTCTTAAAAAAACAGAAAAACTGAAACACATCACACATATCTACATTAAGTTACCACCACCCCCCCCCCCCAAGCAGGTGATTGAAGACCTAAGAAAAACAAACATTTAATATCAGAATGTCAAATCTTGGAATAGATGTGGAGAAATAGACACATGTGTACAATAGGAAAAATAAGTAAAATATGCATAATTAGAAATCCTGGAGAAGAAAAATCTAACTATGGAACTGGGCTAACTAACATTTATCAATGAAAACTTGCCCCAAATTAAGGAAACCAGAATCTACATATTGAAAGAGACTATTGTGTACTGGAGTGATTTGAAGAAATGATTGATTTTTAGGTATGTTCTAGTAAAACTATGGATTTTAAGAATAAATAGAAATTTCTTTCAGGTTCCAGGTAAAAAGACTGAGTCACTTAAAAAGAAAAGAAAGTCAGCTTGAGATTAGATTTCTCAGCCACAAAACAGAAAATAAGACAATAATGGAACATTCCCAGAAGAATCAAGAAAAGAAAGTGTGAAGGGGTCTTTAAACTCTAAAGGCCCTAGAAATGCTTTTAACACTTAAAAAAAAAACCCCTCAGGAAATACTGTCCTCAGGAATCTCCTAGACGAAAAACTTTACCCAATAAAGATAAATATCAGCAAAGAACTGGTTTTGGGAATTTAGAATATTTAGTTGTATGGTGTAACTATAGTATAAATTCAGACCTTTCTACTTACTCCCCAAAAGACACCCCAACCAAAAATAAAATGTAGGAAAGCACTTGCATCACATAGAGAAAGAAACATAGCCAATATAACATGCACAGTGAACAAAATACAAAGTAATATAACTACGTAGAGACCGATTGATCCAGACATAGCAATTATTTTAATTTATTTAAAAAAAATATTTGTGTTTTTTTGTTTATTTGTTTATTTTTGAGAGAGACTGAGAGAATGAGCAGCTGAGGAGCATAGAGAGAGAAGGAGAGAGAGAATCCCAAGCAGGCTCTGTGCCATTAACATGCAGAGCCCGACGTGGGGCTCGATCTCATGAACCACGAGATCATGACCAGAGTCAAAATGAAGAGGTGGACGCTTAACTGGCTGAGCCACCCAAGTGCTCCTAAAGAATTTATTTCGTATATTAAAAGACAAAAATCTTTTCAGATTTATTTATAAAGCAACATATGTAATAATGGGTATGTAAAACTTTATAGATACTCTGGAAAATACTCTGACAGTTTCTTAGTCCTAAAAAACCAAATACATGCTCACCATATGATTCAGAAATGGAACTCTGAGCCTTTATCCCCAGAGAAATGAAAATCTATGATCTCATAAAACCTGTACATCATTGCTTATAGGAGTTTTATTTCCTATGCCCCAGAATTAAAAACAACCAAGTTGATGTTCAATAAGCACATGGTAAAAAAAACAAACCAAACCAAACTCTGGTACATCCATGCCATGGAACACTACTCAGCAATAAAAAGGAATAAACTATTGATACACCAAACAACTTGAATAAATATCCAGAGGATTAACTTTTGATACTTGTGGATAATCTTGGATGTGAATCACATTGTGCTGAATGTCAATATCTACAGAATTATGCTGCTCTCAAAAGGTCACGTGACTCCACTTATAGAATATTCTTGAAATGACATAACTGTGGAGCGGGGAAACAAATGCACAGCCACCAGGAGCGGGAGACGGCCAGGGGACACTGGTGACTGGGACTATGCAGGAGGGGCACAGAGAGGGCTTGTGCGGAGGGGCAGGTGTGTACCTAGACTGCAGTGATGACTACCTGTGATAAATGGTACAGAATTATAGACACGCACTGGACCCACATTCAGTTCTCACTCTGATGATGTTGTGTGTTTACGTAGGATGTATCCACTGGGGGAAACTGGGGACCAGTACAGAGGAGCCCCCTGTATGATGTCTGTAACTTCCTATAAATCTGTATTTATTTATAAACAAAAAGTGTAACACACTATTTTAACATTGATCCTTCCAAAGCATCCATTTCACATTTTCTAAGGAGAGGAAATTGTGGGGACCAAGCCTAGGAATTCCCTGAGCTTGCACTGGTGGGTCACCAAGGCACAAAGAAGTAGAAAGCCACAGAATGAACACACCCAAGTTTGGGTAAACGAGATTAGGTAAACAAGATTAGGTAAGCAGGCAAAGGCCCAGTATAGGACAAAGGTATTGGAATAGGGGATCCCAGGATGAAAACATCCAAGATGAGGTAAACAAATCAGGTGATCAGGGCAGAAACGCCCCCCAATTTAGTACAAGAGCAGAAGGAAGCTCTCACAGGAAGGAAGGACCAAATTAGGTAAACAGGTAAATAGGGCGTAGCTCACAGCAGGGCCAAGTTGCCCAGAGCAGAACTGATTAGAAAAGGAAAGGCACCTTGTTGACCCTGAGTAGCACGTTCCTTCTTGCCCCCTAGACCAGACTAGGTAAACAGAGGTGGGACCTCACGTCTGCCGTAAACACACTTCTGCCTGGTGCCACGTTTTGTTCTGTTTTGACCCAAACCCCTAATACCACGTGCCTTCAAAACCCCCTTCCCTCACCCCCATGAGCTAATGTTTGGGATTTCACTGTCTCTTTGTGCACATCCATCACCATGTTTGTAAGCCTTGTGGTCCTAATAAAAGCAGAGGAAGGACCTTTATTTGGGGGCTCTTGTCTTCTCCTGGACATTAGCCTCTCATGTGCTTTTTAATCCTGCATCCTGGTCTCTCTCGGGACAAGAGAGAGCTCCAGACCCAGAGTCTATGACAGGAAGTATGTGTCAAGGATCGTAAAAGAGCTAAGATTCTGCTTTACTTAGAAGCTAGCAATTCTACAAGTTATTCTCCCACGCATCCTGGCAGATGACAAGAGACGCCTGGGTCAGAGGAAAAAAGGTTTTTACTCAAGACACAGCAACTGACATGAGCATCAGTAGGTTTCGAATAGCTAGCTTGCAAGTCAAATAATGATCATGTTAGGTGTGAAAACACACAGTAATAAAAAGCTTGAGTTATTGTCCTGGTTTAAGCATCTGCTTCCCTGAAAATGTTGATTCCTAGGCCTTATTCTGGACACAACGAACGCGAAACCCTGGGGGTGTCTCCAGACTCTAAATTTCTACCCAATTCTTCCAATACCACGAATCAGTAAAGGTCTGCGGACAACTGGCATAAGGTGTTATTGCCATTGTTCAAATATATAAATAAATGCAATTAAACTTCCTCGTTAGTTTCCTAAGTGGTCTAGACCATTGTTTGGAGATTGTCAAACAGTGTTAGCGCTAATTCCTATGTATTTTGCCATTAAGGCCGAGCTCAGTTTTTATAAAGATAAGCAGAAAACCTGTTTGAAAGCAAGTATGAATTTGTTCCTGGGATGCCAGCAGTTAGAAAAACAGGAGTAGCGGGCGCCTGGGTGGCTCCGTCGGTTAAGCCTCCGACTTCGGCTCAGGTCAGATCTCACGTTCGTGGGTTCGAGCCCCGCGTCAGGCTCTGTGCTGACAGCTAGCTCAGAGCCTGGAGCCTGCTTCCGGTTCTGTGTCTCCTTCTCTCTCTGCCCCTCCCCCTCTCATGCTCTCTCTCTCTCTCTGTATCAAAAATAAATAAAATATTAAAAAAAATTAAAAAAAAAAAGAAAAACAGGCGTAGCATCCGCTGTTATGAGAGAAATAACGAAAAACATCCTGAAAGAGAGATTTGATTGCTACACGGTTGTATTTCTGCATTCCTGGAATAAGGGAATAATCTGTAGGGTCTTGCTGCCATAAAATAAAGACACGCTGCCATTTCTTTTAGTGAAGTTTAAATGTCTGTGGTTCTAAATCACATGACCGATGATCTCCCCTCACTCTTCGGCCCCTGCTTGGTGTTACGGCTCTGTCACTCGGTGAGCAGGTGGCAAAGCTTCTGCCACAAGAGGGGCAGTTTGTCAGTGGCTGCCGGTCACGTGAACATGAACTCGGGCACTGCTCCTGGAAGTCACCGCAGCTTTGGAAACAGAGACCCTGACAGCTTGGCAACTTGTCCAATGGCGGGGAGCTGAACGGAGGGAAGAGTTCACCTCTTTCTCACTCCCAAGTGCTCTTCCTGTACAGCTGTGCCTCTCATTGACAAGGAGGAGATAAAAATTGCTTAGCAGGGAGACACCAACTGGTAAGAAAGCCTAAAGGCAGTGGGATTCTCTTTAGGACAGCATTTGAGAAAATGAATAGAGAACTGACCAGGAAAAGAGAGGACATGCCGGACGGAGGGACTACTTGGGGCATGCGTGTGAACAGTAACTTCTCAGTCATCTGGCAACAAGAGAACAGCACTGGGAAAGTCCCGGAAGTGTGTTTAGCAAAAGTTACTTGGATTTTATGAGGCGATGCAGAAGATGGAGACACAGAAAGCTTTTAAATGTGTTTGTAAAATCTATGCTGTAGGTTAATCCAGCATTTGTCCACCAGACAAACTGAGCAGAGAGGTGGGAGCCAGAAGGACCAGCTGAAATGGTCCCCGAGGGCACCTGGGTGGCCCAGTCAGTTAAGCGTTCGCTCTACTGTTGATTTCGGCTCGGGTCATGATCTCAGGCTGGCGGGATCAAGCGCTGCCTCAGACTCTGAGCGTGGAGGAGTCCTCTTGGCATTCTCTCCCTCTGTTCCTTTTCCCTGCTAGCACTCTCTCTCTCTATAATTAAAAAAGAAAGTGATCCCTAAGAAAGGCCATGGTGTTCATGGTTACCTGGGAAGCAGGCAAGGGACCTTCATCGCCAACGGGGCTATGATCCAGCCACAAAAATCAGCCGAGGACAAGGGACACTGGGAGAAGGAATTGTATTCTCTCTTAGTGTGGGGACAGGAAAGAAACAGAAATAGAAGGAACAGACATATTCAGGTAGATACTACTTGGCTAGTTAGTAACACTGATTTGTCTCTTGTGCTTGGATGGCATTCACCTTTTTTTTTTTAATTTTTTTAATGTTTTATTTATTTTTGATACAGAGAGAGAGAGAGCATGAGAGGGGGAGGGGCAGAGAGAGAAGGAGACACAGAACCGGAAGCAGGCTCCAGGCTCTGAGCTAGCTGTCAGCACAGAGCCTGACGCGGGGCTCGAACCCACGAACGTGAGATCTGACCTGAGCCGAAGTCGGAGGCTTAACCGACGGAGCCACCCAGGCGCCCCGGCATTCACCTTTTTAAAAATTTCTGTCTTTCTGTCTTTCCTCCCCCTCTCTCCATCCCTTCTCTCTCTCTTCCTTCTTTCATTCTATAACAGCAAGGCTGAGTAGTTTCAACAGAGATTGTATGACCTGCAAAGCTTAAAATATTTACTCTCTGGCTTTGACGGAAACAGTTTGCCCAGCTCTGCCCTAGAGAAACATCGAAGGCAATGGGACGACTACCGGTCAGAAGCTGAGAGTTCTGAGTTAGTTCCTCTTCTACCAAACAGCGGTGGGCCGTAGGTAAAACATTCAACCTCATGGAAACCAAAGCATGTGGCCAGTAAGTAACGGAACACGAGGAAAGTACAGGTCTCCTAGCCTTAGAAGATCGTGGAAATAAGCATTAAAAAAATAACACAAAATATTATGATCCTTTGATATTTTGCTGAACGTTTTACTAACCCACCAGAATAAATATGTAACTTACATTATCTCCCTTTGCTAAATAGGGAGAAATCATTATCATTTACCAAATGATTGATGGAGACCTTCTTTTAAAACCTATGTGTATGGGGAGAGGTTAACAAAATAAAACGTTTTTGTGTGTGTGATAAAATGTTTGTGAATCACTATATAGTCTCCAAGGTCCCCTTAAATTCCAGAATTCTGGGAACACAGATGGACCACATGGACACTTTAGAGACACTGTGATCACATCTTTCTCTTTTTCTCCCTGAATGATGAGGCAATGAGAAAAGATCAGGGGGGTGGAGCGAATAATTAATACAAATATAAAATGGAGTTATGCAGGCCTGTCCGTTGGCAACTGCTAAACTGACTGAGGATAAAATTGTCTTCTCATTGCTTTTTAAATCTTTTTAAAAACCTTGAATATGTATACGTTCCTGATGAATTTTCAAAAGGGGAGACATATTACATTGTATTTCCCAAACTCATATGGCCATGAAAATTCATTTTCCTGAACGTCTCTTAAAACCTCTTTTCTGCAGAAAACACTGCTGTAAATAATGACGATCTGTTAGGTCCATGCATGACAGTCTCCCAGTGAATGTCAAGAGTAACCTAGTTATAAGACAGATCGGGAGGGGAGATGGGGAGCGCGTTTGGGGGTGCTCTCTCCTGAAGGCTCCGGGTAACTGGCCGCCAACAGCAAGCGCAGGGTTTGGAGGTAAGCGGGGACTCTGCCATTCAAGATTAAAAAACCCAGTTGTGGGGGCGCCTGGGTGGCTCAGTCGGTTAAGCCTCCGACTTCGGCTCAGGTCAGATCTCACGTTTGTGGGTTCAGGCCCCGCGTCAGGCTCTGTGCTGACAGCTAGCTCAGAGCCTGGAGCCTGCTTCGGATTCTGTTTGTCTCCCTCTCTCTCTGCCCCTCCCCCTCTCATGCTCTGTCTCTCTCTGTCTCAAAAATAAATAAAACATTAAAAAAGTTAAAAAAAAAACCGAGTTGTGCAAGGCACACACATACACAAACTCTGTCCGCACTCCCCCAACACTCAATCATCCTAGAACAGGGCTAGCTGCTACACCAAAGTTGTTTTGTTTTTATGTTTTTTTTAATGTTTTTTAAAGTTTATGTATTTGCTTTGAGAAAGAGAGAGAGAGAGAGTGCTTGAGCAGGGGAGGGGCAGAGAGAAAGGGAGAGAGGGAATCCCAAGCAGGCTCTGCACTGATAGTTCCATGCAGGGTTCCAACCTACGAAGCGTGACGTCACGACCTGAGCCAAAACCGAGAGATGGAGGCTTAACCCACTGAGCCACTGGGAGCCCCTACCCACCAAAGTTAGGTCACTTCGCCTGCTCACACCCTCACTCCTCAGGCCACGTTTTTGCCTTTCCAACTTTTTTTAAATTTTTGCCTTTAAATAACTTTGAACTTCGTTTAAGCAGACTTCATTTACATAAATGTGTGTGTCTTACAGTGTTGGAGTAAAAAATGTGACTTACCAAGTACAGCATCTCACAGCCCTGATTGGAGGGTTAGGAAGACACTGACATTCGAAAAGAGTGACTAAGCACGGAGCAGTCAGCGTGGGCCGGCTGGCAAAGGCGTGCAAATCTTGAAAGGTGGCAAGGAAGTGTCTTAGTCTGTGTTACCCCAGAAAGCAGAGCCTGAGGCGAACAACTGTGACCTACGAGAAGACTTCTCTTTACCCTGTCCTTCAGGGACGCTGTGGGGGAGGCCGGAATGTGGTAGAAACACACCTCTGGCGAGCCCAGGCGCACCTGCTAAGGAGTGTGTGAACCAGACCCAGATCGCTTCCTTCTTCAGTTGGTTGTATGGAATCCCAAATAAGGCCACAGGTGTGGGATGAAAGAAACTACCAGAGCAAGAAATCATGTGCGGGTCTGTGCCACCTGTTCTGATAACGCCTTGTGTCTCTGGTGCCTGTTAGGACTTGTTCTGGAATCTTTCCATTGTAGAAGTGCATTGCTACTGTGTCTGCCTCACCTAAGATCTGGCAGATTTACTGATATCCAGCTCACGGAAGGCGGCTCCTGTCCCGGAGGCACCGGGCGCCCCACGGTCCAATAATTATTCCCTGCTAAGACCAGGATGGTGCAAGGGGCAATTTAAAATGGAGAACAGTTCTCCATGAAGGTCACAAACATATTCCACATCACTAGGTCTCCACACCGCAGGATTCCTACTGGTGTTTGCTAGACCTCAGGCAGCATTCCTATATAACACAGACACGGACAGAAGGATCAGATCTCCTGGGTCAAAGATGTCCGCAGTCAGGAGTGTCTACAATATGACCAGCTGGACCCTGCTCTGGGTCCTTCCTGCTCTGCACCCCACTGAGAACTGGCAACCTTCCAAGCAAACCAAGAAATGGCAGGGACAAATATTCTGAAATCTTATATATGTTATTTCCCCAATCCAAAGAAACCCCCCAAATGCTGAGCCTCTTCCTTAGTTACTGGAATGCTAAGTGTCACATCAGGTCGTCTGTCTGGGACTCTCCGCTGCCCCTACTGCCATCTGTGTCTCACCTTAGTTAACTACAGGTGGAAGTCTGGGTGACTGGGATGCTACTGTGTACCACGAAATCCCTCTATGTTTATAGTCAGAAATCTGATGGCCCATGCTGGTGGCCAGTGAAGCATGAGGGCAAAAGGGGAAGCCGATGTAGAGACGTCATGCTGAGCTGACCACGGCAATGTGCAAGTAAGTTCTCAGTCTGGCAGAGCTGTCTTCTGAACAGAGGACCCATGTCCGGCCAATGCACATGGAGAGAAAAAGAGCAAACAGGATTCAGTTCCTGGCTCCCGCCTCTCACTGGGGTAAGGTGGACACCATGAGCTTTCAGCACCCCCTACACTCTTTAGTACTGACCAGGATCCCACAGTATCTGAAGCCTTGATATCAACAGGAACGCTGTGGAACAGAATGAGAGCTACACAGTGTGCACTGGAAGTCTGCACCAGGATGATGTTACCTGGACTCCATCTGTCATAACTAGAACAAGAAACTGGTGTCCCCGAGCTGTCAGAGCCAGGAAAAAGTCGAATGAGCATGGAGAAAATAAAGAAGATAATTGAGCAATAGAATTAAGTATGTAGGTGGAGGGAGGTTACTTAGAAGGGAAGACGTTTTAAGGAAATAAAAAATTAGCAAAAATATATAATTGCATCAGTAACGCATTAAGCGATGTGATCTACTACGAATTGGTAAGGGTGGTTAGTTTAAGCATTAAGAGCATTTCAGCTTTAGAGCACCCACAGACTTTGGGGGAGTCTGTTAGGAAATCAGTACTAAAGGAAGCAAGAGAATGCAAAATAGCCATGAGGATCTGGTTAAAGACGGAGTCACTCTGGGACTACGCTGACTCTTCTGGGCATTCCGTCCTCCGAAGAGAACCTGGGCGCTGGTAGCCGAGGCCACGACAGGTTTCGCTCGTGGCACAGATGCACTGGTGGGAGAGCGAGCACCTTTAACCCGGGTGGAGACATAAGCCCAAGAAAAGCCAAAGCAACTTTGAAAAAAAAAAAGAATGTTACGGCTTACCCTACCAATTTCAAGACTGACTATAAGTAAAGCTCTAAGTAGTTGAGACAGCATGGTTTTGGGCTGGACAGACAGAGACCAAGGAGGCAAAACAGATAGACAGATGTGGAAGGACCCACACATGAATGATGGATTTCTTTTTATGCATTGACATGTATTTCAAATAGTAGGACAGACTATTGAAAACATGGTATTGGGGTGCCTGGGTGGCTCATCAGTTCAACATCTGACTCTTGGTTTCAGCTCCGGTCATGGTCTCAGGGTTCATGAGTTCGAGCCCCACATGGGGCTCTGTGCTGATAGAACATTCATTTCTTAAATTACCAAACAATGATAAAGATTAATTTAACCTCAAGATATATTAAATGATAGATAATAATTTTTAATGTCTATAACTATATGTAATATAGAGATATATTTTATATAGAATTATATACAGTATGTATATATATAACACATATGATATATAATGTATATTTATAGAAATACAGAACTTACTTATGTAATTGTTTACATTTATATGGTTATATAAATATAAATGTTTGCATATTTGTTTATGTATAATATATTCATATATAATATGTTAGATATTAGATATAAATAATATATTCATAGTACATGTTATAAGACATATATATAAATTACAATCACATAAAATAATGTATAATTGAAAAATATATAAACATATTAAGAATATTAAGAATAAATATTTAGGATTGTGGACAATAGCATTTACCCAATAATCACGTAGTCCAGAGAATGCTGAAGACATCAAACAAATCAACCAACCAACATAATGATTTAGTCATGCAACCAACGTAAGATTTTTCAAGATAAGTCAATATGAGCGAGTTGTGAGAAAAAGAAACAGAGGTAAAAAAAGGGCTTTGTACACACAAGAATATTTTCAAGAAAGGCATATAGAATCTAGAATAACGCTTTGGGTTTTGGACAATCCGTCTATGTGGCTGTAGGATGGAACACTCTTTCTTCTCGTGGCTGTAGTGTAGTAGCAAACACCTGATACCGTGGAGAGGTGGATCTGAGTAGTCTGTGACGTATTGTCACCACACTGACAGGTGCCCACACTGACAACCCACATGGTCCTACACTCAGGGATGGGCACAGCCTGAGGGGCAGACTCAGTGTCTGGTCTGTGGGCAAGATGATACTTCCAAACTAAGTCCTGGCAAGCAGTGATGGCAGGTGACGGAAGCCGGTGTTTCAGGCAGTGCAGAAGGTACCATGCTGGTCACTGAAGACCTTCTGGGCACCGGTGTCTCAAACTCTGCTTCTAAATCACCATGAAGGGGCACCTGCTGGCTCAGTCAGTGAAGCATCTGACTTCGGCTCAGGTCATGATCTCGCAGTTCATGAGTTCGAGCCCGCATCGGGCTCTGTGCTGACAGCTCAGAGCCTGGAGCTGCTTCAGATTCTGTGTCCCTCTCTCTCTGCCCCTCCCCACTCGTGCTGTCTCTCTCTCTCAAAATTAAGTAAACACAAAAAATTTTTAGAAAATACAACAGATTATTGTCAGCATGTTGCTGCCTGGCATTTCTCTAGGGAATCCAGCAGCCTTATGGGTCACCGGCTTTACCTGTAAATAATTGTATGGTGTCCAAACCCTAGTGATCAAATTTCCTCACCCAAAGAGACAGGTGGCAAATCTTTTTTTCTCAGATAATCTTTGTTTTCTGCATATTTCCTTAGACAGTGCTTGATCTAAAAGGGACACTCTCTAATGTGCATAAATACAAAAGCTGTTTTTTCAAAGTAGACATAGCTAGAGACACCTTATTAGAACAGGAATAATTTCCCGGCAAAGAAATTCATCCAAATTCAGCAATGGATGTAATATCCTAAAGGCTGAATATTTAACAATCTGAGTTAACTCCTCCAGGATGCCAAGCTACTGACAGTTACTTACATTTCTACATGTTGAAAGTTACTTCAGGACATCTACTTTTTATAGGCTTAAGAAACTATCTTAAGAAAAGGCCTATAAATTTATTTCTCCAAATACCGCAAAAGTGTGCAGCAATACCCAAAGCATTTTACAGAAGCATTTCACGGGAATTCAGTAAACATTTGTAGTATAGAATGCAATACATGCTGTCTGAGTACAAGCTGACCACTCCGCAGAGAACAAGGAAATCCAAAATAATGCCCGGAGCTTTCAAAATGGAAACAAATATGATGATTAATGCTTTGTGAGACTTGGGGGACATTTCCTTGGAGGAACTACATTCTACGCCCATTACTATGATTTCAATTTTTCATAGCACTTTACATGGTAACAGCAAGCCCCTTAGTCTAAATTTAGCCCTTCAGCTATATTCTGACAGTCTATTTGTGTTCTGATTTCATGAATAATAAATGACGGAATGTGAAGAAATATATAGCGCTCCTCACTGATGCAAGAAGTTTTAAAGTAAAATACATTTTAACATAAATGCTACTAAATGTTTTTTTTTTTAAAGCCCTAAAGAATTAAAACTTGACAAGGAGAGGCCATTCTTTAGTTGTTGCCCTTTCATTCCGGAGAAGCATGATACAGCAAAGAGAGCAAGGGAGTCAAGAAAGCCAGGTCCATTTTTCCAGCTGCTTTTAAAAACATCTCCTTTAAAATGATCAGAGTTTGCTATCAAAATAACACCAGCGTTCTTCACAGAGCTAGAACAAACAATCCTAAAACTTGTATGGAACCAGAAAAGACCCCAAATAGTCAAAGCAATCCTGAAAAAAAAAAAAAAAGAAAGAAAAAAAGAAAACCAAAGCTGGAGGCATCACAATCCCAGACTTCAAGCTATATTGCAGAGCTGTCATCATCAAGACAGTATGGCACCAGCACAAGAACACACACTCAGGTCAACGGAACAGAACAGAGAACCCAGAAATGGACCCACAAACATATGGCCAACTCTTTTTCGACAAAGCAGGAAAGAATATTCAATGGAATAAAGACAGTCTCTTCAGCAAGTGGTGCTAGGAAAACTGGACAGCGACATGCAGAAAAATGAACCTGGACGACTTTCTTACACCACACACAAAAATAAACTCAAATGGATGAAAGACCTAAATGTAAGACAGGAAGCCATCAAAATCCTAGAGGAGGAAGCAGGCAAGACCTCTGTGACCTTGACCGCAGCAACTTCTTACTCAACACGTCTCTGGAGGCAAAACTGAAAGGCAAATGACAGAATGGAAGAAGATATTTAAAAACAACATATCAGATAAAGGGTTGATATCCAAAATCTATAAAGAACTTATCAAAGTCAACATCCAAAACCAAATAATCCAGTGAAGAAATGGGCTAAAGACATGAATAGACACTTCTCCAAAGAAGACATCCAGATGGCTGACAGACCCATGAAATGATGCTCAGTGTCACTCATCATCAGAGAAATGCAAATCAAAACCACAATGAGGTACCACCTCACACCCATCAGAATGGCTAACATTCACAACTCAGGCAACAACAGATGCTGGTGAGGATAAGGAGGTAGAGAATCTCTGTTGCACGGCTGGTGGGAATGCAAAGTGGTGCAGCCGCTCTGGAAAACAGTGTGGAGGGTCCTCAACAAACTAAAAGTAGACCCACCCTACGACCCAGCAAATGCACTACAAGGTCTTTATCCAAGGGATACAGGTGTGCTGTTTCGAAGGGGCACATGCACCCCAATGTTTATAGCAGCGCTATCAACGATAGGCAAAGTATGGAAAGGGCCCAAATGTCCATTGATGGATGAATGGATAAAGAAGATTTGATACACACACACACACACACACACACACACACACACACACACACACTGGAGTATTACTCAGCAATCAAAACGAATGAAATCTTGCCATTTGCGACTATGTGGATGCAACTAGAGGGTATTATGCTCAGTGAAATTAGTCAGATAAAGACAGATATCATATGACTTTACTCATGGGGACTTTAATATACAAAACAGTTGAACATAAGGGAAGGGAAGTAAAAGTAATATAAAAACAGGGAGGGGGACAAAAACATAAGAGACTCTTAAATATGGAGAACAGAGGGTTTCCGGAGGCATCATGAGGGGGGGTGGGCTAAATAGGTAAGGGACATTAAGGAGTCTACGCTTGAAATCAATGTTGCACTATATGCTAACTAACTTAAAAATTAATAAAAAAAACTTTTAAACTTTTAAAAAAATTAATAAAAAAAGTTTAAAAAAATGATCAGGGTTTGGTTGAAATTTTCCAGCCTTTCTTGAGTCCTCACTGTTCGAATGTGGATACAGGCCAGGCAGGTAGTGTGCAGGGTAAATTTGCATTACCTAGTGGGTTTTCATTAGTAATTAGGACATTGCTAAAAATTACTATGAAATGCAGAGGGAACTGTATATTTTGGTTTCTCACGGAAATATGCTTAAGAGCTGGAGGCAGACTGAAAATCCGGTGCTGAAGGCAGGTGTGAGCTGGGATGCAGGGTCCTGAGAACTGGTGTGCCACCTGGAATCAGTCCTTAAGATGGAAATGGTGGACACCAACCATTTCCTAACGTCCCTAATTCTACAGGAACGGGATATCGACAACCTCCTTTTATTATCTATCATTTATCTATCATCTAATTATCTTAGAAAGAAAAACAGAAAGAAGAGCATGAGTGGCAAGAGAGGTGGTCTGGAAAGAGACAGAAAGAGAGAGAGAGAGAGAGAGAGAGAGAGAGAGAGAGAGAATCTCAAGCAGGCTCCATTTTGAGAGTGAACTTAAGGCTTAATCCCAAAACCCTGGGATCATAACCTGAGCTGAAATCAAGAGCTAGATGTTCAACCAATTGAGCCTCCCAGGCATCCCAGCAACCTCCTTTTAAATGTATCCCTTTCTCTAATGGCCATGTTGATGTGCTATGTCTAGTTGCATCGCAACTTCAATCCAGTCCCCGAAGAGACAGGAAGAATGCTGTCACCACTGGGCCATCCCAAACGAAGTCTATTGCACTTGGTGATATAAAAGAAAGGTACTAACTAGCTCTTCTGGGCCAAGTCTTGATAATGTTTTTTATTCCACTTCTAAATAAATTAATATTAAATTAAATTTATATTGCAAACTCTTTTTTCAAAAAAGAACGACAGATGCAGGAAGCAAAGAAAGACACAGGAGAGGGGCCTGTCAGACTGCCACTCTTTTAATTAGATACAGTCTGTGGGATGTGAAATATGTCAGTAACAAGTTTAATGTATGACCATGTAGTAGGATAAAAAAAACGCAACAATCATTTTTGACATCTTATTTTAACCTCAGCAAACCAGCTGAGCTTGTGTACGCTGAGCAAGTTACAGGAATATTGTCACTTGCTCTGTCTCTGAAGACCATAACGGTCTTCTGTATTGCTCCAGGGGACCCAGGCTATAAAACCCATAAAAATGAAGCCACTGCATAGATTTGGAGCTGCCTGAATACCCTCAGAACAGCTGCTGGATGAATTTGGCAGGAACCAGGATCCTCACACTGGCAGAACCCCAATATTCCCTCTGATTGGTGAGAGACCTTAAAACATTTGAGCCTTCGTGAATAAATCAGAGCAGTTTTACTACCAGAGAGCCATCCTTCCACCCAAGGGCTAGTTGCCCTCTCGTAGCTTGGATGAGCACTTAACCTTGATGTCTGGGGCTTGCCTATTCCTCCGTGATGGCCCCAGATGACTTCAGCCTTCCACTAACTCTCCTGCACGAAGTCTGGCTCCAGCCCACCGAAAACACTTTCCGTGAAGTTGTGAATTACTCTCAGACCAACACCTAACACTCTCTCAAACCAACCCGTGTAATCATGGTTTCCATATGTCTCTACAAACTCCAGTGTAGAGATATAGTCAGAGATTTAAAAAATAGAAGGGAGCCATAGTCAAAAATATTTTTAGGAAGGCTTCAATCCGTAACCCTGTCTTAGAGAGGCAAACTTACCACAACATAATCAACGCGCTAAAGAGTTCCGTAGTAAATAAAATTGTGCGACTCTGTTCAACCCAGCATTCTTCAGACATCTGACCGGGCAACTGTCTGCTCTTCATTTAATTATTAACCTTGAAAGAAAATTAATGGTCTACAGAAGACAATTTGGGGAAACACTACTCTAATGAAAATACATTTCTTCAAGTATTGTTTATACGGGAATGAAAGTTAAAAATTAAACCCAGAGGAATCATTTCAGGAAACAGCTTTCTTTAGTATACTACATATAAAGTTCTTCTAAAGGTGCAGAAATGATCATCTTAAATTTTTCCCATTTTATGCAGTTTAAGAAGGGACAGCTCTATATTTTGCATACAAATGACAGCTGGGGATCATTACACTGAAGAGTGTTGTCCCAAGGATAAATTCCATCAAGTTACCAAGATCGGTATCCTCACACGGGACTGACTGGACACCCACGGTATTTGTGCTTGAAGATCACAGAAAAGTTTAGGAAGCTCAATTATTTATGAAACATCTCACAAGTATCTCACTGGGCAGTGGAAACGCCCCTCCAAAGCACACGCCCATGGCTCCAATTTCTGGTTCAGCTGCGTCTGCGGACAGTCTTCTGGGGCTGATCAGCTTCTCCGGGCTGTCGCCAGCGCCGGATCCATGTACAGTCTCTGTCCTGATGTCCTCCAGGCTTCCTCCCTTGTCTGCCCATAGCTCTTAGTTTTGCTTCAGTCTGTCTCTCCCCATCTCTGTCTCCTGCTTTTCTCCAGATCTTGACCTTGCAGCGCCTGCCCGTCTCACCACCCAGGGTCCGTGGGGCTGTAAGGCGACCAAGCGTCCTACCTTCTCCTGGGCTTGACGCTAGGCCTCCAACCTCCTGCTCACCCTTGAGATTATTACAGAAGCTAGACAGCCCGACCTTCCTGCCTTTTCTTGGAGCCTTTACCTTGCCCGCTTGAGCTGTAAATCTTTGGAAGAGCCTCACTGCCAGTTTGACAGCCAAAGATGACCTGGGAGCCTCCTCTGAACCATGGCCGTCAAGGAAGGTAACGTCCCATCTCTCAGTCTCCGTGGGAAGATAAAGCCTAATTTCCACGGGTGCCTTGTTCCAAGTTGTAAAATTACCTTCCACCATGAAGATATGAGCAGGTTTACTTTTTCTTTGGTCAAGGTCAACTTTTTTTTCTGCTTTCTGTTCATTTTCTTGGGAGCACTTATTACCAAGTTATTAAATATTTTACTTGTTTTTAGTGCTTATTTTTACTTTCCTCCCATGATAAGCTCTTTGTGGATTTTTCTCTGCTTGTTCAGAGCTATATCCTTAATGTCTTAAACCAAGCTTTTCCCTGGTTAACACTTAACAATTTTTTTAATTGATGAATGAAGAAAGGAAGAAAGGCAGAAAGGTGAATATATTCTCTTCTCTTGTAATTATCATCAACAAAAGGAAACGTGGATGGACTGAGTGGGACTTTTAAGGGGAGAGGGAAAGGACACAGATAATGCCAATGTGTTTCTACTCAGAAGTGAGCAGTGGAATCAGGTGTTATCTGAAGTCAAATGTGTTAGATTCCATCTCTGGAGTGGAAATGAAATGGGGTTGATTTTCACTTTGTCCAGGAACTTAGGGATGGGGCCATATTTCCCTATGCCATAGCTCAAAATTCACTGAGTTTTTCCTCTGAAAACACCACTTTATCACTGCCCTTTCAGCGAATTCATTTTCACAGAGATGATAATTATACATTAAGGTTTGGAAACAAAAATGAAACAGGTTTCAAAATAACTGAGGCTGAGTCTATGAACATTTTCTCATTAATCACACTGTACGTGAATATGGAGTCTGGGGCCCGGTCCAAAGAAAGCACACTAAAAATGATAATAATGCTGCTAACATAGGAGACAGTTAAATGATTTGCATCTTTTCTGGGGCAATTGAGATGTTTATTTAAAAAAATACTTGAGAAGACTTGGAAACTTTTTCCTAGCTTCAGGATTTGAACTACACAGTGGCATGCCCATTTGGCCTTACACTTATGAATAGATATTTATTATTAATAATGGGTATAATGAATCTCACTGCAGGGTTAGCCCGGTATAGACAGGTTATGGTGCAATTTATTCTCAAAAGTATAAGTATCAACCAAAGCAATTTAAGGTGAGTCACCTTTCCAAGATGTGTTACCTGAGAATTTGATCAAGCCATTGATTTTATTTTCCTGACAAATTATAAAACAAACTTACTCTCTGGCCATAAAACATGCTCCTCATAGGATTTTGACTCATGAAAAATGTAATAAAGCAACTCCAATGTGTGACCTTAAAGTGAATTCTAATTTGGTCTTGACACTAATAAAGAGCTTACTGCATTCTTAGGTCACCTACTGCACTGCTTTATAGCCTTTAAAATGGCATTTTGGGGCATTTACCAATGTGATAAGGACACAGAAAATGCTAGAAAAAATTGAAGAAAACTAGTTTTCAAGTATTGTCTAGAGTTGCCTCGCCAAATTGTTCTAAAATTTATTTCAGCCTTTAGTATATTTCCATAATGACTTTGATAGCATTTAAAAAATAAAAATTTGTAAGTGATACGAAATAGAATAGGATGCTGAAGGAGATTTAAACAGCACTGATCTTCAAAAATGTTCAGAAAGGCAGATGGAGGGAACACCATGTTTAATATGATTAAGTATAATCCATGCAGCATAAAGTAAAAGAATGCACAAAACACGATTTTAATCATCCAGGTTGGGAAGGGATGAATCCAATCCAATCCATTGTGTATGATGAAGTGGTTCAGAGTCAGGATTCTTAGAAATGACAAATAAAATGGCATTGTGAAGGAGAAAAAAAAAACACATTTAGGAATCAGTTAATTAAACTGAAAATTTAGCCGCTAAAAAGAATCAGAGAATAATTCTTTCATGAAAGTCGTCCGTGGCAGAGCTTGGTTAATTGCATGCAGTTTAGAAATGGAACAGGACGGTCCGGTGATTAAAGGGACAGATCTGGTATTCATGAAAAGTGACACCAACAACTCTTTGCAAAAAAGATTATGATTACTTTGACATTTTCTCTGATTGCAGAAAAGCGCTTGATTTCTATCTGATTTTAGATTACAAAAGCCTGAAACTTGAAAGTTTTTATTTCTTTGCTGCTAGTATTTGATAAAAAAAGTGGCTACAAAAGCTTGCTGAATTTAAAAAATATAGGAAGCCGTTGCCTTTCTCAACTGGTAGGAAAGAGAAGTTAAAATTATGATTTACTGAATCTTTCGCAATCCGGAGAGGATGAGTGTGATGTGGTGATGGTACCTTCACACTAATCTCTTCAAGTAAGGACAGGTTCAGGAAAGGGGGAGAGAATTTCAGAGGACAATAAATAAAACAAACTCATTTCTGCACTGTTTCAAATGAATTCAATATAAGAATTTCCCAAATAATGAAACGGCGTTGTTCTTTACCCTCCATCAGGAGTTGATGAAAACAGGCAGCAGTCGAAGGCCAAAATACCCGTACTGATCATTCACTCAGGGTTTACTTTGTGCTGGAGCATCCATCACGTCTGATGGTCAACGGCACTCTAAGTTACTCCCTTTTTCAGATGAAAACAGTAAGACTAAAATACACGTAGGACAGTGTTGGAGTTCTGGACTCGAAACCTGGCTCTAACACCTGCCAATTATGGGCCTCACAAGCTCTCTGTGCCTTCATTTCACTACCTCTACGGTGGGAATAATAAGCCTTCTAAGAATTTAGGGAGAATTAGGAGACTTAAGTGAGTTCTTCACGTAAAGCACAGTGCTGGAGGCCCAGCAGTATTTGCTACATATTAGCAGCCATCATTTAGAGAGATTTAGGGGCGCCTGGGTGGCTCAGTCGGTTAAGCCTCCGACTTTGGCTCAGGTCATGATCTCACATTTGGGGGTTCGAGCCCCGTGTCGGGCTCTGTGCTGACAGCTCAGAGCCTGGAGCCTGCTTCCGATTCTGTGTCTCCCTCTCTCTCTGTCCCTCCCTGCTCATGCTGTCTCTCTCTGTCTCAAAAATAAATAAACATTTAAAAAAAAATAGAAAGATTTAGTAGATTGCTGAGTCACAGAGCTAACAATCAGCTGAATTTTGGATTCCTTTATTTCCATTGGTTTACACTGCTTTCCTTTCTTAGAAGACAAAGACCTTCTTTTGGAAATACGATTATGCACAGTGTGAGTCAATATCATCTAGGCAACACAGATGTTCAATAAATTATTTAGACCTAAGTTGAATTGTACTTTCCCAGTTATGTTTTAGGTAGATTTTATCACCATTTTATCATACACTAAATCACTCCCCTGGCTCTAGCACAAGGAAGACTCACAATCATCATCAGAATATATAAACAAAGCATTGTGGGAATAGGGAAACGGTGTGACTAGCTCTGAAGGGTTTATCCCATTTTTATATGGTTCTGGAGTAGGAGCAGTGGACACGAGTAATTACTGATCACTCTTCCCAGTCGGGTCCATTCCTAGAAATTATAATCTTCCTGAAATTCCTCAATGAGAACTGGTTTCAGGGTTAGTAATTTATTTTTTAGTTCTTACATTTGTATCCCTTCAACAATAATAATTGTTGCCCCCACCAATTCTTTGAATCTCTGAATCTCAATTTTCTTTGTGTCATTCTGCAATTTCCATTCAACGCCTGCAACTTCCTTATCTAAGGAGGCCTCGGTGACCCGCATTCAATCTAATTTGCTGCTGACATCTGCCTCGCTATTTATAAACAAATTCAGTACAATTTAGTGAACCACAGCTATGGTGGAGAAATAGTACATTTAAAGACCGGAAAATACAGCTCGAAGCAAATGGCAATAGGCTACTTAAACACAAAATCCTACTGCTTATTTCATAACATTTTTAGTGACAGACTAAAGAAAAATGTGTTTGGCTGCAGACATTAAGAGGCAGCTTTGTGATATATTCTGTCCAAGAAATTATAGTTATCAAAACAAATCCTGCAGATGTCAATGTGATGTGCTTCCATAAACACAAAGCTTGAATGCACAAGAGACCAAGGTTATCAGACTGTAGACTTCAATATAATTCTCTAGTCCCTATTTTCTCTCCTTATGGAGCTGGAGAAAGTCATAAAAATAAGGTGTGGGCTTATAAGCTAATAAGAAGGTGCGTACCCGGAAAACGCAATAAACAGGTAGGACTTATTTAAACAAGTCAATGAGATTTCCTAGGTGGTCTTTCTCAGGTGCTGCATGTTTCTAGCATCTAAATCTGTTGAAACTGAAAGTTGACCCAAAAGGGAAAGTTACACAAAATCTGCTACTGCCTTTTGAATATTTGTAAGTCATAAAATTAGATTAATATATTTCTTTGTAAAAAAAGAAATCCTCCCAAGAAGCCAGCCCAGAACAGGATGAGGTTTTAGTTATATTATTTTAAAGGTACCTTAAGGTCACTTTCTCTCTTTCAAAATACACAGTCGGCAACAACTTATCTATTATGTGCAAGGCATCATCTTGTATTACTGAGGAATTAACTATTTCCCATGAGGAAATTAAAAAATTGAATAATTATTTGATTGAATAATCAAATAATTGAAGCTCACAGCCTTCACTGAAACCATCTTCACACATTTCAACCTCAGACAACCAGTGCTTGGGTTTCCCGTTCACTCCAGTGACTGTCTCCGTTCTAACATGTTTGAGCTCCATCAAGTCCGCTGTTGCTCCTCCCATGTTTCCGAACTCAATCCCCTCCCTGACGCCCTCAGTCCTCTGCATCTAGCTTAACCTCTATCATTAACCATTACAACCCTTGGGCACCCAAGTCCACTCCCCTGACTCTTCCCCTGGTCTCACATTGACCTGCTACAACAAGACAGGCAAATGCATACATTTCTAAACACTGTAGATAAAAAGAAACAGAGAAAAGGGGAGAACACACAAATACACAGTATTACTAATGAGAAGAGATGTGTATGCAAATGAAAGGAAATCAGAATCAGCTGTAAGGGGATGGCAGCTAACACTGACAAGCACTTACTACGATCCAGTCACCCTGTTAGGTGATTTACCATTTGAGTACTTTCTAAAATTATCCTTTGGAAAATGTCAAGGCCAAGGTGTATGGAAGGAAAGGAGCTTTCTCCCAAACACATCACTAGAACGTGGGGATACAGCGTTTGAACCCAGGTGCTCAATGCCAGGGGCTGTGGTCTTGCCTGGTCAGATCCAAAGAAATCTGAGAATCAAAGGGTCAGAACTCCAGGAAAACCAAATGACCAGAATGCATTCAGGCATATATAGAAAGCCTGAGTGGCCATGAAGTTTGTAAACAAAATATACCTCAAAAATGCACTAAACTAACACGGCTTCAAAAGCAACATGAACATAAGATCTCATTTGCTATTTAAGTTACTCTAAAGCTTAAAAACAGAAATGCTTAAAAAAAGACATTCTTTTTCTGAACACCAGCAATACCCTGATGCCAAACTCTGTCTAGGGAAGTACAGGAAATTCACAGACTTGTTTCAAACTGTGAAAATCCTCTGTGCCACAGAGCACTGAAATAAAAAGTTTATTAAGATAATGTTTCAATATGCCCAACTGGGATTGACTGTTGAAATATAAAGATGATGATATTAACTATTATTTGACAAATCATTAATATGTTCTAGGCCTTGTACTTTGGATATTAAATCTTTATTACAAACCCATGATGTCACAAAGCCATGGGCTGCCCCATGGACCACGGAGGACTCAGTGTGGTGGGAGGGTCTGAACTCAGATAATCTGGGTCCAGAGGACGTTCATGACTGTGGATTTACATGGAATATATTAATATAGTTTATCCTATTGATTGTTTAAAGGGAAAGAGCCATGTAATTTTATTGATGGCTGCCAACTTGGAATGAGTGGACATATTTTAAGAATATAGCTTAGGGGTGCCTGGGTGGCTCAGTCAGTTGGGCGGCCAACTTTGGCTCAGGTCCTGATCTCACTGTTCTTTGTCTCAAGCCCTGCATCGGGCTCTGTGTTGCAGCTCAGAGCCTGGAGCTTGCCTGGGATTCTGGGTCTCCCTCTCTTTCTCTGCCCCTCCCCTACTCATGCTCTGTCTCTCTCTGTCTCAAAAATAAAAAAAGAAAACATAAGAAAAAAATTACAAAAAAAGAATATAACTTAGCTATCAGAAATACAGCCAAGTATAACCCTGTAATAATATAAAATGAACTAACTAGGGACATATTTATCAAAGTAAATGTTTACAAATATAACAATGAGAAAAAATGGCAGTTTGCCAAGGAACAGAGTATAATTTACATGCATTTCAAAAGTATGTAAAATAATAAACCATGATTTCTAGAAATAAATATAAACATGATAAAAGTATAAATCACATATGTTTAGTAAATAAAATTTACAAATCATAATAAAATTTGGGGGATTACATGATTATTACAAAAGCACATATCACATATTTATACTGCATTTCATTCATTTGCTTCTAGGTTGGTTGGCATGACATATTTGTAATGCTATTATTATATTATCTATGTATGATATTTTAATAATACATAAAATAATAAAATCAGTGCCTACGAACTAGACAACTTTTAGAGTAAAAAGATATGAAAGGAATATCTTTCATCTCTGATATTCCCTCACCAAGGCAAAGTCATCAATGGAATTTTCAGTACTTTATGCTTTATCACACAGATATTTGTATGCATATCTGCTCATGCGTGTGTATGTGTATGTGAGTCCTTGTTTACATACATGTTCAAGATATTGGGCTCACTTTATGGCACCTTTTGCAAACCAGCTTTTCACTAAATATATGATCTGCATCTTTTCAAGTCAATGGACACAAATTTACATCATCGGGTATCATTGCTGTAAATTACTTTTTTTTTAAATCAATGAAAAACTAGTGAACAATTAGTTCATTATTTTTTCTACTTTATAAAAAGCCCCACAGCAATCGTTTTTGTACTTAAATTTATCTATTTTCCAACTTTTACCCATGGTGCTTATGGTTTTGGTCATCTTTGCTGGTACCTCCGTTTTAGGGGCTGCACATGGGAATCTTGACAGGCACATGTTGCTGAAGGAAAATTACGAATTCTGGGTCATTTTGGTAAATTCCTGGGCTTGTGGTGTCCATGATCACGAATGTAGTGTAATGGCGCAGAAATGGCAGCCAGGTCAGGTGTGGACCGACCGCCTTGTTCACAGGAGCGGCGCTTGGATGAGGGAGTCTCCTGAGCCATTTTTCTTCGCTGGCATTTGAATTCTGTTTTCTGAATCACTTCGTACGGAAAGCTTCCCCTAACTTGGGGAGGCCAAGGCACCGTCTCTGGCCCCACGGCCCCAGCTGCGAAGATGCTCACATGTTCCTTGTTCATGACAAGACGAACAACGTCTCCCCGGTCCAACTGACTCCTCTTGAAAACTTTCTCTTCATTTTAGCTTTTTGTAGAACCTCTTGTCTTTCTTATAAGCTGAGCTGTGCATTTAAGTGTTATGTTTGGGGCACCTGGGTGGCTCAGTCGGTTAGATGTCCAACTTCGGCTCAGGTCAAGATCTCATGGTTGGGGAGTTTGAGCCCTGAGTCCAGCTCTGTGCTGACAGACGGCTCAGAGCCTGGAGCCTGCGTCAGATTCTCCCTCTCTCTGCCCCTCCCCAACTTGTGTTCTCTCTCTCTTTGTCAAAAATACACAAACATTAAAAACTAAATGTTATATTTTACTTAGTACTTATTTCTAAGTATTTTCAATATGTAAAGTCAGCCTTATTTTTCAGACAGAAAACTTATATCTTCTTGATAACAAGAAAAAGGAAATTGGTAGCTTAAAAAGAAAGAATTTCAACTTGCCCCATTTGCGTTCAAAACAAAGTACAAACTGTTGGATTCTTCTCAGCTGTTTCAACCCTTCTTCCTCTGCTCCCCAACCTACATGGAGGAATTTCATCGTTTTTTATTTGCATTTATACACGGAATTCCTTTTCGTCTCTCCACCCCCCTGTTTTAACCGATCCAAAGCCCTCCACAAATGACACTTTTTGTTTTAAATTTTGTTTAATGTTTTATTTATTTTTGATACAGAGAGAGACAGAGCATGAGAGGGGGAGAGGCAGAGAGAGAAGGAGACAGAACCGGAAGCAGGCTCCAGGCTCTGAGCCAGCCGTCAGCACAGAGCCTGACGCGGGGCTCGAACCCACAAATGTGAGATCTGGCCTGAGCCGAAGCCGGAGACTTAACCAACTGAGCCACCCAGGCGTCCCCACAAATGACACGTTTTTAAGCCGGATTTGAAACAGCTGTGTGCTAGTACGGAACCAGCATCGCAAATGATCAGACTTGTGGTGTGAAACAACAGACATGTGTCCTCTCACAGTGGACAGAAGCTGAGGAAGAATCTAGAAGGCTCTGGTCCCCTGGTCCCTGGTCCTGTTAGCAAATCCTGGCGTTGGGTGGTTGCAGCTGCGTCTTTCGAATCTCTGCTTCTGTGTTTCCTCTGGATCTCTGTAGCCAAATCTTATTCTCTTTCCTCTAATAAAAACACCTGTTATTTGGATGTAGCACCAACTCTACCTGAGTATGACCTCACCTTGACATCATGATGTCTGCGAACACACGATCTCCGAGTAAAGTAACAGGAGTTGGAACTTGAACATATCTCTCTGCGGGACACAATTCAACCCATTATAAGCTCTTTTTATTCTGCTACCAGAGCATTTTTGTATTAACACCTCTTCCTGATACATTTAAGGTAAATCTTTTACAAATATATGGATATACAGGGACAAGCTGGTAAAAATGAATTCAGTCTTGAGGTGTATTGCACTATTGAATATTAATCATTTAAAGCATTTTCTAGAAAGCTTAACAAGAAAAAATTCTTACATATTTTTGTTAGTTTACTGAGTTGCCGCTTTAAGAAATACTCAGTTTTTAAATCCTTGTTCAACATTTCAAATTAAAGGGTTTTTTTTTCTACATAAAAATATTCAAATCGTTTTTCTGCTTCAAAGATTTCAAAAAGTCTGGCACCCAATTATAGATGGCTTGATTTCTTAGAAAAGAACAGTTCTGTGTAACAGAGTAGCATATGGTACAATTTTAGAGTGACACATCAAAGGTAATATTCTTTATGTAAATCCTGAAAATCAAGCAAGAGCACATTTTCTTAATGTACAAGAATAAGGAATGACAATGACACCTCCCCATCTGACTATTTTCCAGCTGACACTCTATGTTAATTGTTCATAAAACTTGAGAAGTATTTTGTCAATTCTTGCATAGATAGTAGTTAGTTCTAAAAGTACTTTCTAGGGTCGCCTGGGCAGCTCAGGTTTGGTTAAGCATCCAACTCTTGATTTCAGCTCAGGTTATGATCTCACATCAGGCTCTGTGCTGACAGCATGCAGCCTGCTTGGGATTCTCTCTCTCTAAAAATAAATAACTTAAAAAAAATAAAAGTACTTTCTGGAGCTTGACTGACTTCTGGGGAATCTCCTGGGTTGGCTTACGGAGAGGGGTTAGTGAGTGCTTCATTGTGTGAAATGACGGACAGAACGACACACAGAGGCAGCGACAGGAAGAGCAGGGCGCTGGGTGTGAGGATGGACACACATCCCCGAGTGAGGACACAGCAAACGGTCCACGAGCTGCCGCCCCTTCTCCTGTTCAGACTTAAGGGAAGGCATCTAAAGGAGGACCAGGTGAAACTGAAAAAGCAAACCATTGGAATTGGGGCATGAAGAGATGCTCCAGGGATTTGTATTAGATTTTATTCTCCAGACATCAAGTTCTAGAGTTTATCAGTCTTTATGTGGGATTAAATCAGGATACAACTGTATCACACGTGTTACATTTAATGGCATACACTCATATTAATTGTTAACTCACTTCTTCACTTTTCTTTCACATGAGCCAACGGCTCTCTGTGTCCAGTGCTCCAAAACAGAGGACCTCTTTCAGGTTTGGTGCACCGGCCATGTGCATCCTTCATGGTGTCACCGCACCGCAGCCATGGTCCTGGTGGCCGGGCAGGGACTGCTCTCCGCTCAATCTACAGAGCATTTCACTACCCTCCATCACACGTTAGTGCCTGGACAGGGCAAGGGGATGCAGTCATAAAATGCTGCTCAGATCACTTCTGTCTCTAACTCGTTCATCATGCCACTGTTATGAAACCACGTCCGTGGTTTACCAAATTAATTTAGTCTTTTTATGAGAGGGTGCGACTTCAGGTTTGGTATTTTTATTCACTGTGAATCTACAAAGAACATTAAAAATTTAGTCTCATTACACTGTCAGTGCTACACGGCAGTTCACTCTCTCTAAAGAAATAACTTCAAAATCCCAACACATTTCAGATCACATAAGGCCACTAGATTCTGTTTTTTAATGATTTCTTCCAAGTCTCTTAGCAGGATAGCTAAGGACCAGATGGTTTTAAACCAGCAATTCTTTTCCACAGTGACTGAGTCAGCTAGAAATAGCAGTTGTTTCAAATTCATTCAAGTTGTCTTTGGTATTGAACAATCAGTAAATAGAAATGTCTCCCGTTATCCCCAAAGTGAATGGACTGCTCATAAAATGTGTTGGGCTGACATCATTTGAAACTCTTAAAACTGAAGGATTATGTAACTGAGCAGTAGTGGTCACTATTTTTCTAATATTACACCCAAATTTGACCTTCTTAAATGCAATAAAATTGATTTTATCCTTTGTACTGGATATATACCAGCTGTTACTTTGGGTCCTACAAACTATAGGTCATATTTGACAACACAACTCAACAGGTATCAAAACTTACTACTTTTTTAATGGCTTACTTCTAGCAAAATAGTTTCATTACCACAAATTGAAAAGTTGTACAGTCAGCAGTGAGTACCCGAAATAACAGCAACTTTATATGGGAGACTTTTCCCTCATTTATAAGCATAAATTGAACTCTTCCAAAATTAAATAATCTACATGGCTCAAAATATTTCCTAATAGGAAAATAGAAATGCTTTTTAAAAATCAAATGAAAAATACTTTTGGTGAAACCATTTACACACATCGTATTTGTTACATTGTATTTATAATATTGGGCTATATTTTTAGTGATTCCATTCATCTAAATCCAAGAATGGTCTCTTCGTCCAGTGTCTAAGGCTTTCACACAGAGGCACAAGTTCATTTATGTTTACAGGTTCTGTGCCACAGGTGAGCACCAACCCAGGTTTCCTAATTGCATATATAATAAAAGTGCTAATCAAAATAAAGACTTCAATCCATGCTATTACCTGTCATTTTGATTTGAAGAATGATTTTTGACTGTCTCCTTTTTTTTTATTTTTTAGTGTTTTTTAAACATTTATTTTTGAGAGACAGAGAGAGACAGTGTGAACAGGGGAGGGTCAGAGAGAGAGGGAGACACAGGATTGGAAGCAGGCTCCAGGCTCTGAGCTAGCTGTCAGCACAGAGCCCGATGCGGGGCTCAAACCCACAAACCGTGAGATCATGACCTGAGCCAAAGCCGACACTTAACCAACTGAGCCACCCAGGCGCCCCTGACTGTCTCCTTTTTGGATTTATTTGTGGTAAGAAGGATTATGTGAAGTGTGAGAAGCAGAAAACCATTGAAAATCCTCTGGATTAAAAATGCTTTGTTAAAACAATCAGCAATAAAAACGTAAGACCCAAAAGTATCTTATTGACTAATACAAACAGTTATGGGAAAAAGATGTTATTTTAGAAAATAAGATTCTCTTAGAAATAAGGACATAGGATGGGGGTAATATAATGTAGACAAACAGATGGTCAGGTATTTTGAGTACAAAGTAATGGTTATGCAAAATTAAAAAAAATAATTACAAGTATACGGATATATTGGGGCTTGGGATTGACTCAAATATTTTTCATTTTTATTATGGGGAAATTTATTCAATTCATGAATATTCCGTTATATGTTTTTGAAGGAAGACACTATAAAAATAACTTCATTACATTATGGATAAATTCAATGCATCAAATCATCATTTTGGAAATTAACCAGGTTGTTCAGACTTTAAATATGACTTGTCTTAAATTAGTTGGAGATAAGTTTTCAGATTCCACACACAGGCATATCACGTTTTAGTGTGTTTCAGTTTCTTGTGCTCAGTCGATGTCAAGGTGTTTACAAACTGAAGGTTCATGGCAACTCTCCATCATGAGGTCTATTGACATCATCTTCCCAATGGCATTTGCTCACTTTGGGTCACATTTTGGTAATTCGGGCAATATTTCACACTTTTTTGTAATACTGTATTTGTTATGGTAACTGTTATCAGTGATCTTTGATGATATTACTGTATCATTGTATCATACATAATATTGATGGATTATCGTATTGGAATGGAGCAAACCGTGCCCACACAAGGTGACGAAATTACCTGATAAATGGTGTGCGTGTTCTGACTGTTCCACTGGCCGGCTGCACCCCCCGCCCCATCCCTCTCCTCCTCAGGCCTGCTCATTCCCTGAGACACCACAAAATTGAAATTAGGCCTATTAGGAACCCTACAATGGCTCCTCGGTGTTCAAATGAAAGCAAGAGTCACACATCTCTCATTTAAAATCAAAAGCTAGAAATGTAGTACTTGTTTTCCTTGTTGGGGTGTTTGCTTATTTAATACATTCCATCAAGGGCAGAAATTACATGCTGCTTTTTTTTCCCCATAGGAAGTGTGTCTTGGGTTCTTCCCTTATTATTTTCTTTACTTTTTTTTTTTCTCTTCTTTTTTTGGTGGTGGGGGTGGTTATGTTTAAATGAAGTTGCTTTTACGACACCAAAGACTTAATCATCCATTTCCTACATAAAAGGTAGCTACTTTTTTGCAAGAACCTCAAGCATATTGTAGTATAGAGGTGGAATTTAAGGAAAGGTATTCAGCAGGCTGTGTTGTAGCTTATGAACAAGTAATATATTGTATCATTTATCTTGAATGTATCATAGATAAGCTGCTATATAACGATGGCCACTTCAGGTAGCTGTGAAATTAGATGATTAACTAGTTGTTACTTAACCTTCTAATTTCTGTATAAGTCTAATTACATGAAACAGAAGTTGGTGTTTTGATTTTTTACTTTGCTTTTCTGTTTGGAGTGTCATTGTAACTAAAGTATTGTAAATGATGGAAAATAATTGCATATGTTAAAAAAATATGAAACTTTATAAAGTAAAAAAATAAAATAAAATAAAATTTCAAAAAAAAAAGATCCTCAAAAAAAAAAAAGCTAGAAATGATTAAGCTTAGTGAGGAGTGTATCAAAAGCTGAGACAGGCAGGACCTGGGCCTCTTGTGACATTAGCCATGTTGTGAATGCAAAGAAGTTCTTGAGAGAGATTTAAAGTACTACTCCTGTGACGACTGGCATAGTAAGAAAATCAAACAGTCTGCTTTCTGATACAAAGAAAGTAGTAGTGGTCTGGACAGAAGATCAACCAGCCGTGACAGTCCCTTAACCCAAAGCCTAACCCAGAGCAAGGCCCAAACTCTTTTCGACTGTATGCAAGCTGAGAGGGGAGGAAGCTGCACAAGGAAAGTTTGAAACTAGCAGAGGTTGGCACAGAAGATTTAAAGGGAAGAAGCCGTCTCTGTAATATAAAAGTACAGGGTGAAACAGAAAGAGCTGACATAGAGACTGTAGCAAGTTATTTAGAAGATCGAGCTAAGATATTTCATGAAAATGGCTGCACAAAACAACAGGTTTTCAGTATAGACAGAAATGGCCTTATCTTAGAAGAAGACGCCATCTAGGATTTTCATAGCTAGAGAGGAAAAGTCAATGTTTGGCTTCAAAGCTTCAAGGGACAGGCTGACTTGGTAGGAACTAATGCAGGAACTTTAAGTTGAAGCCATTGCTCACTTACCATTCTGAAAATCCTAGGAACTTAAGAAGTATGGAGGGGCCCCTGGGGGGTTCAGTTGGTTGGGCATCAACTTCAGCTCAGGTCATGATCTCACAGCCTGTGAGTTGGAGCCCTGCATCGGGCTCTGTGCTGACAGCTCTGAGCCTGGAGCCTGCTTTGGATTCTGTGTCTCCCTCTCTCTGCCTTTCCCCTGCTCGCATTCTGCCTGTCTCTCTCTCTCTCAAAAATAAATAAACATTAAAAAAAAAGTATGCTAAGTCTACTCTGCCTGTGCTCTGTAAACGGAACAACAAGGCCTGGATAATGGCTCCTCTGTTTACGACATGGCTTACTGAATACTTTAAACCCACCGTTGAGACATGCTGCTCAGAAAATAGGATTTCTTTCAAAACATGACTGCTTATTGACCATGCATCTGGTTGCTGAGGAGCTGTGACGAGATGTACGATGAGAGGAACACTGTTTTCATGCCTGTTCGCACTCCATCCCCTCTGCAGCTCATGGATCAAGGAGTAATTTCACTATGGTTGCCATAGACAGCGATTCCTCTGATGGATCTGGGCAAAGTCAACTGCACAGCTTTGGAAAGCATCCGCCATTCTAGATGCCAGTAACAACGTTCGTGATTCATGGGAAGAGGTCAAAGTATTAACACCAACAGAACTTTAGAAGAATTGGATTCCAACCCTCATGAATGACCTTGAGGAGTTCAAGACTTCAATGAAGGAAATAACTGCAGAGGTGGTGGACTCAGCAAGAAAGCCAGAATCAGAAGTGGAGGCTGAAGATGTGACAGGATTGCTACAGGCTCATGGTAAAAGTCCACTGGATGAGGAGCGACTTCGTACGTGTGACCACGGAAAGTGGTTTATTGATATGGAATCTACTCCTGATGAAGATGCCGTGAAGACTGTTGGAATAACAAGGAAGGATTCAGAATATTCCCCATAAACTGAGTTGATAAAGCAGAGGCAGGTTTTGGGAGCACTGGCTCCAATCTGGGAAGAAGTTCTGGGGGTGAAATGCTATCACATAGCATCGCTTGCTGCAGAGAAATTGTTCGTGAAAGGACGAGTCAGTAGATGTGGCAAACTCCATTGTCTTATTTTAACCACCACACTGATCAGTCGACACTGAGACTAGACACTCCATCAGCAAAAAGGTTACCACTTGCTGACAGCTCAGGTGATGGTCAGCATTTTTTAGCAAAAACAAAAGTCTCTTTAAATTAAGATATGTACACTTTTTAGTCATAATGCTATTGCACACTTAATAGACTGCAGTTTAGTATAAACACAGCTTTTATTTGCACTGGGAAACTAAAAAATTCATTGGACTCACTTTATTGCAAGATTCACTTGATGGTGGTGGTCTGGCACCAAACGCGAAATGCCCCTGAGGTGTTCATTCCTACACGGACATAGTTGAGCTCTTTTCCCTTTTTTCTCTTTTCCGTAATGAAGATAAGCAGAAGCTATTAAGCAGATTCTGGGTTTCCAACATCCAAGCCATCTGCTCCTAGGCATCGACTTGAGACTGAACATGCTCAAAAAAAGGATCAAGGGGTCGCTTGGAGTAACAGGCAAACTCCAGAAATTTGTATTTGTGTTCCACAACCTTCTCCCCAAGTTGCTGCAGCAGATCTGGTGGGCCATGGCAATTCACACACACACACACACACACACACACACACACACACACAGCCCAACGATCATTTACTCCCTCTTGCCCTCTCACAAACACACAGCAATCTGTCATTTGGAAGTTTAAGCAATTTTCCCCATGGGGCTGCCAAATTAGTTTCTAAAACTTGTTGTGAAAAAAAAATTCCTCTTAGGAAAAGCTGAATGATACATATATCATTATAACAAAACTTCAGAACAGATTTTGCGCATTCATTACTTCATTAATTCAACAAGTTTGTATTTGCACTGCAGTGTGGGAGATTGGAGGTGAGAAGGAAAACACGGCCATGTCTTCACTGAGCTTAAATACGGTACACAGACTGCGAACAGCCATGTGAACTCCAAGGTCAGGGGCTGTGGGTGCGGAGAGCAGAGGCACTACGGTGAAGGGCATGAGCCACCAGGGCCAGAATGGATGCCCACGTGGCAATGGCCAGGAGAACCAGACCACAGGGGCATTGTAGGCCGGGGAGGGGCTCACGCAAGGAGGTCCTGTGAGAAGGGACAACACACACATGTGTCCCTTTGTGTTCACAACGCATACAGGAGCCACACAGGCACACACTCAGGATCATTTATTTTTGTTGTTTCCTGTTATTGCTGTCAGTTTCTTCCTACCATATTAGAATACACCAAACATTTTTTTCCCTGTAAGTCCCTTCTAGCCTGTCTTTCAATATAAAAATATACCACAGATGACCTTAGTGAGAGTATCGATATGTTTTCTACTGCGAAAATTTTTGAGATAATTATAGATTCAGGTGTAGTAATAAAAAATATTATGCAAAGATTCTATGTAAACTTTGCCCACTTTTCCCCAATGGTAATATTTTGGAACATTATAGTAAAATATCACAGGCAAGATAATCACGCCGATAGTGCACTGATCTTACTCAGATTTCCCCAGTTTTACTTGGACTTCCCCGTGTGTGTGTGTGTGTGTGTGTGTGTGTGTGTGTGTGTGTGTGTGATTCTATATGTAATTCGCCACCTGTGTGGGTGTCCTCATGCACCGTTACAACCCGGTACGTGCTCAGGGCCGGCACAAGGTCGTGTTACTTTTACGTCCCTTCACCCCCCCGGGCCCCCCAGACCCTTAATCCCACTCTTAAAGTCTGACGACGAATCTGTCCTCCATTTCTAAAATTTGTCATTTCACAGATGTTACACAAATGGATTCGCAAAATACGTAATCTTTGGGGGTTGATTTTGTTTCATGTGGCGTAATTCACTCAAGACTCACCCAGGTTGCTGCCTTTATCAGTAGTGTGTTTCTCTTTATTGCTGAGGGGCTTCCATGGGGGGAGTGGACCACAGTCTGTTGGAAGACATCTGGGGTCTCTCTAGTTTTTGGCTATTGTGAGCAAAGCCATTATGAATATTTTTTGTATTTGTATATATGTGTGCATGAACATAAATTTCCATTTTTTTCTGAGACATATGTCCAAGAAGACAATTGCTGGATTGTGTAATCATTATATGTTTAATTTTATAAGAAGCTGCTAACCATTTTCCAAAGTGACTTTAACCATTTTACATTCCTAACACTGTATGAGTGACCTAATTTCTCTGCAACCTCACAAGCACTTGGTGGTGTTACTGTTTTTAAAAACTTTTAGTCTTTCTGACAGGGGCATTGTGATATCATATTGTGTTATTTTTCTTACTATAGCTTTCATTTTAACTTTAACTAACTTACTTTAAACACTGGATGCATGCATTCACACATTCACATATTCATTTCATATAAACGGGATAGTTTCTATGCTGCGTATTTTCTTCCGTTCATTTTACTCTTTTCCTTTTTTTGCTTGCATTTACCCCCCTCTTCCTTTTCCAACCACTTCCTTACCACCTCCTCTCATCCAGGTAACACTTGTTAAAACACTATCTCTCCCATTGTTTCTTTTACAAACGTGATTACTCAGAATCTACCTCTCTGCTGATGTGTTTTGCTAAGAGGTACTAAAATTCATACAAGTGTCTTTAAGTCAATTGGCTTACTTAGAATTCTTCCTAGGGATTGCATAATATCTCATGATAAGGATATACCACAATTCGTTCAAGTATTTTCTTGATAGCCATTCGTTTCCGATTTTGTTGTCATTACACATAATTTGCTTAATCCTATGACCTCATGGACTGCTGCCTATATTTATACAGGATACCTTCCCAAAGAGTCAAGGGTATGCATATTTATTTAATAGCAGTTGTCAGTTTTCTCAAAAAAAAAATTGAGGGAATTCACATTCTCAGTAGCCATCATGAGAATACAGTTTTACATGCATTCTCATTAGAAATAAATCTGAGCACTCCTTTTAATTTTGGCTTTACCCATATTGCTTTTTTGATTTTCACATCTGTGATTGCTTTACCATTGGGAGTCTTTTTTTCCAAATAATTTTGCCATTTTATCAACAGACATGGACTACTGATCTCAACATTGATCTAAAAAATATAATTTACTAGAAAAGATACTCAAGTTCCCTGCTTATGTGTTTCAACCAGCTTCTTTGTTTTCCATGTCATGTGGCATGAAGTTTCGAAAATTTAATAAACTCATGCCACAGTTCTTATATCCTTTTACTCCTAGCTTCTAGTAGATTGTTCTATCTACATACAAAAAAGAGATTTAAAAAAAATAATTCAATAGGTCATATTTAAACTAGCTGAAAACTCCTTGCTAGGAATCTAAATAAAACCATTCTTTTATTTTTACACTTGGAACTCATTTCAGCCTCAATGTCTGAAAATTCTTCTCTTGGACATTAAGTCCATTTTGTTTTAACAAAGAATCCTTCATTTCTCAGAAAACTTACATGAACCATGAAACCACAACGGCCACAAATAAAAAAAATTCTAATAAAAATAATCGTAAAATGATTCCAGCATCAGACTTGTGACTTATGACTCTTGAGTCCAAATTTCAGAAACATGACTCAATTATCATTCTAACGGAAATAACAAGACTTCAGTGTTACCTGAGTATACACCCAACATAGCCCAGTGTCATTCCAAAAACGTAAATCAGTACAACCACACAAACAAGAGTGAAAATTATCTTTTATCGTTTTTGGAAGACCAATTTTTTGGTTGTTAGTTTCAATAGGAGACAAGATCTGAGAGCTCAGAGAAAATGAAGTGGCCAGACAGAGAACAAGAAGGCACACATACTTTTAGATGCGAATAATGGCAAGGTTGGGACAGGGTCTGTTACAAAATGGAACTGCTATCACCAGTGACCAGACTTCCATGCAACGCCAAACGTCAATTTTCAATGATGAAATGAGGCCAGATGACGGGCAGAGAGAAGTATGGCAAAAGGGATTAAAAGCATCCAAGGAAAGAGAAACACATTGATAAATCCCAACTTGGTTTAGCAAAACAGAGATGTGTAGGTGAAGAGGTACGAAGAATTTTATTTAGGCAAGGTGGCGTTATCAGTTTTAGAATAAGAGGACCTGGTATTAATTACACCTATAAACTTTATAAATCCAAGAGCTTTATTTCTCTTTCCAAAAATACTCAGTAAGGCTTCTACTAAAGACCTAACTGTTATTTTAAATTCACGTCTGTCGAACCTTAACTGCCTTTTGCTTCCATCCATTGCAAAACGCATGCACCACTTCATTGAGCAAAATCCTTAAAAAGCTATAATAAGCCAACTAATACACTACATAGCACAGGGATTTCAAAATGAAAAATAACTGCAGGTTCAACTATAAACTGCCTTGTGACTCAGCGATGTCAGAGTGCTTTACGACCTGGGATGCTAAAATGCAATCTGAAATGTATTCCCTTGTAGGACTGAGAGGCCATGAAAGCAACCAATGGCTCAAAGTTCTGTCCTGGAATGTCTGGGGACTTCGCTGTGCTCCGCCACACTTCTGCGTGGCAACCTTGTTATTTCCCCATCAAATGCCTACCGCTGCACCTGGCAAGAACCAGAACACACGTCGCAAGCTTGCCCCGACAACATCTCCCAGGCACCGTTTACTTAATTCTTCAAGCTCGAATGGAAACCTCCAGAGTCCTCTGACCACCTGGGAGCAAAGTCCAGATACGGACAGATAATAAACAAGCACCCAAAACATCTGTAGGAATCAGTAGGTTCAGCTTCCGCCTAAAGTCGCGTACAGCACAGTCTGACCACAATCGCCTTCCTGGGCGGTGCTGCATCATAACCCATCCGGGTCATTGTCTCAGGCGCTGTTCGCGTTGCACACGCTGTAGACAGAGGCTGTAACCGCTTACCGGACTCGCAGGCAAAGGTCTTTGACGTTTCATCATGAAAGATAATTGCTACTGCATGCTTCTTGGTCTCTGGAGGCAGTCTGGTTATATTTTTGATGTTGTGCAGTTCCGTTACCTTGAAAGGAAAAATATTTTTCACTTAGTGTGTAGTGGAGGCTGTGTAGCAGAGTGCTGAAACAAAACAATCAGTTATCACTCTCTTAAACCAATCTCCACGGAATATTCGTTCTCATTTCCAATGAACTGTAGCCAAAGACAATATAGAATGAAACAAACGTGTCTTCTCTCCTGCCCTCAGGTTTGATCCTTGTCTGCTGAATTTTGAAATAGTCTCAAAATTATGTAGAATAACTCTACGAAAGCAAGGACTCTGTGTTCTTATGAAAACTGGATCTTCTGCCAACAACAGCTGGTGTGGCATATAGAAGATTCTCCGTAAATTTTTGTTTCATATTGACTGGATTTAAGAACTCACCCCTCTCCTAACTCTCAACCATTGTGCAATTCCTGGTAGGGCCATAGTAACAATGCAAATGGCACCTGTCAACTGGTAGAAAAAGAGACTTGAATATTTGAGGTCATTAAATATGAACAATGGACCTGTTTTCCTGAAAATGCACATAGTGTTCATAACTCCATGTACCCACCACTACCTCACCACATTCTCTCACCAAGGCCCACCCATAATTCATGCACCTAGGCTAGCCAGTCCTTATCCATTGCGCAATTAATAAATATTGAATACACTTATTTACTCTAGCTCCAAACTTTTTATGGAGCATGCCTTCTTCTGCTACAACTCGTGCACCTTTGTGCCTTTGATTTCTCCCCAGTTCACAGAAATGGGCAAATGTCTACCTCCCCAAATGCTCTGCAAACACATGACAATAATACTGCTGTAGGAGTTAAATTTTTTAATTTACTTCTCAGCATGCTGAATCTTGTTACTTCTTCTAACATAGAGTTTGACAGGTTTGTTCTCATTTTCATTTGCTTCAAATACTGAAAAATTTCCCTCGAGGTTTCTTCTTTGACCTATGTATTGATTACAAGTGTGTTAACTCCATACATTTTGGGATTTTCCAGCTATATTGCCATTATTGATTTTTAGTTTATGGATGGACTGACTTTTTGATTTTTGGTTTAATTCCATTGTTACCTGATGGCAGATGTATACTTTCTATTCTTTTAATTTGTTCAGGTATGTTTTGTGGCCCAGAATGTGGTGTATCTTGGTGAATATTCGGTGAGAGCTGGGAAGAATGCTCTGTTGCTTGATGACGCCTATAGACGTCTATTATACTAGTCGACTGATGGCACTGTTGAGTTTACCTATGTCCTTGTTGGGTTTATTTTTTTTATATTTATTTTTTAAAACTTTAAAAAATTTTTAATGTTTTATTTATTTTTGAGATAGAGAGAGAAAGTATGGTGACCAGGGGAGGGTCAGAGAGTGAGGGAGACACAGAATCTGAAGACACGCTCCAGGCTCTGAGCTGTCAGCCCAGCCCAGAGCCTGATGCAGGGCTCGAACCCATGAACTGTGAGATCATGACCTGAGCTGAAGTCGGACGCTCAACCGACTGAGCCACCCAGGCGTGCCTGTCCTTACTGAATTTCTGCTGCTGGATCTGTCCATTTGTGCGGGAGGAATATTGAAGACTCCAATTGTAATAGTCGATGCATCTATTTCTCTTTGCAGTTCTATCAATTTTTGCCTTTATTGTTAGGTGCCCAAATGCTAAAGATCGTTATGTCTTCTTGTAGGATTGACCATTTATCAATATGTCATGACCTTCTTTATTCTTGATAACCTTCCTTTTGAAGTCCCTTTTGTCTGAAATTAAAACTACTCGTACCCTTTTAAATTAATGTTAGCATGGTATATTTTAATGAAACTTTTAATTATATTTTTTTACTGTTAGCATGATATATGTTTCTGTATCCATTTACTATTAATCTACATGTGTCTTTATACTCAAGGTGGGTTCCTTTTTGAAAACATGTCATTGGATCTTGTTTATGGATCCACTCTGCAATCTCTGGCTTTTTAATTGGTGCATTTAGGGGTGCCTGGTGGCTCAATCAGTTGAGCATGTGATTCTTGATTTTTGCTCAGGTCATGATGCTGGGGTCATGCAATTGAGTCCTACATCAGCTGGAGAGTCTCATTCTCTCTCTGTCTCCCTTCCCCTCCGCTTGCACATGCTTCCTCTCTCTCAAATAAATAAGTAAATAAATGATATAAAATTGGGGCATTTAGATTACTGATGTTTTAAGTGATCATTAATGTAATTGTACTAATATCTACCATAACTGTTTCCATTTTCTGTTTGTTGCCCTTGTTCTTTTTCCTATTTATACTCTTTCTCTGCATTTTATTATTTTAATTGTGCATTTTATATTGTTCTATTTTTCTCCTTTCTTATAATTTTGTCTTCACAGCCAGATACGTGTGTTGGGTAAAAGGAACGGCTGGAAGTAGGCTGTTACTGGCGTGGGGGTGAGGTGTCGGGGGAGGGCAAGCATTCTCCCGCCCGAGGGTAGGGTCTCCGTTTTGGACTTGACTGGTGGACTTCAACAGGGTGTCTCATTCCTCCCGGCCTCCGGGGGGAGAGGACGGCTAGAGTGGGCAGGACCCAGGGACCAGCTCTGACTCGCTTGCTTTTTCATCACACATGCCTTAACTGCATATAAAGGATTTTGCTGAAAAGATTTAATTCCATTCATGACTCAGTGCCATCCTAGAAGCGCATCAATCACAAGCTAGTGTCTGAGGTGGAGAAAAATCTATAGATACATTTCATGTATATTTAAAATTTTAGCCCTCAATTTTGAAGACACTTCCTTTGATGCTGATGAGAGTATCAAAATAATTAAAAGTATCAATTCATGACCAAAGACTGTCCCCATGCCACATAAAATCATGTCTATAAAATAAAACTGTGAGGAAAGACGGGTGTTATTTGTCATGTGACCTTCTAAAATCTGTAGTAACCTAGACTCAGCCTCCTAAGATAATGAACCTATTTCTCAGGTTTGCTGTGTAGACTGTCCAGAGGAGCCCTTTTATTCTCTGTCACCATGAATGTACAGTTCTGTCATGTTGCTGAAGAGTTAATTTTAATATAATATATTTTAATATAATTATATTTTAATTTTAATATATTTTTTGATGTTTGTTTTTCTATTTGTAATTATCTCATTGATGTTAATGTGCAAAATTGGGGCACCTGGGTGGCTCAGTCAGTTAAGCGGCTGAGTTCAGCTCAGGTCGTGATCTCATAGTTTATGAGTTCAAGCCCTGTGTCGGGCTCTGTGCTGACAGCTGGGAGCCTGGAGCCTGCTTCAGATTCTGTTTCCCCCTCTTCCTCTTCCCCTCCCCTGCTCATGTTCTGTCTCTCTCTCAAAAAAACATTTAAAAATGTAAAAAAAAACAATAAACATGCAAAATTAAAGTCATAAGATGAGTGATTTTAAGCAAAATAACTGAAAGATTTGCTTCATACATATGCACATATACAAATGCACATGCTATATATGTTTTTATATCTATTTATATATCTATGTATCTAAAAATACTCATTCCCTCTTCCAAAAAAGAAAAATTAGACACCAATATCTTTCAGTTTCAGAGGATTAATACCTTGGAGAGAAGAGTAAAAATGCTTTTTTTTAGAACAATGACTCACATATTACATTTAAAGTACCTTAAAGCATATTCTCAAATAAAGTTAAATTCTTGAATTTTTAAATGATTTGTTAAGTGACTCAAATAATATTTAACTTGAATTTTATCCTAACTTAGCAAATTGAAGTTATATATGAAAAAAGAGATTATTTTCAAGTGTTATTAATTTTAAGTCAACAAAGAATCTCACCCAAATTAAGTGGAATCTGAAAGCAATGCAGATGACGTGTTGTCCAAGACTTCCCGCAATTTACGACGGGAGAACTTAGAACAAGTCGCTGCTCTACAAGGGGAATCATGGGTAATATCTAGTCGTACAAACCAGTGTCATCCAGGCGTTTACTCTTCTGCTCAAGGGTCATCCCCGAGTATTTAACTTACAAATATAAAAGAACATGAGAACAGACACCCCGGGTTCCCTTTTTGTGTCCTCTCATCAGCAAAAATCAACAAAACAAATTAATAGATGGCTTAGCAAAATGCAGCAAGCGCTGAGGATTTTCCGACTCTGTGCCTTGGGTGGTCTGACGGATGATGCAGCATGGACACCGTGTTTGCTCTTCTGTAAAATTTACATGAGAAATGCAGACAACCTCTTCAAGAAGACACAGTTAGGCTGGTTTCCAGAAGAGTGCCAGGCTCTCTCTTGCTGATCAGTCGTGCGATGCCATGCACTTGCGTGTGCGCTCTAAGACATTGGAGATGACAGGAGAGCAAGACTCATGAGGGGGATACAAGTCTGCTCCTCAGGTGGTCTTGGCTAGGACGTTCAAGTGTTATACTGAATTATAACATGTTCTAAAACCGTACCAGAAGACTTTCTAAGAGGTTTGTGTATCTCCAGAACTTCCTTTTTTTTTTTTCTTAATTTTTAAATGTTTATTTTTGAGAGAGAGAGAGAGAGAGAGAGAGAGAGAGAGAGAGAGTGAGAACGAGCAGGGGAAGGGCAGAAAGAGGGAGACAGAGAACCCAAAGCAGGCTCTAAGCTCTGGGCTGTCAGCACAGAGGGCTCGAACTCACGAACCGCGAGACCATGACCTGAGCTGAAGTCGGAAGCTTAACCCACTGCGTCACCCAGGCGCCCCCAGAACTGTTCCTTTTTATTTCAAAATGCATTTTAAAAAATATTTTTGAATCATAGCAATTTAGGTCAAGATCTACTATCTGAACCCCTATCCTTCCTTCTCCCGCTCAGGACTGTATTTACCATCCAGTGGGGATGTTTTCTGTGATAAAAACAACATTTAAAGTAGTATTTTTAAGAATAAAAATGTTTTATTAGTCTAAAGTCTGTCAATATTACATAAAATAATCAACACTTATTAAATTATGAATTCTTAAAGCATTTTAACAATACACATCAATAAATGATTGCATCATTTAACAATATATATTTCTAAATACTGCTTATTCACATGGCTATAAACGCACAAAATATCATTAACGTTTAATAAAAGAATTCATTACTTCAAATAAATACTAAGTTAGCAGAATTTAATGGAAGGAAAAGTACTTCAAAAGGTTTCAGGCAGTTCAGGTCTAAGTCCACAAAGGACATGGTCAACAATTTAAATGTGTTATTAAGTGATAAAACCCAAATATAAACATACATAAGGGATGACTTTGCTAACTGGTGCTACTTCACTTTCATTCCAGGGAGTAATCCCTAAGAAATTCACAGTGATAGAGTCAGAGGGGTCAAAGATGAAACACATAACCTTTTTCTGTAGGAAAAAATTACGTTTAAGTTTTTAATCCATTTTAAGTTGATTTTTGCGTAGAGAAGGATTCACTTTCATTCCTTTGCTTGTGGATATCCAGTTTTCTCAACATTTATTAAAAACACTGTCCTGTTTTTCCCCCTTGCATGAGCTTGGCATTCTTGTGGAAACTTAGTGGACCATGCATGCACCGTGATATACATATATGTGTGTGACTATGTGTATTTCTGGACTCTCTCTGTTCTGTTCTGTTGGTCCACGTGTCTTTTTTATGCCATTATCACATTGTTTTAATTCCTACAGCTTTGAATTACCATGTTTTCTAATATAATTGGAAATGAATAATTATGATTTCTAAAGCTTTGTCCCTTCTCAAGACTGCTTTGGCTATGCAGGGTTTTTGTGGTTCCATATAGTGTTCAAACTGGTTTTCTTTTCTGTTTTGGTGAAAAATGTCTTTGAAATTTTGATAGGGATCGTACTGAATCCATATCTCACTGTGCATGGTAAGGGCATTTTAACGATATGAATTCTTCCAATCCACGAACACAGGATATTTCCACTTGTGTCTTTTCAATGTCTTTGTCAATGTTTTATAGTTTTTAGCAACAGACCTTTCATGCATTCCGTTAAACTTCTCCCCAAGTGTTTTATTCTTTTTGATGGTATTTTAAATGGGATTGTTTTCTTGATTTCCTTTCTCAGGAGATCACAGTTGCTGTAAAGAAATGCAACTGGATTTTTTTAATGTTGATTTTGTCCTCTGCAACTTTACTCAATTCATTTATTAGTTCTAAGAGGGTTTTACTTTTTTAACAAAAGAGTCTTTAGGATTTTCTATATATAAGACCATGTCATCTGCAAACAGAAAAAATTTCACTTCTTCCTTTCTTTCTTTCTGATTTTGATTTTTTAAGTTTCTTTTCTTGCCTAATTGTTCTTTCTAGTACTTAGCAGTATGTTGGATAGAAGTCGGCACCCCAACCTTGTACTGGATCTTAGAGTAAAAGCTTTCAGTTTCTCCCCACTGATTATAGGTTAGCTGTGGGTTTTTCATAAACATGTTTGTTTGTTAAAGAAATTTCCTTCTATACATATTTGAGAGGTTTTTAAAATCGTGATTGGATGTTAAACTTTGTCAAATGCTTTTTCTGCTTCTATTAAGATGATTGTGTTTTTGATCTTTCATTCTGTTAATGTGGTGTTTCACACTGCTTGATTTGCATATATGAGGCCAAATTTGCACCCCAGGGATCAATCCCACCAGGACCTGGTGTGTAGTCTTTTTGATGTGCTGTTGAATTTGTTCTGCTAGTATTTTACTGAGGATTTTTGCACCTATGTTCATCAGAGAGATCTGCCTGTCGTTTTCTTTCCTTGTGTTGTCTTTGTCTGGCTTTGGTATCATGGTGATGTTGGACTTATAAAGTGAGCTTGGAAGTATTTGTTTTACTCCTATTTTTACTTTTCTTTATTGTTTAATTTGAGGATGGTCCACACACAATGTTACATTAGCTTCAGGTATTCAACATGGTGATTCAACAACTTTATACACTATGCCATGCTTGCTAGGAGTAGAGTTACCCTCTGTCACCATGCACTGCTATTTTAACACAACAACCATATTCCATACGCCGCACCTTTATTCCTGCGACTTACTTTCCCAGGCAAGTCTGTAGCTCCCGTTCCCCTTCACCTCCCCCCCCCTCCCCTCTGGCAACCATCAATTTGTTCTCTGTGCTAATACATCTGACTCTACTTCTTCTTTGATTGTTTGTTCGTTTTATTCTTTAGGTTCCACATGTAAGTGAAATCATAACAAAGCTTCTGCACACCAGAGGAAACAGTCCACACAACGAAAAGGCGGTCTACAGATTGAGAGAAAATATTTGCAAACCATACATCTGCAAACCATGAGTAGGGATAATATCGAAAGTGTACACAGGACTCAGATACCTCAGCACCAAACCCCCAAACAGCCCAATTAAAACACGAGGGAAAGATCAAGGTGGAAAAAAAACGTACTTCATGACATTATGTTGAATTTTAAAGTACCTTTTATTAGTTTGCTTTAATGACCATTGAGATGAGAAACCTGACTATTTAAGTGCTCAATTTCTTTCTATAAACCTAAAGTGAAAACAGTTAACATTCAGACTTTATAAAAGTAGATTCAAATGAATTAGAAGTAAATTGCCTTCTCCTTTTTGATTAATTCACTAATAACTTTTATCAATCCTGATATTTTACTAATCTTCTATGATTGTTTTAAGCAGAAGATTTTATTTTTGAGAATAAAATGGTACATTTTAGGAAGTGGTTTAATAATGTCACTTTATTTGAATGGAGAACACTGATTTTTCTAGTAAGAAAAGAAGATGGGGATTTTACTAATTTTTAAAAAATTAGTAAATTAATTAATAAATCTCAATCTCTCCATGCTTAAATCCTCAGCTTTCATAATAAGAATTTATTTTTTTTTAATTTTGAGAGAAGGAGAGAGAGAGAGAGAAAAAGAGACAGCATGAGCAGGGGAGGGGCAGAGAGAGAGGGAGACACAGAGTGCAAAGACAGGCTCCAGGCTCTGAGCTGTCAGCACAGAGCCTGACACGGGGCTCGAACTCACAAACTGTGAGATCACGACCTGAGCTGAAGTCAGACACTCAATCAACTGAGCCACCCAGGAGCCCCATAACAATTTAAATACTGGTATCACCCTACACATTATATGCTCCAATACTTCATACTTGGGTGGCAATATTTGCATAGGAATTTTACAATCGTTTCTCTCTAGTAAAATTTACATCAATTTTCCAGTAGCTGCTTTTTGTATTTGTCTCCTGTCTCTGAAAAACATGAAAGCATAACATTAAAAACATCAATATAATTCATTTTTCAAGCTCTCCATGTCTCTGTGCTATTATGTGCTTTGAAAGAGTTCCCCAATGTTTATTATTTGACCATCCCAGCATGTGCATAATCAATAGTTACAAGCTTAGTTATTTATGGCTTTCAAAATTTTAAGGTCTCCAATATTAAACCACATTATGAGATGCATCATTTAGAAAAGAGCGATTATAGAAAAAATTATATCAGGACTGGAATGATCTTTAAGAGTCACCACTGGTTGTGCACACAGCATCTGAGTGCGGCTCCTTCATTCTTCCCGGAACCTGATTTTGTTCAGCCACCTGCCCTGGCGTCCTACAGCTCAAGTGCCCTGGTGGAAATTTCTCAGCCCAGTATCATGGAAGAACGGGTTATTCTTGGGCTGATGGTCTCTTGGCTCATGACCAGTTTAGGAAACAGGATATGACCTAAACATGACGAACGAGAGGTGAGCAGAAGTGTTCTGGCAGCTTCTGGTTAATGTTTTCTGATACGGAGATAGCCCTGAACTAAAATCTTCCATCTCCTCCAATGGATGCTGTCTGGATGTCATCATTCAGAAATGCTACAGCTGTCATTCTACTTGGTTAGAGATCAGGGCAATCTTAAGGTGGCCGAGGAGATACTGGGGGTAGGTGGGGGAAGGAAACAGATCCTTAATTTTCATTCTTGAACAAGGGTTACTGAATCCACTAACCTTGAAGCCAGTTTCTTTTTCTGGACATGCTGTTATATGCGACAATGCTCTTCTGTAAGTCGTTTGATTTGGGTTTTCTGTTACTTGCAGCCAAAAACACTCTAACTAATAAAGCAAGCCTATTCCTGGGCTTCCTTCATTGAATAATGGGAAATGGCCATCCCTGTCGGGTTGGCCATCACGGAGTTAGTCGGTGATGACCCGAATCAGGGCCTCGCCTCCTGTTTCTCAAACGAGTGTGCTCTCGTCATCAATTTATGCAATCGCTATTGCTTTGAGCATCATGTCATTTATTAATGGAAAATAACTGCTAATCAAAAAGTTATTGCAGGAAGATGAAGTCAGTGACAAAAAAAAAAGACTCAAATTTTAAGGATGACAAAAGGAATAACAGGAAAAGTTACTAGCTTATTACCCCTAAGGTAGTTAAGGGAGTCTATTATAAAATGTAATCTATTTTTAGGTCTAAGAAATGCAGAACATTAATCCATAAGAAAGTATGTATTAAAAGAGAAAAACAATGTACTTCTTACTGTCCTCTCTTCCTCCCTCCTTCCCTCTTCCTCCCTCCCCCTCCAACGTCTCTCCCTCCCCTTTCAACCTCTCCTCTCTCTCCTCAGGATAAATTTAGCAGGTCTAATAATATGTTTCACTGACTCTAAGAACAAAAAGGCATGAAACAGCCCAGTCGGCTAGAATCCCATTCTCATGTTGAGAACTACAGTTTTACAACACGGACCTAACAGCAACTACACAGCTACTCTAACTTCTCTTAGCAGATGAGTAAAATGAAATCTCTTCATTATTGTATTGGGTTGAATAATGGCTCCTAAAAGGTTATTTCCAAGCCCTAAGCCCTAGAGCCTTTGAATGGCCCTTGTTTGGGAGAGAGCTCTTCGCAGATGTGATTGAATTAAAGATTCTGGAGGAGCTCATCTTAGACTCAGTGTGGGCCCTAAATCCAATGAAGTGTTCTTACTCGAGAAGAGCGGAGGGGGCTTGGAGGCGAGGGCAAAGCGGAGACGGCCAGGGGAAGGTGACCCAAGTGATGCTGGCTCAGCCAAGGAGCCCTGGGGGCCACCAGAGGCGGAGAAGGCAAGCGAGGCTGCCCCCGGGGGGTCTGTAGGAGCGCAGCCCTGCTGACGTCCTGCCACCTGGCTTCTGCCATCTAGGACCACGAGAGGGGACACTTCTGTGACTTTCACTACCAAGTTTGTGACAGTTCGGAAGGCCAGCCCTAGGAAACGAATACAATCCTACACAACTATTCAATGATAAATACCCCCACTTATTACAAAGTGAGTAGTTTTCATTTAAGATAAAAATGGCCAAAAAAAACCCTCACAAAATTTTGTATACAGCCCAATTTCTCTAATAACATAATAGTTTCTTTTTTTATGTTTATTTATTTAGACAGAGACAGAGAGTGTGGGGGGGACAGAGAGAGAGAGAGAGAGAGAGAGAGAGAATCTCAGCGTGGGGTTTGATTCCATGAATAGTGAGATCATGACCTGAGCCAAAATCAAGTTGGATGCTTAAAGAACTAAGTCTGATAGTTTCTTAAAAACAAGAATATCAGGACAAGGTCTCATGGTCCGTGGGTTCCGGCCCCGCAAGGGGCTCAGCGCTGACAGCTTACAGCCCGGAGCCTGCTTCAGATTCTGTCTCCCTCTCTCTCTGCCCTTCCCCCACTAGTACTCTGTCTTTTAAAAATAAATGTTGGAAAACATTTTTAAAAAGCAAAGATCCCTCTCTGCTTATCAGGACCCGCGTAAAGGCATTAAATATGTGGGCCTTTTTTTTTTCTTTTATTCGCGCTTGATCACAAGTTGACACAGCTCCGTGATGTGGCCCTCCCAGCGGTCAGGCAGATGGGGGCGGAGTCCACTCAGGCAAGCGCTCTTTGCCACAGACATCTGTCAGTGTCGGGGTCCTGGGGCGAATGCAGTGACGTGGCAACAAAACATGAAAAGCGTTATTTTTTAGAAAAATCGTTTATTGATTTTTGATGGAGACACTACGGAGGCTGACCTGATACTGAGCTGGTGAGCTCCTACCTTTCAGGTTCTGATTCCCTTTTAACTAAGGTATCAGTGAGGAGACATGGAGAACATCAGGCCAGAAGAGACAATTAAAAGGTCCAGATGAAATGTCCTGACGGCTCCAGAGATTTTGGCCTTTTCTGTCCTTGTTTATAGTCTCTACGTAGCCAGTAAGGACTTAATGTCACTGGTTCGGACACATTATCAGGAAGCAGAAAAGCATCACCACAGGGAACCTACCCATGAGCCTGAAATATGAGTATAAACAGCGTAGGAAAAGACTGTTGGTGGGGCCCACTCTCCTCCTTGTAGCACCGTTGGGAGGAATCTCCTATCTGACCTCTTCAAACAAATCAGACATGTCTTTGCAAAAACTTCCTCTGTGGTCTATAACCATAGAACTGTCAGTAATTTTCACTAGGATCAGAAAACTCACCAACATTTAAGCAAGAGAGTATATGAATTGTGCTTTTTGGAGCTCTGCTCTTGTTGGGTGTTTTTGGAACCAAAACATAAGAAAAGGCACCTGCTGAACAAAGAGGTTCTGTGTTAGCTGTGTACATCTGACCGCTAGCAAGAGCTACCCGGAGTTGGGCAGGACCGCGGACCCCCGTCACACAGCAGGTGGAAAGGAGCACAGAAAGGGGCTCCAGCACTGGTGGCATGAAAAACAATTGACAGCAGCCCGGGGCCCTTGCTACAAAACTGCTGTTGCGGCTGTTCAAAGACACAAAGCTGGGGGCACCTGGGGGGCTCAGTCCGTTAAGTGTCAGACTTAGGCTCAGGTCATGATCTCTTGGTTCGTGAGTTCGAGCCCTGTGTTGGGTTCTGGGATGACAGCTCAGAGCCTGGAGCCTGTCTTCCGATTCTACGTCTCCCTCTCTCTCTCTGCCCCTCCTCTGCTCATGCTCAGTCTCTCTCTTTCTCAAAAATACATAAACCTTTAAAAAAACCCAAAGACACAAAGCCATGTTAAGGCACAAACTCTGCCGGTGCATGTCACCTTTAACAAGTGTCATAAGCTGCGATCCTTCTGGAAACAAGAATGGAAAAGTGCACGGGAAACTGCTTGCAGGTTAAGACCCTGGACGAATAGTTCAAATTATGGCTGTTGGATATCCCATCAAATTTGGTTCTCAGGCTAGATGATGCGGATGCTAAAAGTAGTGTGACGCATTCTCATATCCTGTCCTAAGTGATTTTGGAATACATAGATACATATATAGCAAGCAATTTTTTTTTTTAAAAGGACAAATTATAATCACAGATGGCAAAATTATCTGACAGTTCACAAGGAAGTTAAATTATAAATCTGTCCCATTCATAAGCAAAAATACGGAAGTTCTGCCAAATAAAATTAGGAGTCAAGTCACTTTACATTTTCCATACAGACCTACACATTCATATCTACTATCAACAGCCAAACAAGTACATGGATTTTTCCAATACATTTGTATTATTTATAGAATTGAACAAGTATCAGGTGATAAAATAGTATGAGTAAACTCCAAAGACCCAAATTATACAAATTACATTACACACCCATAAAACAACATAACTAAAACTCATAATAAATGGATGATGGAATATTCTACACTATAAAGAGTAAATGACATATTTCTAAGAACATCTGAGTTTAAAAGGAAACTATCAGTTAAGTTACAAATACATCTTAATGAAAATGGGCCACTACCCATTAAGATTTGAGAGACACTGAAAACAAAATGCATAAAAAACATGGGTTTAAAAATATTTTTAATGAGTAAAGACTGAAAACAAAGAATGCAGGCATGCAGTTGAAGAAGTTAAATAGAGCAAGGGAGCATTTCAGTAAATAAATAAAGAAATAAGAAACATAGTGGCAGACATCACTGAAATGAAAAAATGAGAAGTTTCACAAAACAAAATGTCCATATGGAAAAATTAATAAGAGGGATTTGTGGCAAGTTAGATGAAAGAAAAAAGAGGTAAGGTGGAGATGAATTAAGTACAGCATTAATAAGGGCAAAACTGAGCAAACAAAAATATCTAAATTTTAATAAGAAGCTTGCAAACAAATGGATACTTATTAATTTGGAATCCTAGATGAAATGATAATATATCTAGAAAAATACTCACTGTCAAAAAGGTGGCAGAAAAAAAATTAGAAAACTTGAACAAAACAATATACTCATTTCCTAACAGCTCATTTCTAGACTATTTTGTAATTGAGTTTTACTAAATTTGCAAGATACAATTAATTAATATCTTCTGCAAGATAGTCCAGAAGAAATAAAAAAAGCAAACATGATTTAGCTTTCTGAGCCAGTTTAATATGGATTCCAAAATAAGATATGAAAAATTAAAATCAAGTTATATAGCTGCATTTTACTTATTAATGAAAAAGAATCCCAACATGCAAGTAAGGTTAGTTTCAGGAGTAAAAATATATTTCACATCTGAAAGTATCCAAATGCACTGGATTCTCAAAATGAATAGACTACGTGAGAAAAATCACATAATTATCTCAGCAGTTAAAAAATTAAATCATGGCTAAAGTTCAACACCTTTTATGAAAAAGTAACTCATACTCTATCAAGAATAGAAAATAATTTTCTTTGTTTCAAAGGTTACAGATGAAAAAAATATTTTACTTCATGCCCAAGCATTAGATACATTCCATTTATTAGTAGAAACATGCTTGTATCGCTGCCTTAATGTAAACACGTCCTAGAGAATAAGGAAAGAAAAAAAGAAAAGTAAAGTACCGGAAAAGAAATAAATGAAACTATCAACATTTGCAGGCAATGATCATTGACATGCAAATGCTAACAGAGTCACCAGAAAAACTAGGAGCCATATTGTCAATTACAGTAAACACAAAAAAGCAATAGGATTTCTCTACATTAGTAATTATTGATTAGAAAATACAATACAATACAATACAGAAATACCTTCACAATAACAACAACAACAAAAAACAACCCTGTAAAATATCTAGGGATGTTTCTGGAGAAAAGTTTAAACCTTACAGAGAAGCTGCGTAAGAAAATAGAATTACGTGTTCCTAAACAATTGCTAAAGTAACTTCAGGAAATGAGAACCAAGCCTGTTGTGGAACAGACACCCTGCTAAATGTCCCAGCACAGGGTGACAGCACGGTAACTTAAAGCAAGAGACATGTTCGGGCTAGGAGAACAAATGAGTAGACAGCACAGAATAGGGAAATCAGAGAAAAATGTGTGTGTTGTGTGTAATGTGTGCCACCATGGTAACTGTAAGGTTAAAAAGTTTATTATATGTGTTAGTGAAAACTGACCCCTAAATATTAAAAAAATGGAATTCCTAATTCCAGATATGAATCTGGACACCAGACGGATGAAAGACAGAAATAGTAAAGGCAAAACTATAATGTTAACTGAATAAAATGTAGGACAGTATCTTTCATGATGTATGGGGGAGGTTAGTATTTCTTAAGGAACGGACTGAAGCCAAACACATGAAAAATTTGAAAGCATCCACATTTGTAAATTTCTGTTTAACACAAGACTCCATAAAGTTATAGATAGATGGCAGAGGTGAGAAGTTATTCACCGTGTCTAACACTGAAGGAATCTAATATTTAGAAGAGACAAAGAAACCTTAGAAAACAGCAAGAAAAATGCAGGAACTCTGGTAGGAAAGTGGACAAATGATATGACTGGGAAATTCCTGTAAGAATAAACCCTGAAAGCCAACAGGCATAGGGGAAATTTTTCAAATTAATTGGGAATAGAAAAACACATGTTCAAATACAACTTCATATGGCTTTACACACATCAGGTTCAGAGAAGTCAATAAATAACGGAAAGTGTTAACGAGAATGTAAGAGCACAGAACCCTCATGCACCCAGGAGACGTGAAGAACAGAGATGCATTCTACAAAGTCATCTGTGGTACATATTTAAGTATCCATATATCCTTAACATAACGATCTCATTATTTTTATGTCTCAGATAATTACTCATGTTGGGTCATAAAAACACAGAACAAAAATCTGAATTATGTTATTGTTTGGGATAATGAGAAGTTCTAGCAACCTAGTTTCTGTCACTACAAAAATGGAAAAGTAAAACATAGTGGATGCTAACTATAGGGTATCATGTAACAGAAGCAAGTGGCAAAAGAGACACACAGAAATGCAAATATATCTTAAAAGCCACAATGCAGCATGAATAAAAATAAGAAACACGATAAGTTATAATAGTACTGAAGTGAATTAACAATGAAGTACATGTTCAAGAAATCAACAGTCTGTATTTATAAGAATTCCACAATTTCCCATCACACTTACTATAATTATAACGATTATCTATAGAGGAGGGGAGATAAATGAGTTTAAGGATGGGAATTAAATACATGGGTCCAATATTCCAGAAAGGGATAATGATAGCAGCCATCGAGTAATACAATGAACTCAATCCATAGCTGATCTTATTAGACCTGAAACAGAGACGGGACGGAGGGAGGGAAGAGAATACACTTCCCGCAAAAAAAGTCAACTGAATCCTGATGTGTGAAATTCTAGCAAGTCAACCACTATCCACAATTATATGCCTATTTCGATTTACCCGTGCTCTGATTGGTCTCCAGCCTTGCTGTCGACGGCTGGAGATACGATACCACTTAACATAACTTCTGGGCACAACTATGTTCCTCTAGTGAAGGACACAGAGTGGAAAAGAGTATTGGTATGATCATTAATATAGATCCATTGCAAAGAATACAAAAAAGCTGAAGGAGACTATGGTGACATTTCTAAGCTTATGAGACCCAAGTCTAGGTGTGACCTATGAGTTAACTACCAATCATGTTTAGCTAAGGTTCACCTATACACTTAGAGCATCTTGACATAATATCCAGCATTATTTATTTTTTATTTTAAGTAAAAAAAAATATATATATAGTTTCAAGTATTGAAGAGGTCAATTACCAGTGATTGAATCTTAGGGGATGCAGCTGTGGCCTGTGGGCCAAATTGAGTCAACCACTCATTTTTGTAAATAAAGTCTTATCAGAACACAACCACAGCTGTTGGTTTATATATTGTCTCTGGCTGTTTAATATACTCTGAGTGCAGAGTTGAAGAACAGCGACAGAGATCTTAGGATCTGGAAAGTTTAAAGTTGTTTACTATCTAGCCCTTGACAAATAAAGGTTTGCTAGACACTGATTTGAACAAATAGGACCTTTTTTTTTTTTTCACATAAGAACTCTGAAGTAAGCAGTTACTGGTGTTGGTCCAGTGGTTTGATGCTATTAGAAGAAGCATCTCAGGGCCAAATATTTGTCCTTCCCTTTACATTTCTCTTACGCTCATCTCCTCGTGAGCACAACATGGCTGCTGCATTTCCAGCCATCATATTTTCAATTTAGGAGAAAGGAATGAGGGACATTGCAGGCCATATGAGAACATAAAACCATTTCTATACCTTTTAGCAGGCTTATATTTATGCTTCACTAGCCAGAATGTACCTTTCTAACTGCAGGAAGTGTGAAAAAGTGACCATCTAGTTTTCTCCATCTCCATGGTGGAGATGGGAAAGGAAGAAGTGAGTAACAAATGGATGTTGAATTAGGAGTTAATTAAGTTCAACCTCATCCCTGAGATGTCAAAGTTTCATCATGTTTCAGTTCAAACTCGATGCCTTTAATGTTTATACCTCCCACACAGAGGAGAAATCAAGAAGTCAAAGCTTGGAAGGATTCGTTTTGCCACTGCTGTGTTGGGAAGGGAAAGAACCACATGTCAAGGATTCAGATGGCCTCTAGCACTGGAAGTGGTCCCTTCTCAACAGCCACCAAGGCGACAGGGGTGTCAGTCATGCAGCCGAAGGAAACCAAAGTCACCAATCATATTAGGAACTTGGAAGCAGACTTTTCTCTAGAGCCACGAGATAACTCGGTCCAACTGACTTGAGGGCCCGTGAAACCCTCAAGTGAAACAACCAGCCCTGCTACACCTTTGCCCTACAGACCTGGAAGCTCAGAAGTAGGTGTTTTTTGAACCCCTGAAAGTGTGGTGCTTTGTCACACAACAAGAGAAAATGAAAACTGTGCTAGAATTATTGTTAGTGATTGTACTGCAACCTTTGGGGGATAAGGGGTCCAACTCTATCGGTTTTGCAAAGTGGAACTGGAATAAAAGAGAGAAAGGTCGGCTTCGTGGACCACTGTCAGAGCTGGCTACGATGAGGAGAACATCATGGCAGCCCGAGCCTAGGAGGAAGTTTCCGCTTCACCCAGACCAAACTTTTACAAAAGGATAGAAAGGACTAGTGGAAAATTCCAGGCTACGCCAAATCAGGTCAAATTTTCTAGCACACTGGATATGTAAATATGATTAACTTGATTAAAAGATAGATTCTAGAAAAGGAGAAGCAGGAGGAAATAGCTGTGTTTGTAAGCAAACATGACCTCTCTCATTCTCAGTCTCAAAACAAATAAACAAAACAAATAAACAAAAAAATCGAATTTCCCAAGATACTGGATAGCAAGAATTCAACCATTTCTTCAGGAGGTCAAATTATGTGTGACGATGATTCTGAGTGAATATAACTGTTGTAATCAAAACCAGCAATTTTACCGAATCTCAAAACCCATGGTTCCCTAAATAAAGAACCTGTTCTCTAATCAATAAAATCAGTTTAGTGGCAGCTACGGATTTGTAACCTTGGATTGTTAGTGGTGTATTCAAATTCTAACTTTGTTTTTTGTACAAGTGTTACATGTAAAAAGGCTTTATTATTTCTCAATATTATATAAATTAAACTAAATATGAAATGCCTTTGCGATCTAAAAGAGTTTCTAGGTGCACATTTACATAGTGAGGTACAAAGTATTAATTCAAGAATGAATTCTCACTGAAGTATTTTTCAGCCTGTCAGTTGTAAATGAACATTCATCGCTTGTGGTATAATATGCAATTTCACATTAACAGCAGAAAAAGAATTTACCTTCAGTGAACATTACACGTAAACATGTCTCCTGTTCCATCCATCAGATATTGCACAATGAACCAGGATTCGGGTAAAAAGAGAGATTTTTAAAACCAAAAATGCATTGATGATATTCCAAAATAATAAAGAGCATTGTATCTAAATCCATTAAATAAATGTAAAAATGCTTCAGAAATGATGGAGATAATGTCATAATAGGGTTGTGCTATTGAATATGCTTTCTCAAATTACTGACTTTCCACATAAAATCACTTGTTTGAAGTTACAAGTTGCTTTATCATGCAAATTGGTCTCAAAATTTTTCTAAAGCTGGTATGAATTATTTCCCTGGTTTCAAAGATGCAAAATCTGAGGAATTTTGTACAAGAAAGGACTTGTACAACCACTGTTGCACACCCATTGTTACACGCTGCACACTATCTTCCATGGAATTATCATCTCACTTTGTGAGCTATGGTATTACTTGCATTGTACACACAGTAGAGAGAGGGAAAGGTATTATTTAAGTCAGATTATGCTTTTTTAAAAAATGTAGTACCATTATGAATGATTGTCTCACACACAAAGGGATAGTTTTAAAAAGTCAAATAAGGACAATAATTTTACTAACATAAATCATATTTCTGTATATTCCAAGTCAAGTCCAGTTCAGTCTTATGGATATTTTCTAAGAGTCTGATCCTTATTTCTCAGTGAACAGATATCTCTTATGGAGAAACGGGTTATACACAAAAATCATGATTACTGAGGGATCTATTTTCCACGGCACCCTTCAACTGCACAGAGTGATACTTATTGGAGACATCTTGATGTTATAAAATTTTAATTGCCTTGATTCCAATATTACAAAGATCAAGTTTAACTCTGAGAGTTCCCTGTTAGTATTTTGAGATCACAACTTGGCTGATGCCTCCATGTGAAGGTCTTACCACCTTGATCTCTCTTGTTAATTTTAAAGCTGTCCATTCACGACCCACCCATCTGTCGGAGACGTTCATTACATGGGTGGTGTATCATGTCTTGGGCATTTCCTCCCTTCTTCTCATCCTTCATAAAAACCAACATTTCATATTTCACTTCTTTGAGTCTTCTTTCAGTGACTGGCATGTGATCAGATAATATGAGTAAACTAATAATGGGTTCATGGGTGACTGTGTCAGGCAGGAACCAATGTGTGTGTTAATAGGAGCTTAGTAAAAAATACTGAGACTTCTTCAAGATAAGGGAATACAGATGGATGGATGAATCTATGAATCAATGAAGTCAATAAATGAATGAATGAATGAACAATTATCCCCTAATAATTATCACTCTGGTAATCATTCGATCAGACTTTCCAACAGACACCAAGCCTTTAAGCACTTCGCGTCACACCAAGTACTGTGCTCATCCAAGCAGATGGCCACTGGGATCAGAATAGTTCTGCTCCTATCTTTAAGGATACACTCTATTTCCAGGTGGCTATTTTTCATAGGGATGTCTTCATCTTTTCCCCAAGTTTCTCAGATGTTTGCTTTACATAAAGATAAAGAATGACAACTCCAAACAAGAGTAAAGCAGACAGAACAAAATGATGTTTTCAATGTCAGGTTGTAGGGGATTTAGAAATAAGATTGGTCCCAATACAGACATTGATTTTCTGGCATCACATAATCCTCATCGCTGGAAATTCACACGGTTCTAGCTTCATTCTTCCTTCTCGGGGGTTTTATTTATACCTTCCTCCCTACAGACACCACTCATATTTATTTTATTAAAAATTCTATGAACTGTTTCTTTTTCATCTGGTTAGAAAATTAAGGAAAATTTATTAGCTGATTCTATGTAAATTGCCTTAGTTCAGTTTTCATTCAGGATAAATTTGTTTTGAATATCTGTTATGACAATTATATACAGCTACATTTCCAACCCTAATGCATTTTTAATAACTCCCTTCAGCAGCTAGTGATTTGAATTTCAAATTTCTTTCTACGAAGAAGTAAAAAAAAAAGTATATACCGTTTTATGGCAGTTTCATAGAAAAGTTGATTTATGCAGCAAGATCTCTCTCACAGTAAACATATCAGAAGTCTAAATGGGACCATTAATACTCATAAACTTTATAATATGTATGTTCTAGATAGAGCATAGCACAAAGTTAAAGTTGGGAAAGAAATAATTCTGTCTTTAGCTATTTTTCATAAAGCCCTTCACTAAGATTAGAAACATATAACTCATTTGATTATTTTGGTTTACTCCTATTCAGCACTCTAGCAAATTTTGGGGCATATCAAAATAACTGACCATGCACAAGTTTAAAGTGTTCAATAATTAACAAATAGTCCATTTTAAGCTATCTTGAAAATGAAGGGTTTTTTCTTCCAATTCTGGAGATCCAATTTTGAGCTGACCATGAATTACACAAAGGAAAACAAAGATTTTAAAAATGTCAGCCTTTTACATAAAAAGATGCCCCTTTATTTAACCAGACCATCAGAGAGAACTGAGAATTTTACAGCTCTCCAAAAAAAGGATTCATAATTCTATGCAGGGAAAAAAGGCATGGGAAGGGAGGGTTCAGTCTTCAATTTTGCAGAAGCAAAAGTATATGTCAGGATAAAAATATGACACATGTGTATTTCTAACTGCGTGTTTTCCTTGATGGCTAGCTGTTCGGACCTTGGACAAATTAACACCATCTGACGTCGGGGGTGGTGTTTTCCGGAAGAGCAGGGCACGGAGCCTCTGATGGTCGATCTTCCCTCTTCCTCTTTGCAAATGTCAATATTTTCCATAGTTTTCTTATTGGTAAAATAAACACATCTTTTAGAATTATTAAAACTTTTGGGGCACCCGGGTGGCTCAGTCAGTTAAGCGTCCAAGTCAGCTCAGGTCATGAGCTCATGGTTTGTGAGTTCGAGCCCCATGTCAGGCTCTGTGCTGACAGCTCAGAGCTTGGAGCCTGCTTCAGATTCTGTCTCCCTCTCTCTCTGCACTTCCCATGATTGTGCTCTGTCTTTCAATCTCTCTCTCTCTCTTTCCCTCTTTCTCAAAAGTAAATAAATATTAAATTTTTTTTTAATTATTAAAACTTTCAGTTGACTATCCATAGAACTCCCTTATGACCCAGCAATAGCATTGCTGGGGATTTACCCAAGAGAGACAGAAATGCTGAGGCATAGGAGCACATGTACCCCAATGTTCATAGCAGCACTGTCAACAATAGCCAAAACATGGAAGGAGCCTAAATGTCCATCACCTGACGAATGGATCAAGAAGATGTGGTATATATTCACGATGGAGTACTACATGGCAATGAGAGGGAATGACATATGGCCCGTCGTAGGAAAGTGGATGGACCTTGAGGGTGTCATGCTGAGTGAAGTAAGCCAGGCAGAGAAGGACAGAAACCATATGTTTGCACTCATAGGTCTAGCAGGAAAACAAGAGAGACCTAATGGAGAACCAGGGGGAGCGGAGGAGGGAGAGAGAGTTGGGGAGAGACAGGGATGCAAAACTTGAGAGACTATTGAATGCTGAGAAT
>NC_043713.1:7778121-7827375 GCF_006229205.1 Suricata suricatta
GGAAAGTGGATGGACCTTGAGGGTGTCATGCTGAGTGAAGTAAGCCAGGCAGAGAAGGACAGAAACCATATGTTTGCACTCATAGGTCTAGCAGGAAAACAAGAGAGACCTAATGGAGAACCAGGGGGAGCGGAGGAGGGAGAGAGAGTTGGGGAGAGACAGGGATGCAAAACTTGAGAGACTATTGAATGCTGAGAATAAACTGAGGGTTGAAGGGGAAGGGGGAGGGGGGAAAAGAGGTGGTGGTGATGGTGGAGGGCACTTGAGGGGAACAGCACTGGGTGTTGTATGGAAAACAATTTGACAATAAAATATTATGGGGAAAAAAAACTTTCAGTTGAAAGTTCCAATTAAACAGTCTTGATAATTACTACAAATGACTATAAATAATACTCTTTAGTATTTTAACATTTGTTTTACTAGCATTTCCTCATTTAAGTGGCACATAATTTTCTATCATTTTTTTAATTAGCTGGGTTTTTTTTCTTCAGTCAAATGTTAGCTGTTTTTTGATCTGTAACTCTTGATGAAGTCAGCTTTGAAATCCCTGTAAAGTACCCTGGTTGTCACCACAAGGCTGGTCCCAAGTCCACGTCTCTTAGAGGAAAGAGTTTTATTTTGCACGGATCAAGCTTTCAGAGACAGGCATTAGTGTGAACCCACCTTAACGTCACCATCCTGTGATGGTGGAAAACTGGGCGTTTTCACTATCATCTGCCTGCAGCTCTATCTGTTTAATGGAAATATCGATCTGGAGGTACCGTAAAGACACCTAATCTAACATGCCAAGAATGCCTTCTCCTCACCGGTGAAAGCCGCCCCTCCGCACAGGGTCCCCATCTCGGTAACACATGGCCCCTCACCTGTCGCCCAGGCTGGACAAGACGCAACTCTTGCTCCTCTCCCATCTCTCCTATATCCGATCAACAAGGCTTGGGATTTGGACTCGGAGTCCACTCTCCTAGTCTTCCCTGGCTTCAGGAATCACACCATCTGCTTGTCGGCTGTTCAAACCCCAGCTTAGGAATCCCCACAGAATTCCCAACAGCTCATCCCAAAGCACAGCCCATCACTGTTCACGCATCACATCCAAAGTGCGTCCTTCCCTCTGCAGCTCCGGTGCTGACACCATTGCCCTAGGCATCATCACATCCGGCCTAGACTGAACCAGTGAACGTCAGAGCGCCCAGGTGGCTCAGGCGGTTAAGGGTCCAGCTTCAGCTTAGGAGTTCGAGCCCCAAATCAGGCTCTCTGCTGCCTTCTGCCCTCTCTCTACCCTCCTCCACTCACACTCTCTCTCTCTCTCTCTCTCAAAAATAAACGTTAAAAAATGGCTGATATTTACTAAAATGACTATATGCCAAGTAAGTCGTTGTATACCTAGCTATAAAATTCAATTTGTTAGTTATATCTTATTATACTTAATCTTATTATATGCCTATAGTACCACGTTTTTCTTTACAATAACCGTTTTTTGGGTTATAATTGGTCATTATTATAATCTTAACCTGACAGAGGAGAAAAATTAAGTACGTGGAGGTTAAACACTTCGTGCAATTTCGCACACCTGCTGAATCCGTAAGCTAGACGCTGGAGCCCACAATCTTATCCACTGGGTCATGTGGTTACGACGCTCTGGTTCCAGCTGTATTATTGAGACATAACTGCCATGTCATATTGTGTAAGTTTAAGGTATACAATGTGACGTGCCAGTTAATTATATATGCTAATTAATTAGATCTTTTGAGACATGTGTACCTGTGAAATGATGACCAAAATAAGGTCAGTTAGCGTCTCTCACAACAGGTCAGAGGGTAAGATGAAGAAGTTCTGGAAATCTAACGTGCAGCATGGGGAGTATAGTTAAGGATACCATACTATCCATACTATCCACTTGAAAGTTGAGAGTAGATCTGAATGTTCTCTCTCTCTCTCTCTCTCTCTCTCTCTCTCTCTCACACACACACACACACACACACACACACACACACACACACACGTGATTAAGATTCTTGATCCTTCTCAACAATTGATTTTCCAGGGTGATCTTTTTCCTTCTCAAAGATTCTGCCTGAGTCTTGAGAGCTCGTTTGGAGGTTCTAGCAGGGGAGTGCAGCTACTTGTATAACCTTGACCGAAGAACGGTCCTCCTCTATCAGGGATGGTCGTCCCCTTCCACCACCTCGCGGCTTCGGGAGGGATGGGAGGGACGGATATGGAGCGGTGAGGGGGGAAGGGGAGGGACGCACATGGAGCCGCGAAGGGGGGAGGGGACACCCGCCTGGCCAGCCAGAGCAGCCGGGTCAACCCTGGCGATCACCGGGGGACGCATGTCGCAGCCAGATCGCCCTCACATCCGCATTCTGCCTGAGTCTTGAGTGCACAGACTGGGTTCATTGGCAGAAGAACGTCCGGCCTTGTCCAGCAGGGGGGTTCTGACCAGGAATCTGGAGTGGACAGTCTGTTCAGCCTTTCAAAATTTTACTCAAAAACGAAATGTCACAGACTCACATTTCACAACCCTGCAGTTTTTCATTAAGTCAGGCTTAAAAATATTGCCAAGATCATAATCCTAATACAAAATACCAGTATAACTTTAGCCTTCAAATAATTTTTCATATAGTTAGAATATGTACACTGTGCTGGCTGTTCTTTGAGACTCCATCTCAAACAGTCTTCCAAAGAGACATGTCATAGAACATGTACTCAGGAGAAAACCAAGCTCCCATGAGCTAGTAAGTGGCTGGGCGGGAACCTGAACTTGGATTCTCTGACAGTAAATCTATATTAATATTCAGAACACCTCACAGGGAGTTCAAGAAATTCCAATGTGAAGCTCTCTGATATAGTGTTTCAAACACAATATAAACTATAGCTAGTTATTTGTGTAATAGAGTTGATTGGTACATGAGTGTAGAATAATCCATTTTTAAGGGACTCTAGTTTTTAAGGAAGTTTTAAGTTCACAGTAATGCTGAACAGAAGGTGCAGGAGATTTCCCCATATACCTGCCTCCCCCTTTATCAAGATCCCACACCAGAGCACTACACTTGTTACAAGTGATGAACTGACTCTGACGCAACGTGGTCACCCCAAGTCCCCACTTGATGGTAGGATTCACTCTCAGGGCTGTACGTTCTAGAAGCTTGGACAAATCCACCACGATGGTATCAGAAAGGATAGTTTCACTGTCCTAAAAATCTTCCCTGCTATTTCTATTTATCCTGCCCTGCTCCCAACCCCTGGCAAGCACCCATTTTTAATAAGAGGAGGAATTAGACTATATATCACATAAAATAAATTCTACAAAATCATTACGTTATTAGGGGTAACAATTCTGTATTACCAACCATAAAATATTAGATTTTTTTTTACTGGGCTTCTTGAAGCATCTGTCAATAGACAATAATGCTTCACAGGTCTGGGTTCTGACCATGAACACTGACCATGTAAGTATCAAATACTTAACTGTGTTCTCATGGTCTCATCAAACACAACGTTAGGTAGCATATTTAGTATCATTCTAGGGTTGTTTCCTACAGACTTTTAATTTTTGGTAAATGGATATTTCACTCATAGAACATGCGGCTACATCTACACGTCAGTATATCTGATAATGCTTTCTTGTTAAGGCAATAAACAGCAAATACTATGCACATTAGCAGAGTTGTCAGCGCTGCCAACGCTAGCCTCGAAAGTTTTATCTCCTAAACATTGCCCACAGTGTAAATCAAAGTACCAAATGCACAATTAACCTGAACAGAGGGAAAATGCCTACTCAGCACCTTGGGAAATGATGTGGTTGAATTATGAGTCATCTCATCTTGCAAAGTAGCAATAAAAATGAGTCTTTCATTTTGCAGAGGTACCACTGGCATTTACAGCAGATGATTAAAATAAAGAAGAAAAATAACTTTTGCATTTGATCAGAACAGGGGCATTTTATTGCGGTCATGCATTCCGCCTCTGCGGATTCCATCTATCAAAAGAAATGTCTCCACGAGGTGTTGCCAAGGGTCCAGTTATTCCCCAGTGACTCCAAACACGGTGACTTACCTTATGAAAGTTTCTGAAATAGGCTGCCTTTTCATCTGGAAATTTTTCTAGCCTTCTGGGTCCTTTACTAGAAGCTTTCTTGAAAACCAACCAGCATCGTCTGAAAATCTGAAAGCAAATGAAGGAATCGTATTATCTACCTTTCCGCAGAAGTCTTGTAATGTCAGGAATCTACCTATTCAATTGATACACTGGAAATAATTTCTGTTAAATGTACTTACAGAGAGAACATTTTTTGAGTCTTAACCAGGTTATTCATTAATATTACAGCAAACTTTTAAAAACACAGCATTTAACATAAAAATGATTTTGTGAAAAATCTTATGAGGTTTTCAATGTGTTGGCCTCAATCATCTTTAATCTAATGAAAGCATCTGGTGTCAATACCATATAAAATATTTATCTCGGCATGCCAGTGACACACAATTTTGTTTTCCATGAGTCACGATTCATGAGATCAAGCACTTTCATAATGCCCTATTTTCTATCTTTCAAAAATCAGCACATTTTAAAATGCTTATCTTACAGGATTAATTTGTTTTAAAAGCCCAAATGCTTATATATTAATTTAGAAAGCAGGAAGATAGGTGTTTTTATAATGAAAGCATCTGTCTTACTCTTTTGTACTTGACAGTAATTAAATTCTTTAAATGCTTATTATGTGCAATGCATCTAAAAATTTATATACACATTTAATCCTCATTTCTACTACATGAGGTAGGTTTTCTTCATTTTAGGATAAGGACAGTGACGGTGTCAGGATTTGAACACACCTCCGTCAGAACACACATCTCTTCAGCTTTGGGAAAAGAGCAGGACTAGTAATTACACACCCACAAACCATCATTCCTCGGATTTGCCCATTTCAAGGGACTAATTAATATCATACGTTAGCTTGTCACCTGAGGCCCACTCTGTCACCTTCCCCCCCGCTCCGTCTGTTTAAAGCAAAGTAATAAAATGAGCCTCCTTTCAGTAATTGGAGAGTTCTAGAAATGCAAATTAGCCACAATTTTATTTTTAATTTTTTTAAGTTTATTTTTGAGAGAGAGAGAGAGAGAGAGAGCGAGCGAGTGAGAGAGAGAGAGAGCACGCACAAGCAGGGGAGCGGCAGAGGGAGAGGGAGACACCGAATCTGAAGCAGCTCCAGGCTCTGGGCTGTCAGCACAGAGCCCTACGCAGGGCTCGAACCCACAGACAGGGAGATCATGACCTGAGCCAAAGTCTTAACTTAACTGACGGAGCCGCCCGGACGCCACCGGCCACAACTTGAAATTTTAACATTTAGCACAGTTTCACTCAAGTATACTTTCTCTGTAGCCATAAAGAAATGCACAGAAGGAAACATCAGAGACTCAGATCACTGTATTTCTCTTCTATTTCTTTATTCAAACTGCAAAGTTGCTATACTATGCTTTTTTCTTTGCTTTGCTTTTTTCTTTTCTTTCCCCTCCCCTCCCCTTCCTTCTGAACTAATACTGGCCAGATAATACAAATTTTTTTGGAGCGTGCATATTCATTACTAACTAGAAGACCATGTTTCCCACGTTACCAGGCACTCTTTGACCAATCACGTGGAAGACCTCTCCTAAGTACAGAGTAACAGGGCACACACTTCCGCTTGACTCTTGCTACCTTTTTAGCTTCTTCCTAGTAGCTTTAAAACGCATCTGAAGGACAACTCTGAGCGGTGGCACACATGCACGTGTCTCTCCTTCTCAACCTGACCGAGATACACCTCCTGTGTCATATGATTCCAACCACATACTTGGAAAGAAGATGTTACATCACCCCCTTGGGTCTCCTGGTATCCTTCCCACGCACTTGGGGTTAGCACATCGTGTTCTAGTTACCTATTTATTTGGTGGCCCCATACTGATTTCTACCCTCATAGTAAAATACTAAAAAAATTGTGAGTATTGATTACATTATAATATCAGCATGTGGTTTCTTTAGCTTCAACTCAATTTTACATGTATTTATTTAGCATTATAGATTTTTTTAACTTTAAAAAGGTCTTTATAATTTACATAAATTTAAGGTAATACATTTAGAAAACATGAACATACAAGAAAAGGCAGTATGGCATAGTGGAAAATAAATATAATTCTATGTTAGTTTGCAAATTTGGGAGTTCCCTGGGTGAAATCTGGGCAAGGAGAGACCCTAGGAAGAGGCAGGCCACCCCAGTTTGGTAGGTGGCAGGTTCACTCAGCAAGGGAACTCACAATCCAAGGCTGGTCCCTGATGGCCACAAGGTGGCTGAATCTTAAAAAGTTCACAGAGAAACTTAAGCAGGGTTTAGTCACATACTCAGTCCAGGTGATCCCAATAACACATCGCTCGCTCGAGATTGTGCTCGTAATGGTTCTGCCTATGGGTACGGAGTGTGGAAGGTTTCTTTCAAGGACAGGGGAAGGTGCCCCAGTCCAGCCCCCTCAGGGCAACTGGTGAGAGCATCCTCGCAATGACCTCACCCAACATGCCGGAATCCAAAAGATGGGCTCACATCATGGCTCTGCCATTTGCTAACTGTGCAACCTTAGACTAACCGTTCAGTGTCTCATAGAGAAGGCACCTCGTAGGACAGAGGGAAGAGTCAACACGGTGAGCCCACGTCTTGCCGCACAGTAGTTCTTAACAAGGTCCCCTCCTGCGACTTACAAAGTGAGTGCAATGTGCCACACAGGACACAGTCACATGTAGGGACACTTTCTTTTACCAAGGCCACATAATTCTAACACTCTTCAGATTCAGGATATTTAGGTCCAAATATGCTGCAGTCAGAACAATCAGAGCACCATATGAATTTTTTTTTAAATAAATATATTAATGATCTCTGAAACTCAGAATGCGGACCATGAAGACTGGACTTGGAATTCTTGCTCAGTCCCTTCTGAGAGCCATGTAACTTCTGGGCGAGTCACCGAACCCTCTGGGCCTGTATCCTTTCTTAGCTGGTGGAAAATAATGCCTAGATCACATGATTATGGTGACGTGAATAGAAACGAAATATACAAAGCTCATGCCTCTGTAGGGCTAAGAGGAGCCATGAACTAACAGATAAAATGCCCTTAGCAGCAGACTTTGGTCAGCACATCCGTAACCATTATGGCTATTTACATGTATTATAGAAAACATTGCTTGTACCAACATACTTTTAAAGGTCTCAAATAATTCCAATAATTACGGTTATTATGTCATATATAATATTAACAAACTAAATACTCTGTTGAATGCAAGTGAGTTCCTGTTAATTTCACAATGGTTTGAACATTATTAACCAATATGGCTATTTACATTTATTAATACACAGCTGAATGACAGAAAAAAATGCATCCATTTACTCTCTTCCGAAAATTACTCCTTCCACAATACGGCGTGAACTAATTTTTGCCCCGGATGAATCATTTCCCTCCGTCATTAGTATAAATCCCACACATTTGTATTGGGATTGAGGATATTCGACTACTGTAATGCCCACAAATATCATTTTTAGCCCGAACATCTGGATTTTCAGAGCACACGCTGCTATTTTTTAAATGCCTTGTCTTCAAGAAGTTATTTTCACTTCTTGAAGACCAACTTCCTCATCTATAAATTAAGATCAAGAGACCTCATGAAGTTGCTATTTGAGGATTGACGAAGACAGTCTACAGAACATATCTAGCATATGCGTTTGAAGCATTGTCCACGTGCTCTTATCTGAAACTCTTGGGGTGTGAACACTGTCATGAATTAAACCGTTAGGTCTCTCCTAGCCTCTCATGTTGGATTTCACACCCCCAAGGTGACGGTATTTGGAGACAGGACCCTCTGGGATGTAAGCAGGTTTAGATGAGGTCATGACGGTGGGCCCCTTGGGAGAGGATAAGTGCTCTTATAAGAAGAAACCCCACTGGGCTGGCTTTCTCTCTCCCGCGTGCCCCCACAGGAAGTCATGTGCCATCTGGTGGTCTTCTGCAAGATAGGAGGAGCGCTCTCCTAAGAACCTGACCACGCTGGCACCTTGATTTTGGACTTCGAATCTCCAGAAGCATGGGGAAATAAAGGTCTGTTGTTTAAGTCACTCAGCCTATGGTATTTTGTCACGGCAGCCTCTGCTGACCAAGAAAGAGACTTTCAGATTTTGTTTGTATTAGCAGAAATGCTGGTGGGTGGTCGTTGGGGAAGTGTTTGTAGGAACAGTGATATTGTAGAAGTGAAAAAAAAGTTACATGAATCTGGGTAGAAATTTGAGGGATTAGAGCAGATCAATAAAAAGAGAATTTGCAAAATGGGATGTATATAGTTTTTCAATATTAACTTCTATTTATTAATGGACTTAGAACCTCGTGAGGTAGGAAGACTCTTTTTGCAAGGAACTGAGACAAGATCTCTGGTAGTATGGTTTCTGTTCTTTCCTATGGACCAATGCTTTTCCCGGGGCCCTGTGCGCTTTACTGCTCATAGGTGCCGAGTCATGATGATGCCAGACGGAGCCTTGTAATACTCATGGAAATACACAAACACACTCACCGACTGCAACACCCATCTTGTATGACTACAGCTATTTGCCATTAAAATGTCAAAATGAGGTAAATATGAGCTGAAAAGCATAAGTGTTTCCATTTCGGCACTCCGTACTGCCACAGAATAAATCTGGTGATGGGTAATCAAGAACAAAGAGCAGGTATGTCAGTTGTGTCTTATCTGTTCACTATTACATTAAGAGATGCAGCCCCACAAAGTCAAAAATTATTGTGAAAGACTCGATTTAATAGACTGGTTACCACGCAGAGGCCCTTCAATTATTATTTTCTTTTTTTGAGATAATTTAGATTTATTGTTGAGAAAATGGGTGCAGAGGATTCCTAAAAAGACTTTACCTAGCTACTCCTAATACTCACATCCTAAGTAACCCTGGTATATTTCTTTTTTAAATTTTTTAAACTTTTAAAATTTATTTTTGAGAGACAGAAAGAGACAGAGTATGAATGGGGGAGGAGCAGAGAGAGAGGGAGACACAGATTCCAAAGCAGGGTCCAGGCTCTGACTTGCCAGCACAGAGCCCAATGTGGGGCTTGAACCCATGAACTGTGAGATCATGACCTGAGCTGAGGTAGGACGCTTAACCTACTGAGCCATTCAGGTACCCCGATGGTATGTTTCTCAAAACTAAGAAAATAACACTGGTAAGTAATATTACCTAAACTACAGAGTCTATTGAAAAATCACCAGTGTTTCCACCAATATCTTATTCTGTTTAAGGATCCAAACAGGACATCACATTGCATTCAGTCGTCCTGTCTCTCTAGACCCCTCTGATCTTTGATAGTTTCTCAGTCTTTTTTTGTTTTGTTTTGTTTTTTTGTTTTTTTGCTTTCCATGGTCTCAACAATTTTGAAGACGTTTGGTCTGGTATTTTGCGGTGCCGAACTTAATACACAAAAATCTCATTTAAAATGGAGTCAGGAGGCCAGAAGGGGGAGCACTCCCTCACCACCGCTCTACGGGAACAGATGGACTCGCAAATCCAATACTGCTTTATTTAACACTCCAACACGAAGAAGGTATATATCCTTTCTTGTCTGACAACTGATCCCAAGAGACGCTGTTATCACCCTGACCCCTCGCTTTCCTTCAATGGACTTTTGCCCCCCTCCCAGCGGCGTCCGTTTTCCTTATAAAATAATATCTCTCTCCTTTGCGATTGGACTTGCCCGTGGTTTTGGCTATTGCTTGCTTCCTCTGAATTGCAAACCCTCTGCTTGTCCCAAAGACACCCATTTGCAGTAAAAAATAACAGGCTGTTTTACTTTTCAAGCGGACAGGGACATGTAAATCTGTGTCTGTCGTAAAATAAAATAAAAGAATAAAATGAATTAAAAAACAGTTTTATTTTTTTAATTTTTTAATGTTTTTTATTTATTTTTGAGAGACAGCGCGAGCAGGGGAGGGTCAGAGAGAGAGGGAGGTACAGAATCTGAAGCAGCTCCAGGCTCTGAGCTGTCAGCACAGAGCAGACATGGGGCTTGAACCCACGAACTGTGAGATCAGGACCTGAGCCGATGCTGGACACTTAACCGACTGAGCCACCCAGGCGCCCGGAAGAACCACTTTTAAAATGAAGTGGGAGACCAGAGGGGGCGCTCGCGCACATCCGCCCCTCAGCCACCCGCCAAGGTCTCCACAAAAATAAAAGGCTCTGGCATTCCCAACCAGAACAAGGCTACACTTTCCTCCCACAGCTGACGCAAGGGAGATTTTCTCCTTGCCTGGAAACAGCCCAGCCAGGGAGGGACTGTCACCAGCCAGCCAATGAAGAGCCATTACACATATTCTGAACTCTCAATTTATTCCAATAGACTTTTTTTTTTTTTTTAATAACATCCCCTTTTCCTCTATGATCCAGTCATTCCTCTTCTTAGTTCTCTAGACTTGCCTGGAGTTCACTCTCAAATTCCAATTCCTCTGCTATTCCCGAATAAACCCATTTTTCTGGTAAAAATAACTGGCTGTTTCATTTTCCAGGTCAACAGTACAAAGTTCCTCAATGGATGTCTGTCTCAAGAAGTTCTTTTTTGTACTTCAAAAGTCTAATGGAAATCTGACAGTAAGGTGATGAAAACATATAGTGCACTGAGGAAAATGAGATAAATGCCTCATAGCTATTTGGACGATTTATACTTCGATGAGAGGTCTAGTTGACTCCTTAAAGCAGTAAAAGAATAATTTAATAAATGCTAATGGATGCAGAGCTTCTCTGTTTTGTTTTATTTTCTTGTTTAATGCAGTTTTCCAAAATGTTTTGCTTTGTCATCAGAGTCAAATAATAAAAAGGGCTCCAGTGCGGAGGCTCTGAATTATCATTCTGTGTTAATGTAAAGTCAAATCCAGCATGAGTCAGCGCACTGAAAACAACCTTCGTACTAGGAGCATAAATAAGCAGAGGCATGAAGAGATCACTTCTTTGCTACCCTTCATCAAACAGGATTTCAAGAGTGTACTATGTTCTGCTTTGGGCCCTAGAAGTAGTGTCTTATATAATAAGTATGCTGGAGAAATTCCAGAGATGAGCTGCAAAAATGGCAGCTTGAGACCAAGGAATCACTTCTCTGAGGAAATTAATTAATTAATTAATTAAAAAGGAGTAGATTTTATTTTTGCTTATAAATGAAAGATATGGATTCTTCAAGTACATGAAAGAACCACAGAAATGAAACTAGGTACCTTATTTTCAATTCCATCCCAAGACACAAAGTAAATAAATGCCCTTCATCAGCAGATGTGGGAGGGGAGCCCACAGTCTCCTCCGTCTGGCTCTTCAAGGGCATCTGAAGACGCAGGGACCACTTGGCTGGTTAGCAATGGGACTCAGTGCTCGCAGGGAGAGGCACTTTCCTCCTACGTTCTGTCCCCTGGCTGATGACAGTCTTGCCTGTCCCATTAGATCTCAGGACGCTCTTTCACTCTCTGAGGGACTGACTGATCTCATCTTCTCTTTCAGAGTTATCTCCCAAACATGCCAGCTGTCTCACGAAATAGGCTCCTGGGTACTCTTCAGATTTTCCTTCTAGAAAATTCCATATTGTTTCCAGGATGCCACAGATCCCCAGGATCCCCAGATGTTCCCCGGCCTCTGTTTTTCACTGCATTAGGCAGCCAGCCAGCTTGCCAGGATTAAATACCCTCTCAATTCCTTTCTATCTGACGGAAACCCTTTCACCTCATAGCAATCTCTTTTCTTTAGTGTCTTCTCTTTTCAAGGTGATTTTCCACAAAGGACATCCTTTCTCCATGTAAGACTCACTGTGAAGTAAATGGCGATTTCTCGGCGTTAGTTCATAGTCATACTTAACACTTGTATTCATTCACAATTACATCAACCAAAAGTTGGATGTAACGGACCTTTTCCATCATGTTGACATAATGACTCTTCACTTCAAACAGGATTTGGTTATTAGCACCACGCTCTAACCAACTGAGCTAACCGGCCAAGACAGACAGGATTTGGTTAGAAGCTCTGAAGAATTTCTGACTGTAGGAATTGTCCAACCTGAGGGTCCAGTGGACTGAAACGGGTCACAGAAACTGCATGTCTAGGGATTTTAAAGCCTACAGAAGCAAGCGACCTATATCTGGGAGTGGCTTTAATTCGTATTCCCTTCTGAAAGTAAGATGATGAGCTGGGGTACAGGATTCAATTATTTATTTATAACTGTGATCAGATCAACAAATCAGCAAGGACAAATAAGCCAAGCCCACCCGGGAACAGACACGGCAGACAGATGTGATGACCAACTACAAGTGTATAGTCCAGGGTCCTGGTCGTCTTACAGAATACCTACAGTAGTCGTGAGAGGCACACTTTTTTGTGTGCGACAAGTGGTTAATACAGAGGACTAAGTTTAAGGCACTGATAAGTTCAGCTTTGACTATCATTTCAATATTGATGGGAACTTTGGTATCTTTCAATGCTGACATCTATTTAATTGCTGTTACATACACACTAACACCAGAATCACTCCCATTCACTCGTTCCAAACATATTTGAGGATTTTAGGTTTTGTGGACATTGTAGTGTTAATTAATTAACAAGAACAACAACATTTCTAGCCTTGAAATAAAGTTCCTGTTTTGCACAGGAATTCCTATTCCTATTCCAATGGCTAGACAGGTGACAGCAGATCTGTGTAGACTGTTTTTGTTCTTCGCCTGAACACACAGTTCTCTTGACTGCGTCTGTCTACACGGCCATCAGTGAAATACCGTGTGAGAACACACACACGGCTTGGCGTCACAGCCAGACATGAAATGCTTCGCTGCCGTGGCAAGTGTCAGGTTGAGAGTGTGAAATTGTCATCATTGTCATGAGAATGAAAGCTAGGGGTGCAGCAGACCTGCCGAGCAGCCCCCCAAGCAGGTGGCGGTCTTTGGAAGTGATCACGGTCACAGCGCTGGACGGACTGTCACAAGGATACTCTTTCAGCTTCCCGCCATCAGGCAGCCCAACACTGGCAAGACAGGGGACAAAAGTCCTCTCCCTTCGCTCAAGATCGCCAGGAAAGAACCACGTCCTCCGAGTTTTAGTCTCTCTAAATGCATAATATTCTTTGGCTCTGTATCAATGTGTGATTTTGAAATTCATGGTTTTTTACTTTCAACAGTTATACAGATGGGATTCAGTCATCAGTAAAAACAGCATTCCATGAACAAATCCGGTTTGTTTTCATTTTATGACTCCAGTTAGTACAGCATTCAATCATGCCAAGAGGTTCAGGATCACAGACAAGTTCTGGGATCACAGGTTCAAACTGATATTTTGACCAGTAAGTAAAAGTCAAATGTCCAAATCAAAGCTCAAAATGTTTCTTCTTCGTTTTACTTCTCCTGAGTTTCTTATTTCTTCCATTTCTTATGCATGTTTTTGGTCACACAAGCTTCAAATCTTGGTGTTGCTACTGATTCTTTCCCTTCCTTTATCTAAACCATCCCCAAATCTATGGGTAAAACCCATTAGAGAGATGTCCCTGTGATATTGTGAAAATGACCCGAATTGAGGGGGGGAAACACACCTAGGAAAGAGAAAAGACTACAATTAAACCTGGTAGAGGACCTTAAAAATCAGAGGCAGTTTTTGTTTGCTGCAGCAGAAAATGGGAGTCGATGATTGATTTATTAAGAGACGGATGCTATGGAAATAATATTGAAAGAATACCAGACCAGCAGCAAGGTTAACAAAGGCTATGACAATACAGAAATGTCCTCGGGTAAATTAGCACATTCACACCACAGAAAGAGATTAGAACTCAGCCGACCTTGAAGTCAACGGAGACAAAGAAGATGAGCCTGAGATGGAAAACATTACAGGGGAAGTTTACAGCTTCACAATCAGCTCCATCCAAGCGAAGGGAGAGACGGATTAAAGCTACATCTAAGTTTTCATACCTTCATAACCAAAAGGATGATAGCATTTATGCAATTGTCAAAAAACCTGAGGAATGAGTTTAGTTGTAGGTGTACGGAGTCTGACATGACATATAAACATTGGCATTAAGGAAACTGCTCTTGACAGAGTTATAAAGTGCAGGCTTCCTGTAAAACGGATGCTTTCCAATCTACCGCTTAGAATAATTCTTCACTATTAACTATATCCTCCTCGTGAAATATTATCTTACGTCAGCTTCTTGATACAAATTTGCAGACTCATCCAATGTTGATTTCTCACCTGCTACTCAACATTTAATGCTTTTCCCTTTAAAACTATAAAGTTCCCTGTTCTTTAAAATATTAAATCCGCAAACAGGTTTTCACTACTTCTTTCGAAACGGTTTATCAAGTTGGCTTAAGTCTACAAACCTTATGAAATGTCTTAAATGAAAGCTATCAACTTAAAATAAAATATTCAATGCTCCTAATAATCTACTGTTCTTTAAAATATCTTACCTTAAAGTTAATGTGCATCCGGGAGTACCTGTGTGGCTGAGTCAGTTAAGCATCCGACTCTTGATTTTGACTCAGGTCATGATCTTGTGGTTCATGGGTTCAAGCTCCATGTCAGGCTCTGAGCTGACAGTATGGAGCCTGTTTCGGATTCCCTCTCTCCCTCTCTCTCTACTCCTACCCTACTCTGTCTCTATCTCTGTCTCTGTCTCTCTCTCAAAATAAACTTTAAAAAAAGGTTAAGGTGCATCCTTCTAATCCAAGTCTTTAACATACTTAATACATTTTTATGCCTGCATTAGCAATAGCTGTTAATTTTCAAATTTTGAATTTTGCATCGATAATATAAAACATGTATAACACATCACAAAACCTATTTTTCACTCCAATTATATGAAAAAACTTCATCCACATTGATATGCTATATTTTTTCATTATTGCTTGCTTATTTTCAGGAATTTAAAAATATATTTAATTTAAAATTCTTTATTAGGTAAATGTATTGGAAACACATTTTGTAGCTTGGCTTTTCACTTTTTTATAGTTCCATTTTTCACACAGGAGTTTTTGCCATAGTGAAATTTGTCAATTATTTCCTCTATGTTTGTGACTTATGCTTATTAAAAGAAATACATACATAATTTGTGTGGTTACGGACATGTTTGAATTTTTCACTCTCTCATTTTTTTGGTCCCTATTTTAATATGTTACTCTTTTCCTTTGTAATGGATTAGTAAATTCCTTAGAGTACCTCCCCCTTTTCCCTTAGCAACCTTGGAAATTCTTTCCATCCCACTCCATACACATATCCATTTAGTTGACAAATACATTGAATCATTCATGTATAACATTTCTCCCTTACTTTTCATCTTTTCTACAAAAAAGTAATGGAATCTCACTATAATAAGCACTATTCTATTAGTGTCCTATGTAATCCCTGCCTTCACATTGTTTTATTCCCTACAACTCCTCAACTACTGCATGGTAAGTGTCCTAAAGCACAGCTCTGGCCGTATTATCTCTCTGGACCAAGAAACAAACAACAAACAAATCTTCCAATGCTTCACCAGTGCCCACTGCTTATGAAAGAAATCTTGAATTCTGAAGCTTGATATTCAAGAACCTTCATGAGCTAATTGCAAAGTCCAATGAAAACAGCTGCCAGTTCTTCCAGCAAATCCTCCCTCAAACCGCACTGGTTTACTCATTATCCCTTGAAGAGATCTGTTTCAGTTCTTCTTTGAATCATATTCTTTATCTCAAATCCTCTTATTTTTCGAGTCTCACTCTTGAGAATCCAGCTACTTTACGAATACCATCTTGTGCTACCTTCCTCATGGAGCTTTCCAAGATCAAACCAGTGAAAAGGGATGTCCCCTTTACCCTATTTTCCTTTATCATTTATTCTTTGCTGTCCTTTGAAAATTAATCACCTGGGGCGCCTGGGTGGCTCAGTTGGTTAAGCATCCAGCTTCGGCTCAGGTCATGATCTCACAGTTCATGGGTTTGAGCCCCACATCAGGCTCTGTGCTGACAGCTTAGAGTCTGGAGCCTGCTTCAGATTCTGTGTCTCCCTCTCTCTCTGACCTTCCCCTGCTCACACTGTCTCTGTCTCTCAAAAATAAATAAAAAAGATTAAAAATAATTTTTAAAAAGAAAAAGAAAATTAATCTCCCTTAGTAGATAGATTATAATCTCCTACAGAGAGGGGCCATGCCTTATATGTCCCTGCATTCCTCACCCGTCCCTAAACTCACTCAGAGCAAACTGGTTACTTAAAAATTGTTGGATTAATAAATCAATACCTTAAATGGTTCCCCTTATCCATGATTTTGCTTTCTGTGATTTGAGCTATCGGACCACAGTTGGGATGCGCGGGATCCCCTTAATCCATCTCATCAGGAGGTCAACAGTGGCCGAGGCTACGTCCCAGTGCCTAGTCATGCACCTGACTTCAGCTCAACATGCAGGAGTTTTGTCATCTCACAGCATCATGAGACCAAGGGGGAGTCTATTACTATCAAGTATTTTGAGAAAGACCACATTCACATACCTTTTACTACAGTGCTTTGTTATAACAGTTGTGTTTTATTAATGTTGTTGTTAATCTCTTACTGCACCCCTTTATAAATTAAACTTTATCACAGGTGTTTACATAAAGGAAAAAACTGAGTATAAATAGAGTTAGGCACTATCTGTGGTGTCAGCCTCCACTGGGGGTCTTGGAACGTACCCTTCACGGATAAGGGGGACACCTGCAATCTTTTACAATTTCCAAGGTCAGCACTTACTCTAGACCTCACATTGGTCTAAATATTTAAAATGTATTAACTCATTTCATACATAAAACAACACTTTTTGGCTCTACCATTACATTGCATTACACGTGATGAGGCACAGAAATGTTAAAAAGCAGAAAGACCCTGAGATCCAGAACAAATCCCTGATAATCCAGCTTCAGAGCCTGTATTTGTAATGACTACATTACTTCCTCTTGCATCATGTCCTTGAGTCTTAAACAAGCAAGGTATCAATGGATTGATTTTAAAAATGGGAGAACGTACACCAGGATAAGAAGACAGGCTGAATTTCTCTGGGGATGAAAGCCTTAAGGTAGATGGAGGGAAGGATGCTAAAAACAAAGAAATGGGCTAAAAGAGAGTTGCTATACATTTGTCCGTTTCTGTTGTTTCTTTGAAAACATGTATGGGAACTGCCTCTTCCTCAGTCTTCACTCAAACACCCCTTCCCATTGTTTTCTGTTCACGTAAGTCAGAGAGACACATATTCCAAATATCTCCAAGAAAGCCTTGTTTCTCAAGAACTGGAAACCAGGCAGCAGAGGAGAATCACCCATTTATTCTGACACAATGAACATTTCAAAGCAGTTACAACGCTGCGTGTCTGAAAACTCAATAGATAGTCTCCTGTCTACCTAAACAGAACATAGTGAAATGAGAGAGCTTGCAATTTTACTTTCCTCCTTCCAAAACCACAGAATCCTAAGGCCAAAACTGGGCTTGCTGCCGATTAAACACACCAAGAGATCGCTCACCCATGTGCTTACTTATAAATAAATGATTGCCCCCAAACAGGTCCCAAACACCCTTTGAAACAAAATGTATCCTTTCTTTTTAAGCACCCAAATTGTGTGCAGTAATAAAAATCAGGAATGAAAGAAAATGCCAAGATCTAAACTAAGCAGTATTTGCTCGTCTGGGCACCTTGAAGCCCGAGTCCCTAATCCCTGTTCAGTAGCTGAATAAGAAGCTTCTCACCTCAGACAGAAGCTTCTTATCTCTTAGCAGGAAAAGACTTAAAGCTCCAAGGAAACTCCAAAGCAGGAAAGAACTAGTTTAAAGGGTGTCTGCTTTCAAACCACGTAAGTTCCCTTGAAATGCATGGTCTTCAGCAAGAGTTTCTACTCAGAAAGTTAATTTTATTGCAAAAAGTACAGTTTTTCTTATTCACTTCACCTTGTTATTTCTATCCTCTTCCCCAATTTAATTTTGGCCGTGGTTTCAAAAATGTATTGACTTTCTGTGTTGCGCCATGGAATTTGATTTGGGTGCTCTGTTTTAGTATGATGTTAGTTTTATGGTTTATTCTGTGTTTTACTTTTGGGTCAACATTCTGGGCATCATTTCAATCAGCGAGCAGCAGCAATCTTGACTTTCACTAGTAATAAATAGCACCTTAAGTTCTTATTATGTTCCCCACTATTCTGAGGGACTTATAAATACTAACAGAATCTAAACCACACCGAAACCCATTGAGGTAGGCAATATGATGGTCCCTCCTTACAGAATGGGATGCTCAGGCAGAAAAGTTAAGTAACTTAATGAAAGTTGGGCCCAATGCTGAATTATTGCTATTTTTGGCTAAACTGGCTTCCTAGCTCTGCTTCTCTCTAAGCCATTCTGTATATTGTTACCAAAATAATCATACTAATAATTTCTTGGGGTACTTGCGTGGCACACTGGGTTAAACATCTGATCTTAATTTCAACTCAGGTCACGATCTCATGGTTTGTGAGTTCCAATCCCACGTCAGGCTCTACCCTGATGGCACAGAGCCTACTTAGGAGTCTCTCTCTCTCTCTTTGTCTCTTAACTAACATTCTCAATTTCATGACACATTTGAAGGATTCTGTTTGCATACTGGTAAGTTCTACCCGCACAGGCTCGCACACAAAGCCTTTCCCACAACCCCTACCCCAGCCTCTCCAATGGTCCCCACTTCCTTGTATTCAAACCAAGCCTTCTAGGGACTCACAACTACTTGCCCACACTCTTCTTTAAAAAAAAAAGAAAAGAAAAGAAAAGAAAGCTTTCCTAAGGTATCACTAACAAATAAGAATTTTATACTTGAAGGTACTTAACTTGATGTTTTGATATATACATATAAATGTGAAATGATCGCCATCATCCAGATAATTAAATCCCCATCACCTCACAGAGATCATTTTCTAACAATATTTTGTTGTTGCTGTGAAAACACATAAGATCTACCAGCTTAGCAGATTTCAAGTGTACAATGCAGTATTCTTAACTAGAGTCACTACGCTGTGCCTTCTAATTTTTTTTCTTTGTGCTTTTGCAGATGCCCTGACATCCAGAAAACCTGATAGATAACCTTTTCCCATCAATGTAATACTCAGTGTTCAAGGAAGAAAAGTTTGAGCAGATCAAACTCATCTGCTCTTCATAATGCCTTGGCTTCAAATTCCATACGTATGACCTATCATTCCCATATTCTAAAATGTGTACCTGCATTCCTAATAATGTTACAGGCATAAGTAAGTTCTAGCTGCAGTGTTGCTGATAGCAGCAAAACACTGGAAGCAATACCAACACCCGTTGATAAGGAAACTTTTCAACTATGACACTTCCACACAGTGGAATAAGAAAGGTGTCTAGGTACTGATATGAAAATATCTTTAGGAGTAAATTTTATGTGAGAAAGAAAAAAAAATTAAAAAATATATAGCCGTATTTTCTTGGATCTCCATACGAAACACCAGAACTACAAAAAAAAGGGGGGACTTCAAAACTTGGTTTCCACCACAGGATTGAGGACTTCATAGGGTCTACAAAGATGAGGAGAGAAGAGACGCTTCTCAATGTAAAAATTATGGGCCGGTAATAGGCCTTTATCTGGGTCAAGGAATATTAAAATGTGACCCACACGTGCCTAATGTTTCACAGAGATGTTTTTGCCTTTGAAAGAAAATTAATATGAACAGCTATTAAATATCGGTGGTCACATTGGTTAACTCTGTGGGCATGTGTGTGGCTCAGTCGGTTGAGAGTCCGACTTCGGCTCAGGTCATGACCTCACGGTCTGTGAGCTGGAGCTCTGTTTTGGGGCTCTCTGCTGACAGCTCAGAGCCTGGAGTTTGCTTTGGATTCTTTGTCTCCTTCTCTCTGCCCCTCCCATGCTCTCTCTCCCACTCTCTCTCTCTTTCAAAAATAAACATTAAAAAAATAAAAATAAAATAAAATAACAAAATAAAGTATAATAGAATCGTTAACTCTGGGGTCGCCTGGGTGACTCCGTTGGTTAGGTGTCGAACTCCTGATTTTGGCTCAGGTCATGATCTCACCGCTCCTGGGATTGAGCCTGGCATTAGGCTCTGCGTGGACAACACGGAGCCTCCTTGAGATGTTCCCTCTCCCTCTTTCTGTGCCCCCTACCTCTCTCAAAATAAATAAACTTAAAAAAAATAAAAGAATGGTTCACTCTGGCAGAGGGGTGAGGAGGAGTTTGATGATGAAAAGCCTGAGGCGGGGTGATCCCTGAGCAGTCTTTGCTTCAAATGACAGTTGATACACATTAAACAACTTTGAATGTCAAGCCTTCTCTCACTTAACACTCACACCAATGCTTTGTGGTGGCTACTCCTGTCATTTCCATTTTACAGAAGATGCAACTAAGGCTCTGGGAAACTACTTGTCCTTTAGGACCAAGGGCAGCATTCTGCATGGGGGAGGGGAGGGTGTCTGGGCAGAAGGAAGGAGGGGAGGGTTGTCATTGAAAAGGAAACTCTTGGTTTCTGTTCAGGTCATGCTCTGTGGTACGTAGGTTCAGAGCCCCAAGTCAAGTTCTGCACTGGTAACGCGGAGCTGCTCGGGATTCTCTCTTTCTCCCCCTCTCCCCCTGCCCCTCTCTTGTTTGTGCATGCTCTCTCTCTCTGTCTCAAAATAAATAAATTACTTAAAAAAAAAAGAAATGAAGAGAAGGGATTTCGTGGGAGACAATAAGAAAGGCAACAGAGTAACTAGAGAGTGAAGCGTTCCAATGACTGAGAGAGCAGCAACACAAAGAATGACCTAGAAGGGAGAAAGGAATCCTCTGGGATGCTGATTTAACTATTCCTACGGAGGAAAATTAAAGACAATACGAAACGTGCTTAAAAAGACACTAAAAATGAGACCCCAGGTCCACGGCGGTCTCTGAGGCCATCTAGACACCACAGGACTTGATAATCTTGTTTCTCCTCAGTCTTTTCATATTTATCTTTCATGTAGGTTCTCATCTATCAAAATAACATTTCTCTTCTCAAAATGCATCCCTCCAACTAGGAAGATACACGGGAGAAGAGACTATTTACCTAGCATTTCAGTAAAATAATGATAGCCCTGTAGCTTTACAGTACTTTTCATACGTCACAATCATAAAACATCAAATTGAACATGACAGTTTTATTTAAAAATCTCTGCTTAGATACCAGTCCTTTTCAAAGATCCTTCAATCAGGCCTTAGGAAAAACATAATAATACGGAGAGCTATCTAAGGAGCTTATTTTTACTAGAAGCCTTATCTCTGATACATTTTGGACACGTTAGACTAACTGTCAAATACACTTTTAAGACATACTCCTGTAAAAATCATATAAACCCAGAGAAAATGTCCTCTGTCAAAGAGATTTCAATTGGCAGCGTGGCCAGGTAACATGGATACCTTTGAAACGTGTTTACCATATAGAGGTCATAAATTATTCCTTGTTCAAAAACATAAAGTCATAAAGTCAGAACAGTAGAAGTTTCATAGTTGCGTAAAATTCACACACTCTTCTAGACACAGAGGAATAATCCAGCGCTTTTCAAAACGTGTTACTCATAGTAAGTGCTCAATAATTAATTGACTGCATAGTTTCCCTAAATGCAATTCTATCTGTTCGGGACATCTTCACAGAGCACGTAAGATAAGCCACCGTGCGAAGCACTGGAAAATATGATAATGTGGAAATCCTGACTTGAAGGAACCTGTAGTGTCGGGGGGCAGACAGCACGCTTTCTCGGAAGGAAGTGCCGTGACGGTCATGTTCTCAGGGTGGTCTGTGACCAGGAGGGTCACCGGACACAGCCTGCAGAGGACAGGCTGAAGGAAGGGAGGGAGACTGAGTTAACGAGATGATCCCAGCGGCAGAAAACAGAGTATATCCAACATTCCCACGTCTTCCATTCGCTCCAAGTGCAATATCCCTCAGGGATCATTTTATCTGTTATTACTTGATGAGGATTTAAATGCTTCTTCCTTGTATGTTAATGTGCATATTGTTTTGTCTGCATGATATTTTGATGAATTAACTGGGGTATTTGAAATGAATCTCTTGTTCCTTCAGTCACCAACCGGCCAGCTGATGCTGGACAGCTTTCTGAACCCCCTGGGCTGTTTTATCCTCTCCTGTAAAGTGAGGGAGTCGAGGGGCACTTGGGTGGCTTAGTCAGTTAAATATCCGACTATGGCTCAGGTCATGATCTCGTGGTTCATGGGTTTGAGCCCTGCATCTGGCTCTTTGCTGACAGCTCAGAGCCTGAAGTCTGCTTGGGATTTTGTGTCTCCCTCTCTCTTTGCCCCTCTCCTGATGATGCTCTGTCTTTGTCTCTCAAAAATAAATAAATATTTAATATAATAAAGTGAAATAAAATAAAATAAAATGAGGGAATTAAGCTAAATCACTATCAAGAGTCCTTTTAAAACAAAAAGCATCGTGATGTATTGTGGATACATTTGAATACACAGGACTCATCTCTGCCTTTTGTTGTTCAAATTTAAGGATAAAAATAATGACGTAGTAGTACTTATAATGACATCTGTATTAGGTACAAAAATTTCATACACTACAAAGGTGCAAAGAAGACAGTCTTCTACCAACTGGAAAGAACGGTAATTCTTTAAATAACCAATTTGTATAGATTCTCTCTTCATGCCCGTGGATAGGCGGGTGGGCAGTTAGAGATCATTTTATAAAAATGAGACATAGTTAGTGAATCTTTATTGAATAGAGAAAAATATTCATTTTAGTCTTCAGATTTAACAATGTATGTTTGGCAATTTGTCCTTCTGGTCGTATGCATTTGTACGTGTCCACTTCTATGGCATTCTGCTCGTAACTGACTAAATTATCTAAAGATCAATGGATTCGATGCTTACCAAATCCTTTTAGCCCGGATTCTCTGTTCCTGAGGTTATTATACCCACCCATGTGACAGCAGACCACATTTCAGTGCCGAGTTATTTAAGAAGCATTTGTAGCATATTCCTTAAGTCCTCACATCCCCGAATAGGGCCACATGCCTTCTTTATATTCATGGACTATTTGGCTGAATTAAATTTCATGGCAAATGCTTGATTCTGTGAGACCTTGTAGATACTGGGCTAATTATGCAGATATTGAGTCTGGCGCTGGTCCTTTCCTGTCATCCTCATTTATTTTTTGGCAGGACTTTGTATTTCATTAGTATTTTTCAAGAATTCTTTCTAGGTGTTAGAATTCCTAACATCTTTCATGTTTAGGAAGGTGTGTGTGTTGCACTGACGTGTGGAAAACAATTTGGTCAAACAGTATTTTCTGGGTAACGTTTCTTATCACTTGGAACTCTAGGTATCGATATATCTTCTACAATCCAAAGTTTTATTAAAAAAAGAAAACTTGAGGCTTATCTGAATGACCCCATTCTAAGTCATTTTCTTTTCTGTTTGGAAATTGGAAGCACTCCAAATATTTATTTTTTAAATATTACTTCAGAAATATTGAAATCTTGTATTTAGAAACAAAATGTAGAAGTAATGCTCTTAAAATCAGCAACATGATGAGATTATGTATTATATATGTAATACTTATATAACTCCTGCCAAGTTCATTAGTCAAAAGGAAAGAAAACTATACAAGGGTTAGAAAGATGTAAAAGAAACCAAACCCAACACTATTTATGGAATTTTTACTGTCTACATTTAAAAAGTCAAAAAACTATCAATAGAACTCTGCTATGACCCAGCAATAGCACTGATGGGGATCTACCCAAGGGATACAGAAGTGCTGATGCATAGGGGCACATGTACCCCAATGTTCATAGAGGCACTTTCTACAATAGCCAAATCATGGAAAGAGCCTACATGTCCATCACCTGATGAGTGGATCAAGAAGATGTGGTATATATACAATGGAGACTATATGGCAATGAGAAAGAATGAAATCTGGCCATTCGTAGCAATGTGGATGGACCTCGAGGGTGTCATGCTAAGTGAAATAAGTCAGGCAGAGAAGGACAGATACCATATGTTTGCATTCATAGGTCTAACAGGAGACCAGGAGAAACCTAACACAGGTCCATAGGGAGGGGAAGGGGGAAAGAGAGTTGGGGAGAGAGAGATTGACACGAATCATGAGAGACTATTGAATACTGAAAACGAACTGAGGGCTGAAGGCAGAGGGGAAGGGGGGAAGGGGGTTGATGGTCATGAAGGAGGGCACTTGTGGGGAGAAGCACTGGGCGTTATATGGAAACCAATTTGACAACTATTATAAAAAAAAGTCAAGTGACTCATATCCAATTATTACAATATAGAGATTTCAGCTGGTCAATCAACCATAAAATGAATACACAGTAATCAACTGTTTTCCAATTCACTAGCAACAAGATGTAGAAAATGTAAGCATAAAATATATGTTTTATAATGGCACTGAAAATATAAAACAGGAATTAATCTAAGAAAAGGAATAAGACTATTATGGAGAAAATATCTAACTTTTTAGAAATACATTGAAGTCCTAAGGAAATAAGATCTATGAGTAATGTAAGAATTCCCATTGATTTTCCTTACACTAATCTATAAATGTAATTTCAAACTAAACCCTCCGTGGTATTTTGTACAACTCTGCAAATCTAAAATCAGGGCAGATGCTAAAGAAGAATGAGGTAAAGGTTTTTCCTTTTATTTTTTAAATCTTTTTTAATGTTTATTTTTGAAACAGGGGGAGAGACAGAGCACAAGAGAGGGAGGGGCAGAGAGAGAGAGAGAGAGGGAGACACCGAATCTGAAGCAGGCTCCAGGCTCTGAGCTGTCAGCCCAGAGCCGAATGCAGGTCTCGAACCCACTAACTGTGAGATCATGACCTGAGCTGAAGTCGAACGCTTAACCAACTGAGCCACCCAGGCGCCCCAGGTTTTTCCCTTTCTGATATGAAGACTTGTAGGGGTGCCTGGGTGGCTCAGTTGGTTAAACGGTTAAGTGTCCTACTTTTGACTTCAGTTCAGGTCATAATCTTAGAGCCTGTGAGTTTGAACCCCACATCAGGCTCTGTGCTGACGCATGGAGCCTGCTTGGGATTTTCTCCCTCCCTCTTTCTCTGCCCACCCCATTCATGCTTTCTCTCTTTCTCAAAATAAATAAATAAACATTAAGACAAAAAAGACTTGTAATAATCAAGACTGTGTGGTACTGATGCAGTGACAAAGGGACAAGTAGTAAACTAGTATGGAGATCCTAAGCTTGAATACGCTCATGTGGAATACTGCTAGGGGACCGAGCTGGAATTCAGAAGAGTGGAATGCAAGCTACTCAATAAATGAGATTAGGAAAACTGGTTACTCCTACGGAAAAAAAAGAACAAGTTTTATTCGAACCTCTCACTGGTCCCCCATCCTCCAGTCTCCAAGCATCTGCTGATAATCCAACATTTCTATCAAAGCATAAAAAACAATCATTTAGGGGCGCCTGGATGGCTCAGATGGTTCAACCACCAGCTCCTGATTTCAGCTCAGGTTCTGATCTCATGGTTTGTGACTTCCAACCCTGAGTTGGGCTCTGAGCTGATAGCACGAGCCTGCTTGGGATTCTCTCTCCTCTCTCTCTGCCTCTCCCCTGCTCACTTGCACATGTGCGCATTTGCTCTCTCTCTCACTCTCTCTCTCTTCTCACTCTCTCTCTCTCAAAGTAAAAAAATAAGCCTTTTTAAAAAACAATAGTTTAGGAATTATAAAAGTAAAATAATCCTGACTTTCAAGCCAAGGAAGAAATAAAGGATGCAAATAAAGCAGTTTATTTTATAAGACTCTAAACTTAGAAAGGTTAGAATTCATTATGACTGAAATTTAAGGTACTAAATTAGGTACTAAATTAGGTACTAAAATCACAATCACCTTGCCCCCTATGGAATGTTTTCCAATGCGGACTACACATATTTGTCATTTAAATAAAATAATTACTGAAGTTCTTTTCTTCTAGTTGTCAGATTAATGATCATATTTACGTAATATAATTCTCTTCTGTTTTTATACTTTTCTTTGTCATCATAACACCTCGTGCCTTAGCTTTATTCAATTTGAATGAATAGAAAAATTTATGTTAGTTGTGCCCTGTGCTGTATGTGGGAGACGTGACAGGCCACACTAGAAACAATTTTTCTTAGAGTGTAATGAGGACATGAGTGAAAATGACTGAAAAAGAAGGAAAACTGTCAGAACACATTCTGAGTTACTAATGGAATTATGTTAGTAATGAACAATATTATATACACGTTCATTTAAACATATGTAGTTTAAAATTTACAACAAATTTGAAGCAGTTTTCACATAGAGAACTGAGTGTTTTGTTTCATTAACTGATCTTTTTTTTTTTTATCCTGGAGGAGGAAAAACTTGAGCTAACATAACTAGATATATGATATCTTTTTTTAAAGAACATGCTTATATTGTTATTTCTCCTCATTTCTTTCAGTGTCACAAATATCACCTTTCAAAATAACTGTCTGTGTTCATTTGGCCCCAAAAGAACAGACTTTAAAATTAATGGTTTCTCTTAAAGCTGTCTGCTGAGGGAAAAAATGCATATATTTATGAATATTTAACTATCACTGAAATTTGATTTTTAAAACAATTTTATTTCCATAAATATCTTACAGCTATTAACAGTGAATGCTCATTTTAAAAAATATTGCCTACATCATTAAGAGAACTATTACCTTATTAGATCAGATTTTTGTATGGTTAAATATATTCTGACCAACACTAGCAGGGACAAGTTTTTCACTTTTTTATAAAATAAAAAATGCCGATTTTGGGTTAATAGATACTGCTTCATGTGGAATCACAAAAATACTGCTATGTAGATGGAAATGATATTAAGAACTCGGCCAGTGTGTCTTGAACGCTCTTCTTCCTTCTGGCACTGACGATGAAGCCAGAAGAGGGGACCAGAGCTCTTTGTTCAAACACAAAAGTGTGCTCTCAAGTATTACCGAATTTTAAGAGAAATCTAAGAGAGGTAGTTTTACAAGAAACAACTAAATGGGTTCCACATAATGACAATATCTTATTGAGAATGAAAATCCTACGATATGATGAAAGTGGGGTGAGGGGGACACAGATGACTGTTGACTCCACGGAAGACTGGAGGGTCCATGAGAACAAAGGGAGGAGAATCACACTGGGATGAGAGGGAAAGATGGAGAACCCAAACGACCTGTATGTGCTGGACATCATGAGGTGCCTTTGCTATCGAAAACCCGTATGTAAAACAAGAAGCAAAACAGGGAGCGAGAGGATGCTGAGCTCCTTACCTCGAGGAGAAACTGCCTCCTCTTCTACCAATGAGAAGAGGGACCAGCACAAGCGGAGGAAAAAATAAATTCTCCACTTATATTTTATCATATAATTCTGTCCATTATATGAACTCTCCATTCCTATTTTCTCATAAACCAAAACTCTGAATTGGAAATGACAGCATGATTAATCTCAAATCATCTAAGATAAATTCCCATGGACATTCTATTGACTAACTGTACTTAATAGATGATACTACAGCTTAACCTGTGTAAGTCTGGGACAAACAGTAGGGACCGGATCAAAATCACATGGAAAATTAACAGATTTTCATGTGTTTATATCTCAAACAAAAAAATACTTCTTTACCGATTATGATGGGAACAAAGAGTGAGCCAACGAAGATGCTATATTTGGCATACCTTTCAAAGACCACAGCTTAAATTAATATTAAACTGTGAAGTCAGCAGGTTAATCATTTTTTTCTTTGTTTCAAGTTTTTATTTAAATTCCAGTTAGTTAACATTTAGTGTGATGCTGGTTTCAGGAGTAGAATTCAGTGATTCATCACTTAACATGTAATACCCAGTGCTCATCAAAACCAGTGCCCTCCTGAATACCAACCCCCTGCCCTCCGCCCAACATCCACACTCCCTCCATCAACACGGTCTGTTCTCTATAGTTAAGAGTCTGTTTTATGGTTTGCTTCTCTCCTCCCACCCCACCTATGCACATCCGTCTTGTTTCTTAAATTCTACATATGAATGAAATCATATGGCATTTGTCTTTCTCTGACTTATTTCATTTAGTATAGTATACTCTAGCTCCATCCATACTATTGCAAATGGGAAAATTTTATTCATTTTATGGCTGAGTATACCACATCTTCTTTATCTATTCATCAGTTGATGGGCGTTTGGGCTCTTTCCATAATTTGGCTCTTGTTGATAATGCTTCTATAGACATTGGGGTGCATGTGTCCCTTCTTATCAAATTCAATACCAAAATACAAATAGCCCAGTTAAGAACAGGCAGAAGGCATGAATTTTTCCAAAGATGACATCCAGATGGCCCACAGACACTTGCAAAGATGCTCAACGTCACTCATCGTCCAGGGAAATCACAACTGCAATGAGATATTGCCTCATACCTGTCAAAATGGCTAAAATTAACAACACAGGAAACAACAGATGAGGATGTGGAGAAAGGGAAACCTCCTCGTATACTGTTGGTGGGAATGCAAACTAGTGCAGTCACTCTGGAAAACAGCATGGAGTTTTCCTCAGAAAGTTAAAAATAGAACTACCCTACCATCCAGCAACTTCTTTGACACTGGCCATACCAATGTCTTACTTAGTATACCTCTGGAGACTAGGGAAACAAAAACAAAAATGAACTACTGTAATCTCATCAAGATAAAAACCTTCTGCAAAGTAAACAAAACTAAAAGGCAACCTTTGGGATGGGTAAAACTATTTATAAATGACATATCTGATAAAGGGTTAGTGTCCCAAATCTATAAAGAAAACTTATCAGCAGGTTAATCCTGGTAGGCACCATTAACTTACAAAAGTACTGCCTGGCAAAACTTGGCTTCCCGATGAAAATTTATCTGTGAATAACTGTGTAAGCTCTAACAGTCTAGATGGCATATCTCTGAGCTCCCTCACAGTGGGTGTAAGCTCAGAACCAACGCTCATGGCCCACTACCTTCTAGAGCTATAGTTTTCAAAGTACCACAAACAGATCGGCAGGTTCAGAATCATTTGGGAACAAATTATGAATGAGAATCTTTGGGAGATGAAGGTTCAGCCACATGTGTTTCAACAAGAACTCTAGGTGATTCGGACGCAAATAGAATGCACTGGTTGAAGGATGTGTTTCGGACTAGGGTAGACTTCTGACCAAAATGGACTGAACATTCCCCTCAGCCTGACTAAGCTTCAGACAGTTTCTTTTTAACTATAGATCCCTGAACTCCATTTTTTTTAGAGCATTTGCTTAGAAACCTTTCTACTGAAAATTCCCTCTCAATCTCTTTGAATTGTAGATCTTCTCCTAGTTTCTTGACAGCTTTGTGGCCAGGAATCTTTCCCAAGGACCTGGGAGCCATCAATCTGAAATGAAGAAAGAGGGCTCCTATCTTCAGTCTCTGTGGGAGGGCAGGGATCCAAATTCATAAGCACCAATTAGCAAATGTGAGTCCAACCACACCGACCAACTGCGCCTCTAACCCCTTGAGGGCTTTTCTTCTAGCCCACACCAGTGCTTAAAAATCCTTCTGTTTCTGTTCCAGAGGGGAGTTCAATCTCTTTCACCTTTTGGAATAATCTGGAATAACATCTTCCTTTGCTGTTTAATTCTGTCCAGTCCATTTCTTCCTCTGAGGATTCTTACCCTTCCTGTTTCTCCAGTCCTCAGTGACTCACTTACAGCAGCATCTGCCACTCTGGTTACCCTCTGACAGCCATACCTGACCTGTTCAAGCCTAAGCACAGCTTCAAATTCAGAGAGATTTAGACCTCAGTTGGGTATGTAATATGACTCAAAACAAAGCCTACTGGTCTTTGGAAGTGTCATTTCCGCTAAGATCCAGATAGTATCTATCTGCCCAACTCTTGCATAAAACATAACTTTTTAGTCACAGCAAACGAGGATGTACAAGAGGCACCGCACCATAGAACTTCGAAGCGGAATGCTTTGGAATCAGAGACCGGAGCTGTGCTGTTCATTAGTGGTGTGTCTTGTTCGGTTTACTGCCTTTTTGTGCATTAATTTAATGCTCTGTGAAGTGGTAATCATATTCATAATAGCAATCACATTTTGAGTGCCTTTTCTCTGATCACATGCATAGCCTTATTTTATCCTCAAAAATAACATCATGAGGCACCATAATAATTCTAATTGGATAAATGTGTAATGGTTAACAGACTTATCCAAAGCTACTCAGCTAGAAAATACCAGAGACAAGACACAGACTGAAGCCTCTTTGATTACAAATTTGGTATACTGAGGCTGCAAAAATGAGATAATATACCTAAGGTATTTAGAATATTGTTTTACACAAAATTTTAGAGAATTGTGACATGTAAATACGGAGTGATAAACAAAAGAATACTGAAATTTAAGAATAAGAGTTCAGTTTAGATTGTCACTAAAGATTCTGTGGCACAGAGGAACATTAAACTAAACCTGAAAGGTTGGATATGTTGGTTTTTAATAAGCGAAGTAGCTAAAAGAGGTCTTTCCTGCTTACTAAGAATAGCTTGTGCAAAAATGTAATGGAAGAAAATCTAGGGAGCAATTGGGGCAGCGAGCGTGTTTATTACGTTGTGGAATACTCATGAACTCTTGCAATTATCGCCTTACGTGACGGGAGCTACGACTTAGCAAGTATTTGTAGTCCTTTGCAAGTTGACATCCAATGACTTAAATTAACGTTGGTTGGATAAATAAATGAAGGCTGCAGACGCTACAAACAGGGAACCTTCTTTGGAGAACACAATCTGGCGTTCATGGAGTCGTGAAACCAACATCGGAGATGAAGGTATAAAATAGTACTGACCACGGAAATTGACAAAAAGAAGCCACTACAAAAAGTCATAAAGCAATGAGAAAACAACCCTCAGTTGGTTGGACAGAGGTGTGAAGGGGAAAGAAACCAAGGAGGAATTCCAATTATCAGATAAAGACTAGAATGGGATTTATGGAGCTTTCAATAATGTCTGGTATGTTACTATGATTCAGTTTAGGCAAGAAAGAATCTAATTTACTATATAATTTTCTTTCATTGCAGATGGCAAAGGAAATATGCACACATGTGCACCCCCCCCACACAAACATAAATAAGAGAGAGACAGACAGAGAGACAGAGAGAGAGAGAGAGAGAGAGAGAGAGAGAGAGAGAGAGAGAGAGAAGGGTACTAAACCAATACACCACACTCACTGAAAGATCTGACTACAAAAAACCCAGAAATGCAGGTAGTTCTGATCAGGTGGTATGTGCAGCTTTTGATCCCTTTTGTGCTGCTAGAATCATCCTATTTTGCTGTTTGGGCCTGTAAGGGCAACAAAAACTCACTTCTGTCTTCTCCTTTCCTGGAACGAAGTCACAGCAAATAACATAATGTAATAAGCACTGCGAGGTGCTCTAAGTGATGCTGAGATTTTTGGTTTTTTGTTGTTTGAAGTTTATTAATTTTTGAGAGAGAGAGAAACAGTGTGAGTGGGGTAGGAGCAGAGAGAGAGGGAGACACAGAATCCGAAGCAGGCTCCTAGCTGTCAGCACAGAGCCTGACGCAGGGCTTGAACTCACTAACTGTAAGATCATGACCTGAGCCAAAGTTGGTCGCTTAACCAACTGAGCCAACCAGGTGTCCCGAAAGTGATGCTGTTTTAATAATTTTCAGTGAAGATATATGTTGAGTAATGATCGTGCAGAGGATTAATTAAATGAGACACAGGTAAAAGTACAGCACAAATGATGGGCACTTCGATTCCAGTTCCTGTTTTATTAAACCTTAGAAGTAAACAGAACTGTAAACAAATAAATCCTGGCATGGAGAACCATTTAGAGTTACTTAGCATTGCAAAAACAAGCAAGACTAGAACTTTCCTTGGGGCAGGTATTCTTACCAGCACTGACAGTCAGGCTATGCTTCAGATAATCTCCTGAGAAGACGCCAAACACAGAAATCAAAATTCTCCTTGCAAAATTCACCTGGACTCTGAAGTCTAATACACTATTAAGACCCATTGGGGTAGTAAAGTACTTGTTTATTTCAGTTATTTCCCTCCTCATCTCAACACTATGTATCTTAGACAAAATATCAGGGTTATGTTTATGGTAATTATATCTGAGAGAATATGGAAGAATGGTAAAAAGAACATTCTTCTTAGAGTAACCTGAATGCTAGTCTGTGATATTAATAATTTCCTTTTTGTATCTCAGTCTTAGTTTATGTACCTGTAAGAGGAACGGCTTGTCCTGGAAGAGAACTTTTATGATTTTGCCTATAACCAAGTATAAAGATCATTAACAGTGACTGTTTTTTAGGTGTATAAACCAGTCAGAATCACTAGTTTTTATAAGTAGGAAGTCAAATAACAAAAGCTCAGCATTCTTCCTTTTTAAAGTAGACTCACTTTTTATATGAACAATAGTAGCCAAATGACTACTAGGCAAAAGTGCATCTATCAAAGATGGAATATAGAATGTGACTAAATAGCTGTATGACAAATGCATGAAACCACCCCACTGAATGGGTGAAGGAACAGGTACTGAATCAAGTAACTTTGGAAATGAGTGGAGACTATAAAATTAACAACAAAAACAACTGTGCATGTGCACTGAATCTAACTGGTGAAGATGTTTTCTACAAGAGCACAGCTTAATTCTGAAACCATTCTACATGTACGCTGGAAATGAACAATTAAGTAAGAGATGGTGGATGGCAGAGGCAGGATTCTAATTCATTGGAGGTGACAGATAAACAAGGAGAGAAGGCGAAAGTGACCATGTGGTCATGGAGGAGATATGGAGCATCAGTAGGAACTCACGCTTAGCTCAAACATCGATGGTTATATATGGAAATATTTATAGATAGGCATATATATTTGGGTTAGTACACACACATATATTTCCTTGCTCTGTTAGCAACTTATTACACACATTCTTCTCAAGTGCATGGAAAATATTTTCCAAGATAGACCACCTACAGAGTCATAAAACAAACCATCATAAGTTTAAAAGAATTAAAATCATACAAAGCATGTTTTAAGACTACTGTGGAATGAAATTAGAAATCACCAATTTGGCAAAGTTCAATATGACTCAGCAATTCCACTCTTTCATGTTTTAAGGTGTATTTATTTTGAGAGAGAGGGAAAGGGAGAGGGGGAATCCCAAGTAGGCTCTGTTCTGACAGAGTGGGACTCGATCTCATGAACCGTGATACCAGGACCCGTGCCGAAACCAAGAGTCTGACACTTAACTGATTGAGCCACGCAGGCACCACAGCAATTCCACTCCTAAGAATATAACCAATAAAAATGAAAACATATATATCCACACAAAAACTTGTACGTGAATGTTCATAGTAGCATTACTCATAGTTGCCAAAAACGTGGCAACAACCCAAATGCCTAACACTTGATAAATGGATAATTAAGATGTAGGATATCTAGTAATGGAATAACATTCAGCAGTACAAAGGAACAGAAGACAGACACATGCTACATCACTGAGGACCTTGACAACATCATGCTAAGTGAAAGAAAATATCACATGAACGAATGTTTAATAGAATACACTTTCTGCTAAAGGGTTATAATATCCAAATAGTTGGGAAGTCTGGCTTGTTTCATTTTTTTTTATGTTTAGTTTGCTCAATCTAACAGAACTTCCAAGTTCTTAATTTTCAATAACTTCAAATCTTTCAAGTTCTTCATTTTCAATAACTTCAATTCTTATGCAGACTTGTCCAAAGTGACTAAAATAGTAACAAAACCACAAAATTAATGTGTTCCTCAAACACAAAGCATCTTCTGCACTCAAGGACACACACACCACTATGAAGGCACACAGGCATGGATAAAATTTCTCATCATAGAACTAGGCTTCTGCTCTTAAACATGTGTAGACATCATGCTTCATGATCCCAATTTCTGAGAAACTGAAATGGATGATGGGAAAACAATTGGGACAGTAAACACGGGAAGGAGGAGTAACGTGAGCTCCATTGTCAAGTCAGCATTTTGCTATTACGTCATGTTCACTTAATGTGTTTGCAGATTATGTTCATTAATTTCCTATAGGTCAGACGACTATAACTATTACTGTAAGAAAAACAGGTTTCATAGGGTTATCAGCAGCAAAGTGTTATTGGTGTTGACAAAGCAGTATTTGTCATAAACAAAACAAAGGAAACCAAAAACATGGAGGAAAAGACTTTAGGTAGAGAAAAACATTGTTTTTCTTTAGTAGCAGATCATATCTACAGTGTCTGAAAAAAACATTAAAGTAAAAATATTTTTTTAATGTTTATTTATTTTTGAGAGAGAGTCAGTATACGTAGGGGAGGGGCAGAGAGAGAGGAAGACACAGAATCTGAAGCAGGCTTCAGACTCTGAGCTGTCAGCACAGAGCCCAATGCAGGGCTCGAACTCACAATCCGCAAGATCATGACCTGAACTGAAGCCGGCCGCTTAACCAACTGAGCCACCAGGCACCCCAAAGTAAAAATATTTTTAACCATCAATAAAGTGTTTGTTTTGAAATCAAATTAGACATGCTTGGATACACTCACTGGATCATTTTTATGACATGTATGACACTAACCACTGTTAGAGAGTTTAAATTTAGCCTTGTTTCTTCAGAAAGTAAGGCAATGTATTATTTTTCAAATGAGGTGTATGTTTTGCTTATTGCTTTGTTTTTTAAAAATAGAGACCCACTTATGGCACATACACGTTAAAATATACCGATATAAAAATTCCAATAAAATATTTGTTAAAACTTTATCCCATTCCTTATCCACATTTCATAAAATAATTCTTTTTGATCAAGATGTTGGTACTCTCCACGCACTGCTTCTCCTGTTTATCCTGTGTCATCTGTGAAAGACGCAGAAGTTTACTGAACCGACACTCGGGATTGTCTTTGTACCTGCGCTATACCACCAGTTCTTTAAAAGATAGTTATGTGTTTGTACATCTGCTATTTTTACTAGACTGGGTCTTATTTTAAACTCAGGAAAAGTAACTTTTTCTCGTACATGAATGTTGATAGTAGCATTACTCATAGTTGCCAAAAATGTGGAAACAACCCAAATGCCCATTACATGATAAATGGATCATTAAAATGTGGACAATTCGCAGCACGCTGTACAATGCCCAGCATGTAAATCTTTCTCTGCTGAAGTGCACTTGGTAAAACATTATGGACACGCCAAGAGACACAAGACGTGGCCCCTGCTCTCAGCACATTTGCAAATTTCTCGCACACTTCTTGGGAACTGAAATTTAAATCACGGTGGGAATTGCTAAACAAGAGAAAAGTTGAGAAGTGATCAGTTTTTTCTAAAGAAGGAAACCAAAACAGTGTATACTAAAGTGATTGTGAATGAAAATTAATCTGCGATCTAAAGAGTTTCGAAATGCAGAACCATATATCTGTTTGTGAACTTTATGATTTGCGTTAGCATGCTTGGAGATGCTGGGGAGGGTTATGGTAATGAAATACCCCCTCAGTTGGAGGCCTTCCCAAATCTACTTGATCACAGAATGAAGGACAAAGGGAGAGAGAGAGAGAGAGAGAGAGAGAGAGAGAGAGAGAGAGAGAGAATCTATTCTTATTCTATGAAACTAGTGTTAAACAAGAGTTTCATTCCCACCCCCCCAAATGCCAACATAGGGTAAAGTTATTTAATCAGGGTGAGGGTGAAATGAATGATATTAGTACATTCCTCACTTCCGAGTTATTTCTCCATAGATTTCTCTGATTTCTCTTTGCCTCTTTTTTAGGCATTTGTTTATTTTTTCCAAATCCATCCTATTTTTGTTTCATCTGAGCGGTAGCAGAAGCAAAGAATATTAAAAATAGCTTTTATGTGCCTGGAACCCTCATTTATTCAGTATGTCACCGGCTTTGTGGTAATGACACTCTCACATGGTGTGAAAACAAAGGGAAATAAGAAAAACGTTTGACCAAAGCAACGGGAGGTTACCTAGTGCTATCAGAAAGCATGACATCAGAAGATGACAGGCTGCTGAATTTATTACCAATTTCACCTTACAAAATCAGAAAAACATGTTTACCACTTTCTTTATGTGCATTAAAAAGGTTATCTGACCACTGACATATGGGGAATTTCTTTTTAGTTACACATATTTACACAATGCCTCCATTCTTGCCTCTGTGGTCTAAAAGAAATCTAGGAAGAAATGAGAGACACAATAAATTGTACACAACTCAGCATGCTGGATGAAATAAATCTGATGTAAAAATATGTTTTATCTCGTGTGTTTTAAATATTATTGAGAAAATATAGTAAGCACTTCAAAAACAAATAGAAGACTGACATCATCCTAACTGTAACAAAAGCATCCCACATATGAATAAGCTGGTCTGAGGGCATTAACGATTCACCATCAGTCATTTTAGCAATTTTCCACCATGTCAGCTTATTAACTGAGCAGAACTTCTAATTAGTTGGAGATTGTGGACAGAAGACAAAGCTGTGTATTGGGTTGAATGGCCTTGCCTACAAAGCCCAAAGGCAAGCATTGATGATCTGCCTCTTCCTCTTCCAAGAAATGGGAAGTCTGGCCACGAGTGGCCAGAGGGGGAGGAAACCTCCTGCATAATTACATGGTGTCGGGTGTGGGGGGGGGGGTGTCTTTCCTGCCAGCAAGGGACTATGACCTAATTTTGAAATAGAAATGGACTCCAAAACACACGAACTTAATTTTTTGAAATGAGAGATGTGTGATAATTAAATATAACTTGCTGGCCAAATGAGGTCAATCATGATTTTGTTCACAATATAAATTAATAAACTGAACTCTGTCTATTATCAACAGAGGCATCCACACGAGTTACATAAACTCTGTTTTTCTTTAATTTTATTTATTTATTTTGAGAAAGAGAGAGAGAGAGAGAGAGAGAGAGAGAGAGAGAGAGCACACACACGAGTGGTGGAGAGGCAGAGAGTGAGGGAGAGAGAATCCTAAGCAGGTTCTCCATGTCTCCGTGTTTTCATTTTAAATTTTCTGCATATATTACATGGTTTATTCATTACACTTCAGGATTCACTCAACTAATTTGGCTAGCAGACAAGGATACAACACAATAACTTGCGAAACATTCAGAACCATCACTTTCTTCCATGTTGGAAATTTGGCACGTAGAGATGTGAAAATAGATATGGCATATAAGGCAATCATTATTATTAATTTGTCAAGATGATAGAAAAGGAAGAAGCTGCTTTAAAATATTCCTTTTTGTGGCGCCTGGGTGGCTCAGTGAGTTTGTGTCCGACTCTTGATTTCAGCTCAGGTCATGATCTCACAGTTCAGAAGATCCAGCCCCGTGATGGGCTCTCTGCTGATTACTTGTGATTCTCTCTCTCCCTTTCTTTCTGCCCCCCCCTCCTCTTCCCCCTCAAAATAAATAAACACTTAAATAAAATAAAATAAAATATTCCCTCTTTTCTTTCTTCCCCTCCTCACTCTGTTTCCTTACTTGTTCTTTTTACTCTTCTTATATCTGAATCAGTACTTTGACCTCAAAGTGATCAATAAAAAATACATAGATAAATCAATGCCAAAATAATGCATACATACCTACTTCAAGTATTCACATAGAGGAAGTAAACAGATAATTGCTAATTGTGACATTAAATTTGATGACATCAGTTTGTGGTGACCATTAATGGGATCACTAGATGAAAATCCTTTAATATTACAATGCACCTTATCCATCTATTACTACTGTATACTGTTCTATAAAAATAATAATGCATTAGAAAAATGACAATATGCCTACGTGTATGACTCTACCTCCCTTAATGAATATCTGCACAAAACTAATAAAATCAAAGCCTTCGTGGAATTTGAAGATCTCTTACTGTTTACTCCTTGAGTATTACCTGAGGCCTTCAAGGGCTTGTCCCTAATTGAGGCATGTAGCTATGAGACCTCAACTCTCAAACGAGCGTAAGATTGAAAGAGAACTGAAAAGAAAGTCATACAATCACAACGCTACAGATACCGAACTTATCCTTGATTTGATAGAATGCATTCCAAAAAAAGAAAAGAAGAAGAAATATCATAATGTGTGCGAGCAGCTTGCCAAGATATAAAGGGAGAGGCTATGGGAGAAAGGAGGCTCAAGGTTATGAAGAGGCACATAAACGGTAAACATACTGGAATAACAGGGTATGGAAGAGATGAGTGAAGGAATTTTTGATGTGAAGAAAAGACCAAGGATGGAGCCATCCGTGTGCTCCCATCATCCCTCTTTTCCAAGCACAGGTCTGTGCTGGCAAGTTAACTTTTACTTTTTACCTTTTTCTTTGTAAAGAAGATGGTGTCGCCAGAATTATTTGTATTCTTCCTCAGCTCACCTTACCTTCACCTATGACTTGGTAACATTTATAATTTTGTCAAAAAACAAAATAATTTTAATTATCCCCAGGGCAAGGGGGGGAAGAAAGAGAGAAGAGGAAGACAAAGGAAAAAGAGAGAGAAGGAGGAGGGAAAAAAAAAAAGCAAAAATAAACAAATTAACACTAAAATAATCTTGGGGTCCTGGGTGGCTCGGTCGTTAAGCGTTTGACTCTTGATTTCAGCTCAGGTCATGATCTCATGGTTCATCAGTTTGAGCTCCACATCAGGCTCTGTATGGAAAGCATGGAGCCAGCTTGGGATTCTCGCTCTCTCTCTCTCTCTCTCTCTCTGCCCTTCCATCCCCCAAATAAATGAATAAACATTTAAAAAACTAAAACAATCTTTTAAATCACTAAAGTAATGTAACTTCTAGAGTCAGAATTAGCTAAGTACATTTTTTCCCAAATGGCTGACCAAACTAAGTAAATGAATCGGATTTCCTTTCTCTTTTTTGCCAACTTAGAATCATGACACTTTTTAGATGTTACAGTAAGACAATTTCAAACATGCTCCTGCCTTGTGGCCCATGTACAGACACACAGATCACTTTGGGTATAATACTAATAGTGACATTCACTTTGGTAATGTCCATTCAGAAAACCATAAACAAATGTAAAAATGACTGTCTCGGGTTTGGTATTTAAATGTAAGAGGCTAAGTAAGAAAACTCCAGCTCTTTTCATTCATTAAAAAAAAAAATCGACATAAATGTTTTAAGAGCAGTTAGTGAAGAAGTTAATACAAAAACAGTAGCCCATATTCACAAAAGCAAAATTGATGGTACAATCAGGGAGAGGTAAGGTATTCTGTCAAGTGATTGAAGATGTTTTCATTATTTAATGGCTGGTATTACCTAAAAGCAATATTGTACGATTCCAATAGCACCAAAAAGAAAAACACAAGTAATAAAGAAATAAACAGACAATACCCAGCAGCTCCAATTCTGTGTAATAAATTTACATTTTATTGCTTTCTGTGCTTAATAAGAAGTCTGGGATTCATTTGTTTCAAAGAATTTTCAAATTTTAGCCAAAATGATTCTAAAATAATAATAAGCTCATGAAACACAAATTAAAGTCTTAATCTCCTAGGAGAGTAATCGTCGGGTAAAATTTATACTGAGCCTCCGTTCTTCATTAGACTTGTGTGCCGCAACACTGATTTAATAAAACCACCATCCAGACAGAGCAATTCGATCAACTTGAACATTGTGAGCAAAAACCTGCTGTGCTGCTATTTCTGTTTTGAAGGTTGGAAATAATGCCAACATTTCACGTCCATTTGCTGCTGCACAATGCCCCGCGCCCTGGGCATCTCCGCAATGGCATCCTTGCAATTTGGATGTGTTCACCCATGAACAGGATTCTGTAGCGACTGTTTTATTCAAATATGAGCAGTCATATTTTATTTAAGTATGAGTTTACATACTAAATGAATGATTTGTTTGGGAATGTGTTATTGGGGAAAAGGAGATTTCGAGTACACTTTAATCAAGCATTTCTATGTGAAAATATGAAAGTGTTTTGTTTCAGTCTCCAGTATATAATTTTGTATTTGAAGTCTTCAACTGTTTATTGTAATAAAGTTGAGATACTGTGGGAAAATGTGGAAAAGATTTAAGTATTCCTCACGTGGAATCTCAAAAGCCCAAGATTATAAGATTTACAGACTTAATATATATTTATATTTTATATATAAATTTATATGTATTGTAAGAATATATATTACTTCTGTATCTTGATAGCATGTGGTAGATAAACTATCAAAAAATATTTCATATACTAAATATATTTTTGAAAAGATACATCACTTTTATTTAAGAAAGGAAAAATGTATTTCTTAATAGACCTTTAAAGAATATGCACTTTCAACAATATAAATACATTTTTATATGTGAATATTATTCATTATATCCTCTTTCCATTTATCACACTCCATGGCTGCAAAATGCTTACTAATGCGTCTAGTAAGTCCCTTGCTCGGGGTATAGAAATTGAACAGTAAACACTAACGTAATCACTAACCAGAAGCTAAGATCAGACAGGTATCAGGCACAAATTTCAGTATTAAACTACTGATATACTTTCTGTACACTAATTTCATGAAAATTTGTTTGTGAGGAAGGAGTTGGTATACTGTGATAGCAGCCCTTTGCCCATGGCTAGGTAGATAAAATAGGGTAGTTTGGACAGTTCCAATGAAAACTTAGAGACTTAATCATCTTTTTGACCTCCTGTATTTCTTGTAGACTTTTTGGGGGGAGTGTCTACACTACAGCTACTTAGACGAAATGACAGTTCTCTGTGTTACACTTACGCCATTAGCTCAGAGCAGACAGGTGACTATCACCTAGACTGGTAATTAGCTTAATATTTGACATGGAAACCTACTGTGAATGCAAGTGGAGGATATGACTAACAATCTATTATAAAAATTATCTGAGTCACTGAGAACCTTCAGTAGTTCTGTAGTTTTCAAAAGGTCTTTCTCTTGAAACAATGTTTCAGATGTGTGAATACAGCATGTCTTGTATTGTTCCCAAAGAAAATGACTGCATTCACTTTTTTTCTGTCTCTGAATAAAAGATACATGGGTTTAAAAAATGTTATTCAATACAAAATGACATTTGTCAAATGATATTTTAAAATTATTTTTCGTTATTGGAATTAAAACGCTATTATATTCTTTGTTAGAGTGATAACATTTTTATTGGGACAGAGAGAAACCGAAAGAAAAGGAATTCTTCTTTTTAAAGATATCATATGTACTGAACTGGAAAACAAATACTTGTGCCATTTTAAGGCACAGCCTGACAATTCTACTCTTTTAAATTTCATGAATCTAAGTATTTTGGCCTTCTTCAACCTTACAATGAAGAAAACTTCAAACGTACCTATATTTATCAAAATCGGAGCATGCACTGGGGCTGGAGGAGTGGGGGCTTGGTGAGGTCAGGTGTTCTTAGTACTTTCTGACTGCTCATTTTCTCCCCAGTAGATTTCAAGTAGATTGATGCTTCCACCAAACACTGCAACTTCCCTGACACAGATCCACAGCCTCCAGAGAATTCCAATGGCTGTTTGGTCCTCAGCTCACTGGGTCTCCATGCAGAACTGGGAATTTTTGGTGATGCACAGCTCTGTTTCTTTGCATGACCTCTGCTTTCAAGTTTGAGGTCCCTATAACCATGCTTTCAGGTTAAATAAGAGGAAATCTGAGATCAAAACCTCTTGCACATATCATTAGCGATTACACAGATACATTTAGCAAACAGACATACACAAAAATCATACAAATTATTGTGCATATTCAAGGGAATTCCAGGAATCTACAAACTATAGTATATTTGAAAGATTCATTTAAGAAAACTTGGACAATAGGCTTCGGTCAAGATTTCGTTAAAACTAACTAGCAAGCCAAATCCTTGATATTCACAGTCAGACCCTGGGCAATTTTAGAGATGAATTCACTGGTTCAACCCACAAGACTGAATACTGCAGGACCATCTATATTCTTATACTCTATCAAGAAGGATTACTTTTAAAATATTTTAGCCCATATGGGGCGCCTGGGTGGCTCAGTTGGTTAAGCGTCTGGCTCCGAGCCCCACGTGGGGCCCTGTGCTGACAGCTCAGAGCCTGGAGCCTGCTTTGGATTCTGTCTCCCTCTCTCTCCTTATGGAGATCTCCCTCTTTCCTTAGGGCCCCTTCCCAACTCCCAGTATAGAATGAGTCACTCCTCAGAACCCCAGGGCAGCCCTTTCTGCCCTGGGGCTCCATCCCTGTGCTTAATAAAACCACTTTTTTGCATCAAAGACTTCCCAAGGATTCTTTCTTGGCCATTGGCTCCAGACCCCGTCACCACTCCAAAACTACACCAAAAGGACTTCAAAGAATTTAGCCAATAACCCGGCTTTTTATACCTTACCAGTCCCTCATCAGCACAATTTACTCCTAGAAAAGACAGTGTGATGACATTATTTAATTTTAGTAAAACAAACTATTTTAATACTAAACAGAAGCAATTGCTTCTGAAATAATAGTTGGTTCCTTCAAAGATATCAAAGGGAAAATGTTACTGCACTGTTTTAGGTAATGGTTCCAACTCGCCTATTTCTGTCCCCTCTACAGTAACTACAATGCGGATTTGATTATAGGAACAAAAAACCCAGAGTTTCATAATTTTTATTATATTTATTAACGTCTGGGTTGCAGTTCCGATATTCTAACATTTATAATAACATACATATATGTGTGTGTATTTTAAATATTTATTTATTTACTTTTGAGAGAGAGAGAGAGAAAAAAAAAACGCATGGGTGGGGGAGGGGCAGAGAGAGAGAGAAAGAAACACAGAATCTGAAGCAGGCTCCAGGCTCTGAGCTGTCAGCATAGAGCCCCACGTGGGGCCCAAATACATGAACTGCAAGATCATGACCTGAGCTGAAGCTCAACCAACTGAGCCACCCAGGTGCCCATAAAACATATTTAAAGAATGCAACAGAAGTATAAAGCATCCTGTGTTTCAGTGGGGAATGTTTTAAATCAGTCATAACCTCAACTGACATAAATTTTTTTCATCTTATGATGATATGCACGCTTACAAACCTGTCAGAAAGGCTAAAGAGGACCCATGTGTCCCAACTGTAATGGGGCATTTTGTAGCAATTGTTACATATTAATTATGCAAATTCGGGGGGGCGACTAAACTACCAGTCAGTCATGTGACACACAAGTGCATGGAAACCCAAAGTTCTACTGTGAGAGTAAGCACTGCCAGTCAGTGCCTTCCCTGGACAGGAAACAGCGTGGACTTGGTCTCGATGCAGACCTGGAGGTGACAATGCACCCGAGATTACGCCCACAGGTGGGAAACAGTTTGCTGTGCTTGTTTCGACCATAATAACCCTTTTGAAAACTGCGCTTTTTTCTTCCAGGCTTGACTATGTAGTGAGCAATTTTTACAGATCAGGTCATTTGACCAGTTAAATCAGTGGAGTGACATTAGCATGAAATATACATTTTTCAAGATCATTCAATAGTGATAAATTTTTAGGTTCTCAAACTCTACTGTGAAATTAATTCTAAAAAAGAGGGGTTCAAGTGTGAAGTACTGTTCAATTTGGTTATAGTAAAGAGGACATTCTGGATATTATGTAGAAGTACTATTAACCACAGTGATTTCAACTTCTTTTTTTCATTTTGGTTGAATATCTTATTTTAAAGCTGTTTTTCTCTCTTGATATGTTTCATAAAAAAATACAGTGAATGCCACACACTAACACACTTCAACACATACCCTGCAAACCAAATTTTTTTTGACATTTCAAATTTGACAAATTCTGAAGCATATATATGAAAATAATCACATCACATGTCTTGAAGGCGATGGGCAGATTTATGAACAAGGTGGTTTCCCGTTATACAGACTTTAAATACTAAATTATACTTTATTATACTTGTCAAACTATATTTGCCAAAATTAATTTACATTCTAGAGTGGTACAACATTTATGTATTATTAATAATGGTGAATACATCTATCTTTATAGCTGTATGTATTTTAAAAATTAATTGATGTTAATATTATCCATGATCATATTTTAATGTTTAGTTAAATTATTTAGCTCTCAGCAATTTATTCATCCAATAAATATATATTAAATTATGTTCTATGTATCAGGCACTGTCTTGGATGTTGGGGTAACAAGCATTAAACAGAGAAGACGGAGTTCTTTCTTTCTCCTAAGGTACATTCTAGAGGCAGTATTCATTAGATACTTATGGCTAAAGGGACACATAAGGCAGGGTGAGGAAGTTAAAATGGATCTACATCATGGATTTGACAAAACTCATCATTATTCATTGGTTCCTGTGCCTATTTTAACAATTAACCTTGGCTGCTTTGTCGAGGGCAGTGGCTCGCGAATTTTAGCATGCAGTAAAATCACTTAGAGTGCTCACTGAAAAACAGATCTGAGTGCTTCGCTCCCAAAGTTTCGAATTCAGTAGGTCTGGGTGGGGCTGGAAATGTGCATTTCTAACCAGTTCACACTGGATGCTACTGTTGCTGTTAGGGCACCAATACTGCTCTTGGCTATTTAAGAAAGTCATTTGTCTAACACTATTTTCCACTGGGTGTGATATCAGTAAGTTTAAAATCAACAGTTGTGTGTCAACACACTCCTGCAAACAGTCTTGCGATTTTTACAGTTCCAATCATATATTTTCAATAAGGGAAATGCATTATTTTTTTTCATGCTGTATTTTTCTCCAAATAAGAAAATTAGAATCAGATGTGCACCATTTCTCTTTCTCCACTTTTCTATCTGCTGGTGGCATATCTTTATCTCTGCAAAAAAGACAGATCTGGGCATGAACACTTCCTAACAAATACCACCATAATCAACTTATCTAAGCTCTCCAATTGCAGATGCCCATGCTTAACATTCCCTTGGTTTTCTGTGCATTGATTGCTATTTAGAGTGGTAATGTCTAGCCAGTTGGCAAAAAAAAAAAAAAAGATGATTTGTATATACAGATAGACTGCTTAAATTTTTGAATCATGCCTGAGCAACCTATTCTATACAAACTGAAACTTAACAGATACAATACACAACCTCCAAGTCCAAAGTCTTATGCACAATAAGAGCACATAGAATGATGACCACAATTTAGAAAGTTCTCAGTCATGGCTGGAATGAATACTCAAGCACAAATTCTCAGTTTTTCTTCAGAAACTGCCCTGATAACAAGTGAAACTTCTTGCCAATTCATGGTCATTATGGTGAGAAATAAGCCCACTGACCCAATCAAAGGAGGGAGTTGGAGACTCGGAGACAGTGAAGAGAGGCTTTAATCGATGTTCTTGTAAGAGCAGGTGTCTGACGGACAGGCACACTTGGGGAAGTTACATCAGATAATTTATCTCCTCCAGTGCAAGTCCCTCCCCTGATTCCTCACTGGCTCAGTACTAACTATGGAGGTTACAGCCTTACCCAGAATCGCCTAGGCCCCCATAAAGCAAAAAGTAGTCTGAATAAATGTACATTTCCTGAGATGCCACAGACCTTCAGTCCCTCCTTTGTTTTCTGGCACATGCTCACTACAAAGCCCATGAAAATAAGCCCATGAACTGGAAAGGGGAAGTACCAGGAAGTGAAGTGTTTCAGGATTTGGGACTCCATTACTTTGGGGGGGGGGGTTGTCCATATATCCAATAGGTTATAAACTTATTGTATAAACTTATTTTTAACTAGACAGCACAGCTTTTCTTGGGTATTTCTGAAAATGAATCATCTCATTTACTTTTCAAAATTATATCATACAAAAAGCATGTAATAATGTGATCACTGACATGACCTTTCAGAATCTGGAATTTAGCCCTCTCTAGTTTTACTGAATTTTTAGAAAACACTTTATATGCCTAAATCTGTTTTCTCAAGAAGAATTAACCTCACATAAAAACCTACTGCATAATGTATGCAAAACAGACATTTATTATGTTAGAAAATGGTGAGAAACATAGTACTTCCCTGGTTGGCTTTCCTTCTGCTCTGAAGGGTATTTGAATCAATCAAGAGAGCAAAGTACAAAATTGTGCATTTTCTCTAGGAATCAGTTGAGAAAAATATTTACTAATGATCTAAATAAGCTCTGTAGATGTTCTGCATTGCTAACATTCATTAGTTAGTTTCAACAATTTCCATGTTACTGTTTTTTGTTACTGTTAAGAGCTAATACCTACTGGGTGCTTTGCATATGCTGTACCCTTTGTGAATCTGTGCTAACCAATTAAATGGTATTTATCATTTGATAAATCGTTTCACTTCCTAGTTGAGTTTTTCTAGCCAATCATTCCCTATTTTCTTCAAAACTCTAATATTGTCTTTCCGTCATGTCAGAAATGTGGACAATAAGAGGCATCTGGCCGACTCTTGATTTCAGCTCAGGTCATGAGCTCACGGTTCCTAAGGTCAAGCTCCATGTCAGGCTCTGCCCAGACAATGCTATGGAGCCTACTCAGGATTTCTGCCCTTCCCCTGTCTTTCTGCCCCTCCCCTGCTCACACATGCACACACGTGAGCAAGCTCTCTCTCCCTAAACATAAGGAAGGAAGAAAGAAGGGAAGAAAGAAAGAAAGAAAGAAAGAAAGAAAGAAAGAAAGGAAGGAAGGAAGGAAGGAAGGAAGGAAGGAAGGAAGGAAGGAAGAAAGAAAATGTTGACAAACTAATTGCAGGAAGACCTCAATCCATTTTTGCTTCCAAGATTCTCTGAAATCACCTTTTCTTCCAAACCTGCATCCCTCCTTCACTCTACTTTCATCTGGAAGGAGAAATATATGGCTTTCTTGCCAAGAGTGTCTTACTCTTTACAGTTCTTGTTTCATCTAACTTTCTGGCATCTTCAGTCACATTGTCTCTTGATTGGCCACTTCTAATGTCTACAGAATGCAACAAGTTTTCTTCTTCCTCCTCGAAACTATGCTCTGATCCTTTTTCACCTTCAAATTTTCATCCCATCCCATTTTCAATGTTGCTGAATTTCAGGAAAAATGAAACTACCCCAGCAGTTTCCGCTTCCTCCTAACTCATTACCCGACATTCATCGCCACCGTTGGATCTTTCTACTCTCTGTTAAGTCTAGTTCACTGATCTCAGGATTTCCAAACCCCACAGTCCTCATCCTCCACCGAATCTCTCAAAGACTGGTACTTCGTACAAATAATCACTCCTAGGTGATTTTTGTTAGTGGCCATTAGTAAATTATGTTAAATTTTGTTTTTTACATAAGAAATTTTTAGTCAGATTGGTCACAGATGGGCTGTGGCATAGGTTTATACTTAATCACCAATAATTATGAATAGCCAATTAATTATGAACGAAAGAATACGGGTACCTGGTGACACAGTTAAATCTCCAATTCTTGATTTTTGGCTCAGGTCATGATCTCAGTGTTTGTGAGTTTGAGCCCCACATTGGGTTCTGCGTGGACAATGCAGAGCCTGCTCAGGACTCTATGTTTGTCCCTCTTTCTCTGCCCCTCTCCCACTCATGCTGTCATGTGCTCTCTCTTTCAAAATAAATAAGTAAACTTAAAAAAAGAATATGAAATTTGCCAACTATATTCTCAGCCACATTAATTTTTTTATAAAGATTTTTTCTTTTTTAATTTTTTAAGTGTTTGTTTATTTTTGAGACAGAGAGAGGGAGAGCGCTAGCAGGGGAAGGGCACAGAGAGAGGGAGACACAGAATCAGAAGCAGACTCCAGGCTCCAAGCTGTCAGCACAGAGCCGAACGCGGGGCTCAAACCCATGAACCACGAGATCATGACCTGAGCCGAAGTTGTACGCTTAACCGACTGAGACACCCAGGCGCCCCGTTAGCCACATTAATTTTTGCTGTCCATGTTTACATGCTGCAAGCCTAAACATAAATTCCCTAGCTTCAGACACATCCAAACATCAGCCTCTTAAATAGTAATGCCCAAGAAAACTGTGTTATCAATCAGGCCTTTGCTGCTCATCTTTCGAGGAGATCAGAAGTGGGAGGCAGCAGCCCATGACAGGGAATTGTGAGAGCTAGTTGTTACATTCTTAGGAATACTGTAAAACTTCTCTATCAGTTAAAAAACACTGAAAGCTTGAAATTGGCCATGGTAAAAGTACTGGTGTTTAGCCTTGCTGGAGAAACACAAAAGCCCACATTTGTGGCTTGTGTCAATTTTTTGTGTAAATATTTCCACCAACATGGCTAATTTCAGGCAATGGAGGTCGGGTAGGCAGTTGGGTTCTAACAAGACACGAGAAATCAGCACTGAGGAAGTCAAGACCTGCTACTGGGAAAGGCAGCACTCCACGGGAAGCCGGACCAAACCAGACAGGCCCAAGATGGCAGGTGCCATGATAGGAGACCCCTGACCAAATTAGGAAGAAAAAGCTAGGAAGTTTGCATCTGGCCCCGAGTAATAAATATTCTGCCCCCTAGTTAATGAATGTCAATAAAAGGTGACAACCCAACCCCAAGGGTGTTCAACTCACTCTCTCTCCTGAGTTCATCCACCCTCATATCTCAAGAGTATCCTTTTTGCTTTAATAAACTTTCCCACTTGGGTTACTCATCTGCTGTGCTTCGTGTCTGCTCTTGAATTCTGTCTCCTGACAAGATCAAGAATGTCTGTCAACTCCTTCGGGTCTGGCTGGGTCCAGGGGCCCAGGGCCAAGGGATTCCCCAATTCACTTCACAACAGAGGGGCCGCTGAAAGATCACAGCACCACAGAAGTGCTAGGGACTGGTCTCCAGGCCCCTGTCCTGAGCCAGTTGAGCCCAATGTCACAAGAAGTGGATAACAACCCCCTTCTGTAAGATGGGGAAAACCAAGAGACCCGCAGGATCTATATTGACTCATTTCTGTAGACTCTGAGCAGCTTTCTGAGAAAGATTTTGAAAAACTGGGATTCAGAACTATGTAAATATTTAAGCGCAGAGTGCCTGAATACACAACCAAATAACGAAAGGCACTGGGATGATTTTAGAGGCAAACTGACCTACTGAACTTGAGCTTCTTCGCTGAATGACTTTCAATACACTCACCTTGGCCATCTGTGTTCTGTTTAGTAGAAAAGTTCTATGTGTGTAAAATCTAAAAAATGACAGCACCTTGGACCTCATAGACCCCGTGGATAGGAGCTGAACAAAGACCCAGGCCCCATTCTCTACTACTTTTGCTATAGATCAGTCAGCAGCAGTCTGACTGTGGTTGTGCAGGTAGTCGT
>NC_043713.1:7827475-7828681 GCF_006229205.1 Suricata suricatta
GAGGGATCACCGGGGGCTGCCGGACATTGAGGGAATCAGACCACAGGACACCTACATCCTGTCCCATCTGCCCCAGAGTTCGGAACCATGGGACAGCGTTAATGATGATGCCATGCCTCTCCAACTATCTGGGGTAAGAGTGAATTTTTTTTCTTTTTCTGTTTTTATTGCTTACCCATCAAGAACCTTTATAAACTACATTAAAAATGAATCTCCTGGGGCGCCTGGGTGGATAAGCATCCAACTCTTGATTTCAGTTCAGGTCATGATCTCATGGTTCATGAGTTCTAGTCCAGCATCAGGCTCTGAGCTGACAGTGTGGAGCCTGCTTGGGCTTTTCTATATCTCTCTCTCCCTCTCTCTTTCTCTCTCTCTCTCATTCTCTCTGAAAATAAACATTAAAAAAATCCTGAATCTCTCATACGCACGCGCGCGCACACACACACACACATGAATATAGAAACCCTTTGTTTTAAATAGTTAAATTCAGCAGATCTAAAAAAAAAAAATCACTCCATTAAATCACTGCAGAGGCTTCAAGCCTGGATTCTGACTTTTGGCCCTCACTCTCTGGACTGCGAATCTGGGCAGCCCCACTGGACACTGTATGCTGAATAGCTGATTCAGACAGTCCCAAAGCAAATCCCAAAAGGATGAGTAAAGGATGCATGTGATGCCCGTTTGATCCTCATTATTCACGGATTCTGTATTTGTGAATTCATCAACTCAAGAAGGCCTTTTTGAACCCCCAAGATCAAGTTGAGTCACTCAGGGTGCATACTTCTAGCTGAGGCCCTGCAAGCAAGGCTCCACCTCCTGTTTCCACTCTCTTACTTATGGTTGATTTATTAGCCACATTTTCCACATTGTTGTGCTTTTTGTTGGTAGTTTCACTGGTTAAAATGGCCCCAATGCGTCCTGTTGAAGTGTTGTCCAGTGCTCCTAAGTACAGGAAGGCTGCGGGCGATGTGCCTTAGGTGGATGACACCAATGCTGAGCAGGCCTCGCTTGGACGTGAGGTACAGGGAGGTTGCTCCTGAGACAAATGTTAATGAATTGACAAAATACACTTAAAACAGTGTCTTTAAACAGAAATACACTTAAAACACACTTATGTATTGATTGGTTGAGACCGAACTCTGTGTTTCTAGGAGTGTGGTTCAGTGTTAGCCAATACAATGTTCTTGGTGACCTCACAGAATACAA
>NC_043713.1:7828781-7830009 GCF_006229205.1 Suricata suricatta
TTGTATTCTGTGAGGTCACCAAGAACATTGTATTGGCTAACACTGAACCACACTCCTAGAAACACAGAGTTCGGTCTCAACCAATCAATACATAAGTGTGTTTTAAGTGTATTTCTGTTTAAAGACACTGTTTTAAGTGTATTTTGTCAATTCATTAACATTTGTCTCAGGAGCAACCTCCCTGTACCTCACGTCCAAGTGAGGCCTGCTCAGCATTGGTGTCATCCACCTAAGGCACATCGCCCGCAGCCTTCCTGTACTTAGGAGCACTGGACAACACTTCAACAGGACGCATTGGGGCCATTTTAACCAGTGAAACTACCAACAAAAAGCACAACAATGTGGAAAATGTGGCTAATAAATCAACCATAAGTAAGAGAGTGGAAACAGGAGGTGGAGCCTTGCTTGCAGGGCCTCAGCTAGAAGTATGCACCCTGAGTGACTCAACTTGATCTTGGGGGTTCAAAAAGGCCTTCTTGAGTTGATGAATTCACAAATACAGAATCCGTGAATAATGAGGATCAAACGGGCATCACATGCATCCTTTACTCATCCTTTTGGGATTTGCTTTGGGACTGTCTGAATCAGCTATTCAGCAAACAGTGTCCAGTGGGGCTGCCCAGATTCGCAGTCCAGAGAGTGAGGGCCAAAAGTCAGAATCCAGGCTTGAAGCCTATGCAGTGATTTAATGGAGTGATTTTTTTTTTTTAGATCTGTTGAATTTAACTATTTAAAACAAAGGGTTTCTATATTCATGTGTGTGTGTGTGTGTGTGTGTGTGTGTGTGTGTGTGTGTGTGTATGAGAGATTCAGGATTTTTTTAATGTTTGTTTATTTTCAGAGAGAATGAGAGAGAGAGAGAGAAAGAGAGAGGGAGAGAGAGATATAGAAAAGCCCAAGCAGGCTCCACACTGTCAGCTCAGAGCCTGATGCTGGACTAGAACTCATGAACCATGAGATCATGACCTGAACTGAAATCAAGAGTTGGATGCTTATCCACCCAGGCGCCCCAGGAGATTCATTTTTAATGTAGTTTATAAAGGTTCTTGATGGGTAAGCAATAAAAACAGAAAAAGAAAAAAATTTCTGTCTTACCCCAGATAGTTGGAGAGGCATGGCATCATCATTAACGCTGTCCCATGGTTCCGAACTCTGGGGCAGATGGGACAGGATGTAGGTGTCCTGTGGTCTGATTCCCTCAATGTCCGGCAGCCCCCGGTGATCCCTC
>NC_043713.1:7830109-7889138 GCF_006229205.1 Suricata suricatta
CTTGGACGTGAGGTACAGGGAGGTTGCTCCTGAGACAAATGTTAATGAATTGACAAAATACACTTAAAACAGTGTCTTTAAACAGAAATACACTTAAAACACACTTATGTATTGATTGGTTGAGACCGAACTCTGTGTTTCTAGGAGTGTGGTTCAGTGTTAGCCAATACAATGTTCTTGGTGACCTCACAGAATACAATTAACACAAATAATGAGAAATAACCACATATAACACATAGTCCTCACAGGAGTGTGATAAAGTCACTTTTTTCCCCAAGTAATCCTAGAAACTGTTTAAAAAATATACTCTAAAAAGTGGCATGCAGAAAAATGAACCTGGACCATTTTCTTACACCATACACAAAAATAAACTCGACATGCATGAAATACCTAAATGTAAGACAGGAAACATCAAAATCCTAGAGGTGAATACAGGCAAAAACCTCTTTGACCTTGAACGCAGCAACTTCTTACTCAACACATCTCTAAGGCAAGGAAAATAAAAGCAAAAATCAACTATTGGGATCTCATCAAAATAAAAAGCTCTGCACAGCAAGGAAAACAATCAGCAAAACTAAAAGACAACCAATAAAATGGAAGAAGGTATTTGCAAATGACACATCAGATAAAGGCTTATAATCCAAAATCTATAAAGAACTTACCAAATTCAACATCCAAAAAACCAATAATCCAGTGAAGAAATGGGCAAAAGACATCAATAGACACTTCTCCAAAGAAGACATCCAGATGGTGAACAGACACATGAAATGATGCTCAATGTCACTCGTCATCAGGGAAATACAAATAGAAACCACGATGGAGGTACCACCTCACACCTGTCAGAATGGCTAACAGTCACAACTCAGGCAACAACAGATGTTGGCGAGGAAGCGGAGAAAGAGGATCTCTGTCGCACTGCTGGGAACGCAATCCGGTGCAGCCGCTCTGGAAAACAGTGTGGAGGGTCCTCAAAAATTTTAAAATAGAGCTACCAATAACCCAGCGATTGCACTACTAGGTATTTATCCGTGGGATACAGGTGTGTCGTTTTGAAGGGACACATGCACCCCAATGTTTATAGTAGCGCTATCAACAATGGCCAAAGTATGGAAAGAGCCCAAATATATAAAATGAAATATAACTCAGCAATCAAAAAGAATGACATCCTGCCATTTGCAACTACGTGGATGGAACGGGAGGGTGTTATGCTAAGCAAAATTAGTCAGAGAAAGACAGCTATCTATGACTTCACTCATATGAGGAATTTAAGATCCTAAACAGATGAACATAAGAAAAGGGAAGCAAAAAGAATATAAAAACAGGAAGGGGGACAAAACATAAGAGACTCTTACATATGGAAAACAAACAGAGGGTTGCCAGAGGGGTTGTGGGAGGGGGGCATGAGCTAAATGGGTGAGTAAGGAATCTACTCCTCAAATCTTAGTGCACTATATGCTAATTTAGATATAAGTTAAACAATGAATAAATTATAAATAAATAAATAACAATAAAAAATGTATTTTAAAAATACGCTTTAATGTTTTGTTTTGTTTTTGACAGAGAGACAGAGAGACATAGAAAGAGTGGGAGAGGGGCAGAGAGAGAGGGAGACACAGAATCCAAGGCAGGCTCCAGGCTCCAGGCTTCAAGCCAACAGCACACAACCCACATGGGGCTCGAACCCACGAACTATGAGATCATGACCTGAGCTGAAAATGAACGCTTAACCGACTGAGCCACCCAGGTGCCTCTTAAGAATACACTTCTTATGTGTTTAGTTTTTAATGGGTCAAGAAGAAACAAAAATATTTAAGACTCTATTATCTGATGATGGACAAAGCCTAAAATCTTTCTACGTCTGCCTGCATTAATTCTTTGATTCATAGAACAAAAACAAAATACAGAAACCAAAAATGTCTGGAAGTATTTTAGGGCTGTACTGTAAAAGAAAGATAGCTTCTAAATTTAGGCCCTGTTCTCGTCACCAAAAATAAATCAACTGAGTATCTCTATGCGTACTTATGAAGCTGCAACATTTATTGTGGACTCCTTCTATAAAATAAATATCTCAGTTGCTTATAGCAGAGACTGATTCTTTTTTTTTTTAAAGCATACACATATGACATAGGAATCAGATCATCAAAATGCTTTACAAGAATAATATTTTAGCCAATCCTGGTTTTAGGGACCTACTGGACATTTAACTTAGCTTTTGAGATAAGTTTCAGCTCTCAGGGTTTATAAGTTAAGCAAACAGCAATTCTTTCTATATTAAGGTCACAGGATGTGACTAATAGCAGAAACCAACAGGTATCTCATTTTGTAGATGAAGAAAACTTAACGATGAACTCTTAAGAAGTTAAATATGCTTATACAAAAAATTAAAAAATGGTTAAGTGCTTAAATTAATCAAATAAATGAGACCAATTTGGCAGGCAGACTACTGGACAGAAAAGTTATTTTCATCACTACAGGAAAGCAATAAACTCTGAAAAGAAGATTTACAAGTACAAATACCACATGGGCGCTGGTACCTTTTTAATGTCTTTGTTTCCTACATTTTGTTTAGTGAAGTATAAGTGCAGCCTACAGTCTTGCTAAGGCATTATTTTCACTAAGCAAGTCTACGTGGGGGCCTGGGGGGGCTCAACCAACTGAGCAGCCAACTTCGGCTCAAGTCACGATCTCATGGTTCATAGGTTCAAGCCCCACGTCGGGCTGTGTGTGGACAGCTCAGAGCCTGGAGCCTACTTCAGAGTCTGTGTGTCCCTCCTTCTCTCTGTTCCTCCCCTACTCACACTGTGTCTCTCTCTCAAAAATAAACATTAAAACAAAAAAAAAAAAGCAAGTCTATCCTGCATAATTTGGGATTTTGATCTGGAGGGAAGAGTTTCTTGAGGTTTGAATGGCACCTGCAGTTATTGAGGAGAAATGGGCTGCAAGGACTCTTGTGGTACAAGAAGACAAGAGCAGCCAAAAGATGCAAAGATCAGAAGAAATCATCAGGAAAGTGGCTGCTCCGTGGTCTGCTGAAAGTCTATGGAAGGCTGGAAGCCCTTTCCTTCCCAGCAGCCTGTGGTCACTCCTGAGACTCCATCTTGTGACCTGGACTCTCCTAAGACAGAGGACACCTAAGGACTACATGACTGCACTGTATCATTAAAGGACAGAGGTTAATAAATAAATATTAAAAGGTTCTTTCACATTATCCACTTTTCTTTATTTATTTGTTTTGGGGAGAGTTGGAGGGGGAGAGAGAGAGGGAGAGAGAGAATCCCAAGCAGGTTCTATGCTGTCAGCACAGACACTAATGGGGGGTTCCATCTCACCAAACATGAGCTGGCCGCCAAACTCAAAGTTTGAGTCACAATCAAGAGTTTGATGCTTAACCCATTGAGCCATCCGTGAGCCCCTAAATTATTTGTATTTCTTTTTTTTAATGTTCATTTATTTAGAGAGAGTGTGCATGCGCATGTGCGCGCGCGCGCGCACACACACACACACACACACACACACACACAGGGGAGAGGCAAAGGAGAGCGAGAGAATCCCAAACAGCCTCCATGCTCTTAGCACAGAACCCGAAGGGGGGGCTCGAACTCACCAACTGTGAGATAGCCAAAACCAAGAGTAGGATGCTCCACCGAGCCCCATATTTGTTTTGCAATTCTTTGATTTCACCCTTTTTCATAATGTTCCCTATCTTCTAGAATAAGTTTTAAAACAGAAAGAGCCTAGCTAGCAGAGATATGCATATGCTAAGCAAACCCACTTTTCTAATGGATTCTTCTCATACCACAATGAAGTATTGATCAGTTCCGTCATTTTCTTGTCCTGTCCAGAACCCTCCTTCTCATCACGTCACGTATCCACACATGTATTGTAATGAACATGTGCTCAGTATTGTCAGTTCCATAAACGAATTTGATTTCTCTCCAGTCTCTTCCCCAGATGTAATACAGTAAAATTTTGGAGTCTCATTCCACGTATGACACTTGGGTGGACTGCCAAATTTCAGAGACTTTTCAGTTGTGAGAAGCCGAGTCCAGCACAGTTGAAAATCTTTATCTCACGTTTGAAGGCCAAGTCATCTCCCCTCTCCTCTCTCAAGCAGGAGCCTTGAGGGAGGTGACAGAGGAGCGGTTGGCCACCTCCCTTCTTGTCTTTCCAGCCTGGTGGGTGGAGGTGTGTTCCAGTGGGGGCTGGGCCCACGCAGTTGTCACCCAGGGCCTCATCCCTCTGGGTGCTGACCATCAGGAGGGAATGCAGGAGAAGGATGAATGCCTCTTCCCTCCACTTGGTACCTCTGGCTGATGTTGACTGGCCATCCAACTGTCTTGGGCCCATGAGTGTGCCTTGGGAGGGTCCTGCAGCCTTCCCCACGCACGGTTCCCCGAGTGGAGACTGCCTCTCCCCAGCTCAACTGCTTGAGAAGGGCATGCCTGCCACAACCCAGACCACGTCCCTAGATTATTATTGTCCCTTCGTCTATATTCCTGTGCCTACTTTAAAATCCTCATGCTGTACCTTAACCTCAGTTATATCAAAGTCTTATCTCCTTCCCCGCATGTGTTCTGTGTGGAAGCCATTGCTTACAACGAGATGCTCTCAAACACAATACAACGGCACTGTCCGGTACAATAGCAACGTATTTAGCACAAGAATCCAAACGGAGAGCATCTGTTTACCTGTGAAGTTGTTTACTGAGCTCTTCAGTTACCTTGATGCCATCTGCCTGTTTGTTAAGCACCAATATTTTACATCCCAGATCTGAAAGTCTCTAAAGTTAAAGATCATATCTGTTTACCTTACCTTGATACATGTTCCTAGTCCCATGCATTTGTAAATAAAACTGGTAAATATATCTTAATTACAGATTTGATACATCACTAGCTTTAGATTGTGGAGATAAACTCAGAGAATTATATTAATTGTAAGAGGCTACAGAAATATTTTAGATGAGCTACCTCATGTCCATAAAATAATTCAGTCAAGAATGTATAATTAACAAAGAAAAATGTGTTAGATTCTTGTCACTATTGTAGACTATTAATATTCATATATTAGACACTCATTTTGCCATCTCAAAAATTAGATAAAATGAGAAAAGAAAGTTTCCCACGAGTATTATGTATTAGCTTTAACCTTATTAATGTTACATCAATAAACATATTTTAAATTACAGTACCATCCATAGTTATTATTTAAAAACTGAACTGTTTTCAAATTAGTTCAAATTATTTTGAGGTAAGTTATTGTGACTAATAAAACATAGTTTACCAGTCCAGGTGTTACAAATTTAATTAATAACAACACATTCAACTATATTAACATGTCAACAAATAGACTATATCATCTCATTAGTTCAGATACTGAAGAATTAAGTAAGTTTGGAGTGTGCCAATTTATTAATACTCTTGAAATTGACCTGTTCCCTCTTGATTTATGTCTAAATTTATTAGCGGTTTTGATAATTAAATTAAAATCTGGACACTACCATGTACTCACAGGAGACTGAACAGATGCAAAATAAATGTTTAATCATGTTAGTGTCCTCCCCCATTCAAAATACTTTATGAATTATAAGCATTTCTTTATATTATTTTTATATCTCCACTTAAGAGTGTTAAATACTTTTTCCTCCTTGTGGGAAAAAATTGTAATTCCATTCCGACAGAGACCACGTGTGACAAAGGGTATTTCCTTTTTATGTAAAAATGTGCCAAAGTTAATGAATAAATTACTTGGAGGAGAATGTTTTTACCTACACATATTAACTTGTATTAATAGACCATTTTCATTCCAAAGACCTCACAACTAAATCTCCAAAATCTTCTTGTGGTGGCCATATTACAGAAAACATCCACAGCAAAACACAAGTAGAGAAAAAAATGTCATCCCATAATCCCATAACCTCTCAAAATTTGCTTCTATATTTACTGTTATCCACCCAGTGGCTCAATATCCCTTATACATTGAGGCTAAGATAAGGGACTCCTAGTCCATACTTCCTCCAACTCATCATATTAGTGTACTATGCATTGTTAAATTGTATCAGCTACCTATGTCATCCCAAACTCTCTAAATTCTATTGAATTTCATCCTCACATTAAAAAAATTTTTTTTAATGTTTATTCATTTTTGAGAGACAGACAGAGCCTGAGTGAGGGGGAAGGGGCAGAGAGAAAGAGAGACACAGAGAGAGAGCATAGGGGAGGGGCAGAGAGAGAGGGAGACACAGAATCCGAAGCAGGCTTCAGGCTCTGAGCTGTCAGCACAGAGCCTGATGCAGGGCTCAAACTCAAGAACCACGAGATCATGACCTGAGGCGAAGTCGGATGCCTACCCAACTGAGCCACCCAGGTGCTCCTCATTCTCCCATTTTTAACTTTTAGCTGGAACCCTTCTACACCAAAGTGGTCTAGTTAAGAAGGAAGCCAAAACTTAAAATTCTAGATCTGGATGAAACTTAGGGACCATCAAGCCCCCAGCATTTTAAGACATTACCTCCAGGGTCTTCACTCACCTGTAAAACCAACTGGCACTAAGAGCTTCCAAGAGTTGAAAGTTCCTCTAAGCTTTATTTTCAAACTTTCAATTTACATTTCAAACAGCATGGTCACTGTAGGGTTATCATGAACTCCACAAACCACACCTCTCCCATGCTCCAAGTAGCCTACTTATGAAGCCCACTATACAAGTAAGTTCCATGAGGGGGTCTCTAATGGAATTCGCATAATCATAAACGCAACTAGTAAATCCAAAGAGTCTCTTACTGTGTTCATAAAAATGGGAATTATGATACATGTTCCACTGGCCCCTCCGGATTCCCTCACACTCACTGTTCTCTGCTGGTCGCAGAGGCAGATCTGTAAGGACCTTCATCCGGGTCCAGTTGGGTTCTGACACAGGAAAAGCTCAGTGAGCTATGGGAGGGCTAAGAAGCGGGTTGCATCCCCCTGGCCTCTGCAGGTCCGGGCACGACTCTTCTTTTCCAGGCCAACTCCACGGGGTTGGCCAACTCCTCTGTCAACTTCAGCCCCAGGGCTGGTCATCCATTCCCCCAGCTAGGGCTGGAAGACGCCGACTCCTGTGTTCTGTCTTTTGCTGGTTTCCCTCAACCCATCATCACCTGCCTTGCCTGCAGTGAGATCTGAGAGTGCCATCTGTCTCCTCCTGAAACCCTGACTGCCAAAGTGACAGTTACACGTATCTTCCCAGAGTCCCTCTGATTGCTGCCCCACTCTTGAGAAAATACAGACAAAAATCCTGAGTTCTCAGGCATTCACATTCATTGTAAGACAAAGAGTTTAGGAATATGTAGAACATGTCTTGCTCATATGTAGCTCATATGTGAAAAACTCATGTATGTGCACATATCTAGGATAAATCCTCTTCCTATGTGCTAACAAAAACTAAGTTATAAGATGGTAACCCTCTTTTCCAATCGACAAATGGATCGACTCAGAATATTAAAGTCTCAAACAACTGTCTCTGGAGAAGTGCATTTAAAAACACTGGGTAACCATAACAAGTGGCCCTTACTGTTTAATGCTTCTTTAGTAGGATGAGAAGATATGCCTTGATAAAAGAGAATGGAGAAAAATCCAGTTTTCTAAGCAAAAAGCAAGACAGGAATAGTGTTACATATTTACTGGAAGAGGTGATAAGTTTAAAGGAAAACAGTGGCTTTTCAAGCAGACAGAGAACTCAGCCCAATGCCAGGAAGAATCAAGCTTCCTGACTGTCAGGACCAAGTTTTAGGTAAGGCCAGGCCAAGGGAGGCGAGGGCTCACGTAGAGGAGTGTTAGAGGCAAAGTTTGGCAGCACAGAAAATGCTGAATTTCTCACTTCAACATATAAAGCTGTTTGCCAATTCTGTGATAAATGTTTCCTTTCCCCCCTCTTTGTTTTGTACTTCTAATTTCAAAGTACTTTATTTTTACCATCTCATTATGGGCAAATCACAAAATACTAAGTAGGTATTTGTAATCAATACAAGGGCATTTCCATGGGGCCTGACCTTAATGCTTCGTTTTTCTTTATGGCTGATAAACTACTCACTCCTATAAGATCAATACTTTGTTTTTCTGCTTTTCCCAGGGAAAATAAGATTCCAATATTATCTTCTACTTAGCTAGTTTCTTTCTTTTTTCTAGAACAGGTGAATATGTTATACGAATAATTTTCCTGTTGTGCTAAAGTAGATTAAACTATTAGGGTATATTTGCTATTTATTAACCACATTATTTATTCACTAGTGATTTATTGAACTTTTCCTTAATAGGTAAAAGTCAGTACAAATGTTCCTACCTGGAACTCCAAAGTGAATGATCTACCAAGTTCAGGTTTATTTGGGAACTTTTACAGTATTAAATTTTACCTAGGATAAACATTTTTTAAAAAATATCTGGAATGGATACATTGGTGTTTAATAAAGGATTGCATTCTGTCACAGCTTTTGATTTGGTTCAAGTGTTTACTTAGGGATGACCGATATCATTGCCTGTGGTATTTCTGAAGACATTATCTTAGTTTTATGACTGACAGAAACTCCAAGACTGTGTTAGTTTTTGTTTTTGACAGTGATCACTCTTAGTTCTGAAAACACCAATTGTAAAGGATTGCATCGGGAAACCTTTAGAATTACGTTAGTTATGCTTTGACCAAAGATTTTCTTGCCAAAGGGGCACAGAGAGTTCCCCAAGAAGTTGTAAACACGTTGGTTCCAAAATGAAAAATGGCACCAAACAGTTTCCACACATTTTCTAATGAACAGGCCCTTGGAAGAGATTTGATCCTATAGAAGAGTCAAATTCCAATTCCTTGTAGGTAAAAACTTCTTTTTAAGATCTAAGCACATACTTACTGAGGAGTCTAAATACAATGAACGTTTCTTGTTCACATCAGAAGAGAGCACCCTGAATTTGCCAAATTTGTGTCCCAAATCCAGCATCAGGGTTGTTCGCTCTATCAGATGACTGTCTGTGTCTCCAGTGTTCAGGGGGCCGTGCTGATTATAATCATCACATATAATTATGCACACACAAATGTTTCAAAAAAAAAGAAAGGGAGAGAAGGCACATGTACACACACGAGAGAGAAGAAGGCGGAGAGAGGGAGACAGAGGAAGAGAAGGAAGAACATCTCCCCCCACCCACACTCACATAATAAAAGCTGTATTATGGAGGATTTTAAAAATAATATCGCAATATGCTCTCAATTCCTGAAAACACTATTGTAATGAAGCCTTTTCCCTGGTCTTCACCCCTTCAACAGGAAGAATAATGCTGCCTGACATAAAGGGGTCATTGAGCCTGAAAGCTGGCTTTTCCTGAATCTCTACTGAGTCTCAGAAGCCTGGCTATGTTGGACAAGAAATAATATTCCTCATTTTTAGAAGCCCATTTTACATTCAAGAGCGAAGCAGGAAGCCCCTGTCCGAGCACAGGGAGGCCGAGATGGAGGGGCTGCGTTACTCCCGACAGGAAGCCGCCCTGGGTGTTGGGAGCAAGACCGAGAGCAGAGAGAGGAAAATAAGGGAAGATTCCAGAAGTCTGCAGTCTTGTCTCCCTGATCCTCCATTAGGTTTCTACTGGGGGCAGGTGGGTATGGAAAGACTCAGAAAGGGTGAGTAGGAGCTAAAAGCAAGGGTACAGGAGCACCTGCCATCCACTTGTCACTGGAGGAGCCGGTGGCCCTCCAGAGACTGCGCAGCGAGCGGCCCGGGCTGAAGATTGTTCCAGTAACAGCTGAGACGGACAGAGAGCCCAGAACAGGAGCCTTAAGGCTCTTTCCCTCAGCAAGCCGGTGACAGGGAAGGACCCCCCCCAAGTCCTTGAAAATGACCCACAAGGACACGGGGTGTCTGCCACAAAGCCATCTCGGTGAGGGCTGGGCTGACCCCAGAGCGGGTTGAGGCCAGAGGCCAGAGGCCAGAGAGGGGGACAGGGATGGGTCCTCAGTGGTGGCCAGGACTGAGGCGAGTCTATGCTAACAGGGACCAGGACATGCCCGTGACAGGAATCCTTCTACCTATGGGGACCGCGACAGGGAGCCTCATTTGCTTACTGTGACGATGTAAAGCAATTGGGAACATTCTAACACCTTTTTGTGCTCCAGGGTTTTAACCTTGAGCTGAAGGTAGGTTTATAATTGAGGTTATAATTAGGGATGCCAGATTTAGTCAATAAAAATACGAATATCACAGGGGGAATTACTCCTACTAAAAGAAAAATACTCACTGTGCACCTGAAATTCAGATCTAATTGTGTAGCCTGTCTTCCATCTGACAAGCCTAGTTGTAATTACGTGGCAAGTTTGAACTTCTGCTCAAACTTAGGAAGCACGATTTTATTAGTTACGTAAAATAAGGGATGTGGATTTTTTTTCCCCACCCAGGTCTGTACTTGTGAAATTTTTATTCTTCTACATGAGGTAGACATAAAATCTGTTTTTCCCTCTGACTTAAATGTTAACATTGCTATGAAATAAAAGAAGCAAATGCCACCTCCCTTCTCTTTGAAAAGGTTTCAAATACTATGCGATTCTTCCACACAGGTAAGAACAGGCTGAAAACAACACGGTGTGAATAACCTGTGCTTAAAACCCCTGGTTTCTTAGGAAGAAGCAATTCTTGAGTTGGATAATGTGTTTGTCTCTAGGTCAGACTGTGTGACTGTGGACAAATGGGGGAAAACGTTTCTTTGAAGGAATAGAATGGGATCAGGTGTGTGTGGATTCCCCCCCCCCCAAATATTTCTCTTGAAGAGGAAATGGATAAGAAGACAAAGAAAAAGTTCTATCTCAAAATGCATGGATAAGCTTAAAAAAAAGTTCTAGAAATCACTGGAAGGCCTCTCTCCTCCTGGGTAAATGTGAGTACTTGCGCTGAGCGGAAGAAGCAGGTGCCAACAAGGAGCAAATGTGAATTTCAAAGCAATGTAAGCACCCAGCTTGCTTCTCGGCAGAAAGCCTTACACCCACGGCAGGAATGGTATCCACCACCGTTTCTTCTAAGGACTCCACGTCTCTGGGGACATTCGCAGTATGGGGAGACTTGGGGGATTCAGCACACGTAGAATAAGGAGTGGCATCTTGTGGGTGTGTGGCTTCCCAGGGCTGAGTGTCCCCCTCAGAATCTACCTTCCATAATGACCTAGGCTCCACCTGCATTTGCTAGGTCTCCTCGGCCTCAAGTGCAAGTTGGTTTTCTGATGCTGACTTCTGGCTTTTCCCAAAAGGAACTGGAGGAACCATTTCTTAGATGAGGTTCTACCTCAGTTTCCTTACATGTGAAATGGGGACATTTATGCTGCCTAGCTAATAGAATTTTTGGGGGAAATGATATAATCCATGTAAAATACCAATCACAGTGCCTGCTCTACAAATAATATAAACTAATAACATTATTATTATTTCATAATCAACACTGTAAGATAAGGATCACAGTGAATTGAAGGTAACAGGGGATAAGAAATCACGTTGCATGAAACTGGCCTGAAAATGGGGTAAAACAATTCATTGGAAAGAATATAGGTAAATGGAAAGTTTCTCTATACTTCCTGCTTAGCCAAGAACTATTTTCTACTTGAGATACCAGAAGCAAAAGACCATTCGGTCATCCAATATTTATATATGAAAATTTTCTTTCAGATCTGATAATGTTGCAAAAGTATTTCCAATGGTCTCTATTTTTTTCTCTCCTGTTTCTCAATCCACCGTCCGTCCCCCTTTAACATACCAGTCAGAGTGATCTTTAATAAATATAGATCAGTAAGGACAAATTTCTGGTTGAAAACTGTCCAGTGTCTTTTCAGAGAACATCGGGTAGAATCCAAACAGCACACCATGACTTATAAGTGCCACTTGATTGATCAATCTTCTGTCGGTAGTTTCCATTCCCCACCATCTGGCCTCATTTGTGTTTTTCAAATATACTAAGTCTGTTCCCTAACTTCAGAATGTCCTCCTTGCATCATGCTTTAAAAAATAAAGAAAGAAGGGGGCATGGGTGGCTTAGTCAGTTAAGTGGCCAACTTCAACTTTAAGTGGTCATAATCTCTTGGTTCATGAGTTCGAGCCCTGCGTCAGGCTCTGTGCTGACAGCTGAGAGCCTGGAGCCTGCTTTGAATTGTGTCTCCCTCTTTCTCTGCCCCTCCCCGTCTCTCATTCTCTCTCCCTCTTCCTCTCTCTCTCCTCTCTGCATCTCCCCCAATCATGCTCTCTTTCTCTCTCTCTCTCAAAATAAACTTTGAAAAACTAAAAAGAATCCTTAGGTAGCATTTATCTTCATCCATTTCTTTCTTTGTCAAGTATTTATTTGGAGTCTCCATCCTCTACAATGAAAGCTCCCTAAGAACAAAACTCAAATGCTCCACCCGAGCACCTAAGTCAAAATCAACAACTAGTAGTTAAGTGAATGAAAAACGTCTTATACTTTGTTTTCATCTCCTTTACTAACATATTATCTATGCAAGTTTCTGGACTAATTTGTAAATTATATGAATTTATATGTATTTTCTAAAAATAACCCCCAAACTAGATTACCATTTCTACTAACTTTTTAAAATTATCTTTCCCCTCCTTGAGAGCAAACACAGAAGTTAAAAGGATTTGATTTTAAAATATTGTATTACTTAAACTAAGGGTAATGACAAAAAATGCTTTAGAATTTAAACTTCCATAACACTAAGAATAAGATAAGCAAACTACTAAAGCAAATAAAGTAAAATCTACTTGTTTTATGAAATTTCCAGCACTCAGCAGACATCGGAGATTCATGGAACCATGTTTTGAGCTCTGACTCATTGGGGTCGTGCCCCACAATTCCTGGGGGCCTCTCCACACTGATTTTCTTATTTCAGCGGAAGTCAGAAGAAAACAATACCCAACTCCTTGAGTCCCTACACAAACCCGTGTTTCCTTCAGTGGCCTAGTCGCTATCCTCAGACCTATCAGTCATAAAAGATGTCATCTTCAAAGACAACTGCTCACCCAGCTTGCTTTGCCCCAAATCTCCGCGTAGTTACAAAATCTCTGGGTGGCTTGCTCTGAAGGACGTCACAAGTTCTGCCCCGGCTTTGGTTTCTGAACACAAAGTCATTTCCGTCTGGACTGGAGTCTGTCTAGCCGCATCCCTGTTCTCCACCGTCCTTCCTGTCCATCATTCGTGATCTACTCCAGAGAGTGCTCCGGCCCGTCTTGTAAGTGGCGGCAATTAAATCCTTCAACCGATGACTGGATCATCATCCCACTGTCGGAGTCGGAAGCCTGAAAGGGCCCCTCTTCCTGCGCGTCAGAGGAAACAGGAGACACTTCATGTCTTTCAGCTTCGGGTTCTCCATCCCGCTTCATCTCTGCTTCTCAGATCGCAGAAGTGGAGGACAAAGTGACGGAAAGAGGTGGAGGATTTGGGTTTCTTTATGAGACGGTCGGTGTGGCACAGAGAGGGCTGGGGGAGGCGGAGGGGGGTCCTCAGAGTCCTGGGTGCTGGCGGCACCCCTTCCGGCCACCGGGGAAAGCAGCAGGGAGGTCAGGAGGCAGGAGACAGGGGTGCGGGGAGGCATCGGGCCAGGCCAGGCAGGGGGAGCGCTGCGGGACTGACATATTTGAATACTTCTGCTGGGCTCTGCGCTCTAGGGGTGGTCCCTACTTGCCTGGCCCCTCCCTGGCCCGGAGATAAATGGAGCCCGGAAATTTTGCCTCCTAGGGTGCACAGGTCAGATGCAGGAGGTAAGGCACCCCCCCCCCCCCCGCTAGTCCTTTGCTCTCTCCGGAAATTGATTCGCTAGGTAGGTGTGGTCTCTCCAAGCCGGGAAGGTTTTTTAACTGTCAAAGCAATGCAGTATACAGAAAAAAAATACATACATACATATATATATAGGTATATATAGAAATAATTATAAAGATGTATAAAATAGCATATACTACATATAGTATATACATATATACACAAAATAATTATATCTACATGGAATATACACAGTACATATAATTTCTCCGGCATTCTACTACATAAATACTGCGCGCGCACACACACACACACACACGGTGGAGCCCGATCTGTGAGCCATACATTCCTTAAGAATACAGACACTGCCCAGGCCCTCTCATAGGCCTGGTGCATACTGGGCGATGAAATTCATTACGTGGGTAATCAGTGTGTTGAGTTTAACCGAGTTTCACATTCTAAGTGGTGCAGAGTTTAATGGGAGAATATGTTCAGTGACAGGTTTCTATTGTTAGGTAAGGATTCATCGTCCGCCTCCCGAGGCACAGACGCCCCCTTTACCCTAGCAAGGGCCGTAATTCCCCTGTAATGAGAAATCTCAAATTGCCACCTTTATATAATGACAACTGTGTATATGATACAAGCCAAGGAATGACACATGAATCATGATAATCACCTAAGGAGGATAAATTATGAAATAATAATGAGCCACAGTAAGAAACAAGGGGGGGCTTTCATTTCATTTGAAAACGTAATAAAATAAGTGCAAAATTAAATCACTGCCTAGTGCACGGCATAACGCTTTTCAGGACCGCAAGCCGTTTTCCCGGGCTATTACTCACAGTCGATTAGGAACCCATCATACTCTCCTTAAATCCTTTCGGTGGCTATTTATGCCGCCCCTCCCTGCTGACATGGGCACCCAAACCAAATAAGAGCGGCAAACCCCAGTACTAACAGTGAATGTGTAACTCGTAAAATAATTAACACAAATGATACAGAAAACTGCAGATTTCCACAGACTTTGGGGTATTTCCCGTATAGTGAGTGTGTGATTCTCTGGTGGCACACAGAAGAATTTTTTTTTTTTGTAAAAAGCACCAATTTTGTCATCATATAAGAGATATAAGAAATTAGCTGATTTGAGAATATCTAGCTTTACAGAAAGCATGTGAAAAATTATTAATCTATACACTTTTGTGAGTCAAATACACATTTGTTGAATACAGACTAGGAAAGAAAACTTCGCATCTCCTTAAAAAACAATGAAATGGAGTTTTAACGTATTTTACTTCTTATAGAACAAGACCACTTCATATTTCTGATTCACAGCAAATTTTTACTTAGCTTATAGTAGCAATTTTCTTAGTCATGTTAAACACTTGCTTTTTTTTATTACATTCAACTCTTTGGAACATGCTCGCATCTATGAGTTCTCAATAACTGTAAAAATTACTCCATTGTCACATGGCCGCTTCTCTTTTAGCAGCTATAACAGAATATGGCATACTTTAATCATTTTTTTCAAACACTGATGAATCTCGTCCACCTCTTTATTTATAACATTATTAGGCAGGCTACCATTCTGCCTGTATTACATTATACACACAGGATGGGTCCTTGCCACCCCCACCCCAATTCAGCAAGGTTAAAATTCGTCATGACCTCTGATGTTCTTAGCTCTCCTACCCACTGAATGCTCTTCATGGTATTTCCTTCATACTTGCTCAGGAACAAAAGCAAAGGAAATGCATATTCCCCTGGTATCAACATGAAAGTAACGTGGATCAATACTGTTTTCATTAGAAAAGGATATTTCATTACACAGAAGAGAAAGGGCCTAACTTTCTTCTTCCTCTTCTCCTTCTGTCTGATCTCTCTTCCCCCCTCCCCTCCTCTCCCTCCCACCTTCTCTCCCTCTGTCTTTGTCCCCCCCCACCTGGGGTCTTTGAGATCTTTGTTCATTTGAAATCATAGGATTATCCAACATATGTTCTTAACAAATCACTGAGTAATTTGAGGATTCTTTCTTCTCCATCCTGCTTTGTTTTTTAAAAGCTTTCAAGGCAGGGAAAATCTGTGCAATTTTATATGAAATTTAAACTTAGGAACTAATAGAATGATTTGAGAGACAGCGGGTGTGCACACACGCACACGCGCAAACTCAAGTAGGGGAGGGGAAGAGGGAGAGGAAGAGAGGGAACCTCAGGCTCCATGCCCAACGCGGGGCTTCACCTCACAACTGTGAGATCATGACCTGAGTGGAATTCAAGAGTTGGATGCTTATCTGACTGAACCACCCAGGTGCCCCACCAAAAGAATAATTTTATTAGAAATGTTGCTTATTCATTTATGTTATAGCACAAAAGTACAAAAAGTGAATTCATGTTCTTTTGTCTTAAAGATATAAATCCATCAATATTTACTTTCCATTATTTTAATATTTTAATGTTTCTTTGTTTTGGAGAGAGGGATACAGTGTGAGCAGGGGAGGGGCAGAGAGGAGAGGGAGACACAGAATCAGAAGCAGGCGCCAGGCACCGAGCTGTCAGCACAGAGCCTGACTCGGGGCTTGAACTCATGAACCAGGAGATCATGACCTTAACTGAAGTCAGACACTTAACTGAGTGAGCCACCCAGGTGCCCCATTACTTTAACGTTATTAGAAACTTAAGGTCCTCCAATCCAGAACAGAAATAAAATATGCCAGATAATAAGACCAATGAATTGGTTTTGCTATGTGTGTGTGTGTGTGTGTGTGTGTGTGTGTGTGTGTGTTTACAATCTTTTTTCCCATGTTTGGGTGTAACAAGTTTTAGATTTCAGTAACATGAGACCACACTGAATGAAACCAAGTTTAACTTCTTTAGTGAGCAAATATCCTTAATAGCCAATTAGGTTACATAAAGATGCTACAAGGAAGCAAATAATTTTAAGTGAAATTTAACTTGAAGTATATCCGAAAGCATTTAGTTTAACAGGTGTGATCTGAAATTTAAAGTTAGAAGGTTTTTCTTCCTGCTGTTCTGTCGTTGCTGGTCCCTCAGGCCCTGATTAATTGTATGTAATATATTCTCCATCTTTAAAGGCATCTATTGTTTACATTGTTTATTGGGGTGGTTCTGCTCACAATAAGCTCAAATGATAAAACTTTTGACAAATGTAAGGCATCTGGAATCTTTGAGCTCTCGAATTTTAACATTATGTAGCCATAATATCTCACAGGTGTTGAGAGGTAAATAAAGGCGATATTATGTATTAGCTTCAGGTCCTCATAACCTAATATCAAGTCCCATTTAAACACAAAATACCAAACTGTTGTTACCAACCTGACAGCACATCTCAGGATGAAGATGGAGACAACACTGGGAATAGGTTTTTCCTTGAAGAATAATAGGAAAATGGACCATAATAAGTAAAATAAAAAGAGCCAAAATAAACCTCCCGCTGCTGGTAAGGCACATCCTGTGATTAATCTCCCGAGACACCCTTCCAACTACAGGTTTTTAGAGGCTGTCAATCCCACATCAGGATATGTGACAAATTACTGGAATTCACATTGATTAGATGATTTCTTTTCAGATGTGAGTCTGTCATTATGCAAACATGTTTACGGAAACAACACTCACGCTGTTAGGTTATTATGCTCATTAAGTGTGCTGCAATTTACAATTACATTTGAAGCCCAGGACGCAAATGCGTACTTTGCAAATTGCCAAATCTTTTGACGGCCCAGATCTTTATGCTTTTAGGTCCCGAGTTCAGAATGCTAGAAACACAGGAGGAAGCAATCTAAGTAACAAAATATTGACAAAAGTCTACAGTGAATATTATTTTCAAATGTAATTACAATGATTACAGCTGAAGCTTTATTTGGTGTCAGTAGGATGCTGAGACCTTATCCTGTGGACACAGACACAGAAGCATGACGTGTAAGTGAGAGAGGACACAGTTAGGATTAAACACACACACACACACACACACACACACACACACACACACACGACAGAGAAAGGCAATCTACCTGTAGCACATGTAACTGTAACTTCTTTGTCAAGAGACTTATTCAGAAGTAAGTTCAATGTTTCAGTTATTTTGATGACAAAACTTCAGTGTTTCAGTAACAGGACACATTCCTGAGGGGCAAGGGGAGGGTGTGGCCAACTGGAGGCAGAATCCAGTGGCCCACTCTGAATGCCCAGCGCTACTGTAAATGGGAGAAGAGCCAGGGAGATTGGGCGTGGCCGCAAGGTCTCCATAATGTTCAACCAGAGACTTAACTTCCAAGAATCAGGCTACAAAGAAACCACTGGTGAAGGTAACAAAACTCAGGTAGAACCACGAGTCACCCGCCTGGCTCAGAGGACTTAAAAGGCAGGACAGCTCTTCATGGCTTGAGTTACTAGGGCATAAAGTTGAAATAATTGCTCAAACTCCCGAGAGAAATCACCTTTCCAATGCTTAAATGCTATTAATCTGGATTTGTTGAATTGTGCACAGATTTGAGGGTTTTGTAATCTTCCAGGAGAAGGATTAATCAGTTAATGCCCTCCATGAATGCTCTATAAAAACGTTTTTTAAAGCCAAAGCAATTCACTGAAGCTTGTAACAAAAATAAATACCAAAAATCTAGCATAAATAGGACAGGGTTTTAATACGTGATGAATAAATATATCTTTAAATACCCATGACATTTAGAATTTTTAATACCAAAATGGAAAGAGGAATTAATGTAATAAAAATATTCATGGAAAGCTGATGTCTGAGGATACATTTTGTAAATATTTTTAACCATCACAGCTCAAGGGGAGATGTGAGGACACACACACACACACACACAAATAGACACAACAGTTTATAAAGAAGACCAGCAACTAGCATTCCATTTACAGATAGTCAGTGAGTGACATCGATCTTCCAGGACTTGTGCACGTATTTGGTTAAAAAACACAGATGACACATGCCTTCACAAACCAAATGGTGAGTAGGAAATGCCAATAAATAGGCAATTAATATAATAACTAGTACAATATACATTATACCATAAAACATAGTATAATAAAATATCAGTGCTATAGGAGCAAACGGGAGAGGAGACACGTCTCAGAATGTTAAGGAAGACAACCTAGAAGAGGTAGCCTACATACCTGAAAAATGACTAGCCGGGAAAGCCTGGCTAGCATCTAAGCAGACAAGAGAAGGAGAGGATGCAAAGAAAAGTTTCCTAGATGGAGGGAAGAGCACGTAGAGGTGCCTAGAGATGAGAGAGAGGGAGCAACAAGCCGCTGGGAAGCAATGAGCTCATTTGGTCTGGAACTGAGCTGTGTTCGAGGCAGACCAGAGAAGACCTTACAGGTCCCGGTAAGGATTCAGGTTTCTGAACTGATCCTACAGGACGTAAGAGAGAAGCAGATCTGCATTTAACAGAACGACTTAGTCTCCCAGATGAAAGACGGTTGGAGAGGCCGATAGGAGATGACGGCGAATTGCCTGGCCTTTTAAAATTTTTCTTTATTTTATTTCAGTTTTTATTGCCTGGCCATCTCTACCTCAAATTCTTGGGACATATACACACAAGCACAGACATATGTGAAATTCTTTGAAAAATATGCACGACATAAAAAATGTTTTTAATTTTGTTTTGGAAAAGTTTTGAAAAGAGGTTTATGGCAGTGGAGATAAAAATAAGGACAGAGAGATCATTTAAAGACGAGAGAGGAAAACAATTGCGGGAAAGCGTAACAATGATTCAATCTCCAGAAGTGGATGTTATTCAGAGGAAAGGTGGAAAGAATTTAGACAAGCGAGCGGCAAGGGCTCCAGGGTAATCAAGCAGGATGAGCAAAGAGCTGCTTTGATAATCGGTCAGCCTGTCAGGCATTTAGCAGGATGTTGAGAAGGTGAGAAGTAGGTGAGGAGATACAGAAAATACAAGACTGAAAATAAGAGTAAACTATAAAAGTCATTCTGGGAGGCATGTCTGGGTCAGAGGAGTTTGAAATTTTTTCCGGTAAAATATTTATAAATGGGTACTGTGTGTGTGTGTGTGTGTGTGTGTGTGTGTGTGAGAGAGAGAGAGAGAGAGACAGAGACAGAGAGACAGAGAGACAGAGAGAGAGGGAGAGAGAGAGAGAGAGAGAGAGAGAGAGAAGGAGGGAGGGAGGGAGGGAGAGAAGGAGAGGGAACTATCATCAAAGCCAAGACAGAAAGTGCCTGCTCCTGCAGTAAACACACCGTGGCTGGTAGTAATAGTGGTAAGGACAGCAAAGCTACAAGGGAGGCACTTTGGGATGTGTAAGTCCATTTAAGACTTCTCCCTGCTTTCCTCACACATATTTCCTTTTGTGCACGTGCACACGCACACACACATGCACACGCATGCACACACACACACATGCACACACACGCACACGGGCACGCGCACACACAAATAAGACAAATTAAAAGAACCAAATGTGAATCAGGAGGCGTTGCTGCTTTGCCAATTCGAAAATGAACCTGGTCTAGACAGCTTTCGAAACAAGGCTGATGAGATACAGAAAGGAAACAATACACTTTCAGGACAGATGCCACCATGTTGCCAGCTCTGCACAAGTTAAAAGACAGCAGATTCACTGGCTTATGCTGGAAAATAATAAATTCACACCAGTGTCAATTAATATAAATTTTTCATGCCAATGAATTTGCCAGCTACCTGTGAGCTTGCTAAAATTTCTTCACTGCCCATGGAAAGGTATAAATGACTTCATATTTAATTAATGTTTCAAAACATGTAATATGCGTGTGGAAACAATATACGTAAACATACGTTGATCATGCCCATCCACTACATGATCTTTTTTTTAAGTTTTATTTACTTGTTTTGAGAGACACAGAGAGTGTGAACAGGGGAGGGGCAGAGAGAGAGGGAGAGAGAGAAACCCAAGGAGGCTCCACAGGCCAACAGCACTGAGCATGTTGTGGGGCTTGAATTCATGAACCTGTGAGGTCATGACTTGAGCCAAAATCAAGAGTCAGACGCCTAATCGACTGGCCACTCAGGGGCTCCATCCACTACTTTATCTGAAGCATAAATGTATATTTAGGTTTACATGCATAAAAACTCATTGGTATCTTTCCTAATAGTGCATGTATATATGAATATATTATGTCAATATATTCATCATTTTTATTAACATATTACATTATTTATATATTAGTATTACCACTTATATCTCCTTGTTCTGCATCATATCAGGATACAATAGTATCATTTGACCCAGTATTGGTGATATTAACGTTCACCATTTAAGGTGTGAATGTCCGCTTTCCTGTTTTCACCCAATGATTAATGATGTCGGAGGGATTCAATGATTACTTTAGTGACTGTAAAAGAATACTCTTTTCCCTGTCATTCATTTTGCATTTTTATTGGCCATTCTTTTGTAAAGATGAGTTTTCTCCCCTACCCAACAACTCTCTTATATTGCCGCAGAAAGTAAGGACACTAGTTGAAAAAGGATTCAGTGGCCACACTAGTGACAATTCAAACATCAAAATGATTAACAAGAGGAATTCATTATAGATTATTTAAAATAAAAAGAGTCCAGGGGGTGCCTGACTGGCTCAGTTGGTTGAGCCTTTAACTTTGGCTCAGGTCATTATCTGGCGGTTCCTGGATTCGAGTCCTGCATGGGGCTCTGTGCTGACAGCTCTGAGCCTAGAGCCCGTTTCAGATTCTGTCGGTCTGCCTGTCTGTCTCTGCCCTTCCCTGCTCACTCTCTGTCTCTCTGTCCCTCAAAAATGATAAAAGTTAAAAAAATTTTAACAAAGAATCCAGAAAATTTACTGAAGAAATAAGAGGAATTCATTTTAACCACAAATAACATACTAATAGGAAGCCAGCTCCCTCATGTTAGTGACTTTTATCCGTATATACATCCAGAGTGTTACGTTCTTTAGTACAAATTATCTGAAAGTTGTATCTTCCTATCAGTTATATACATTTAAGCCAGGTACCAGATGTAACAAGTATACTGCTTTCATATTTCTTGTTGAGATTTTCTTCCTGAAGGTGAATTATGAAATATCATTCACTTACGCGCAGCGGCGGGAAGCCGTGGCACCTGTGACACTAGCTTAGTCCCTGAGGACATCAATACAGAAACAAGCCCCACCCCTGCATGCATCACCAGCAAAAGCAGTAAACAAAACAGTCCTGAGCATCAGTTCTGAAGAAAAGGGTGCCTTGGCTTTCATCTTGTTTTCGAATTTTCTAGTCCCTCACCAGATGCTTGAGTCTCCTCAAATGCAAGAGGAGGTGAGTATTAAATTACTTATAAAGTAAAATGCCAAGAACAATGACACATGGTCAGCATTCAATAAAAGCCGGCCATTAATAGTTATTGATGCTATAAACTTGGTAACATGAGGACTGAGAGGGCAAGAAGAAACCTGGAGAACAGATATAAAATAAGAAAAAAAGGGCAAATCATTGAGAAAACTGATGAACCCTAGAAAGTTTAAAAGGCAAATTTTAGCTGTTACCGAACTCATTTATTGAGTTTGAAATGTAACAAATTAAAGGGTACTTTAGAAAAAGAATTTAGTTTTGAAACGTACGGCTGAATAAAAACAATGCTGCAGGATCATTTTTTTAGAAAACACACCTGATAGAGTGGATAGGGTTCATGGCTGTAATGCTTGAGTGACAAATGTTTATTTTTCTATTGTAGAAACAAATTTGAAATCTCATGTCTCCTCTATTTCAAACAAATTTGAAATCCTTAATCCCTCCTTTAAATTCTGGTTTTTAATCTGGATACACTGTAATTGGTGGAAATCTCCTCAGAGCATTGGCATTTCAAACTAATTGTTCATTCTTTTGGGGGAAAAAAAATTAATGTTGTCATTATTTGCATGGATTTTAAAAAGATAAATGGGTTCAAATTGCTCATAATTTAGCTTTCTGAATATAAATGACAAGTCATTTGCCAATACAGCTGCAGGTAATTTTACTGAAAGAGAAGGATTGCCAACATTTTACATTTGATGCTGTGGCATTTACCCCCAAAATGTTCTATCCTTCTCTTGTGCTATCAATTAAAATCTCAAGTCTCTACGGATGTGATTTCACACTCTTACGGAAAAGCAAACTGCTGTATAGATCAAACACCTCCCAACATACAGCTGTGACTCCACACAGTTCTACCCCTTATACCACATATACCAAAAGAGAAAAAGTACCTGGAAAAGTATCCACTGAGATATTTTACAGTGTGAATTTTTGATGTCTAAAACTAATACGCATATGCAATATATAATATATACAAACGTAAGACATGCTCACTTTATAACTTAAAACACACCCCCCCCCCACACACATGCAATTATTTATAGATCCTTAATGTAGTAAAGGTTTTCGGCTGACTTAAGAGAGAAAGCCAATCAAGTGACTCTTGACCCAGCAACACTGGACGTCAGGGGTCTGTTGGAATCCTGTGAGGCATTACAATTCTTGTTAGAAGGGTAGCTACTTGTTTCCCCAACATCATTTTTAGAGATGACCCTGTCTCTGTTGTGTATTCCTGACAGCACTGTTGCAGATGAATTGACCTCACATGTGTGGGTTTATTTCCGCGCTCTTGATTCTGTACCATTTGGTCAATACATCAGTCTCTACACCAGTGCCATGTGTTTTGGTTGCTGCAGCCCCATAACTGATTTTGAAATCAGAACATGTTATGCCTCCAGCTTTGATCTCCTTTCTCAGGATTGATTGGGCTATTTGTGGTCTTTTCTAGTTTCATATGAATTGCAGAACTGTTTTTTTCCTATTTCTATAAAAAGTGTCTTTGGGACCTTGATAGCGATTTTGCAATGATTATGTATATTGCTTGGGGCCCTAAGGACGTTTTAAGAATCCATGAACATGGGATGTCTGTATATTTACACATATTTCTGTACTCTAGCAAGAATTTGACAATGAAATTAAGAAAACAATTCCATTCATAATAGCATCAAAAATATAATACTTAGGAATAAACGTAACCAAGGAAGTACAAGACGTGTACATCAAAACTACAAAAAAATCACCAAAATAAATTAAAGAACCTAAATAAATGAAAAGACTTCCCGTGTTCATCAATCAAAAGACATAATAGTGTTAAAATGGCAATACCCCACCCCTGAAGTGATCTAAATAAACAATGCAATGCCTATCAAAATCCCACTGGCCTCTTACAAAAATTCACATAATTCAAAAGTCATGGAATTGTAAGTGACCTCAAACAGCCAAAACAACCATGATAAAGAAGAACTCACTTCCCAATTTAAAAATTTACTAGAAAGCTACAATTATCACAACAGTACAATGCTGTCCTAAGAACAGATAAACGTGCGGATCAATAGAATACAACAGAGAACCTAGAAATAAACCCATACATCTGTGGCCGACTGGTTTTCAGCAAGGGTGCCAAGACCATTCAAAGGAGAGAAAAAATAGTTTCTTCAATCAACGGTGCTTTGACAACTGGAAATTCACATTGAAAAGAATGAAGTTCACATCACATGAAAAAATTAAGTTAAGGTGAATCAGACCTAAATCTAGAGTTAAAAGTATAAAGCTATTAAAAGAAAATATATGGGTAAATCTACATAACATTGGATTTGGCAATAGATTCTTGGAAATGATACTGAAAGCACAGGCAACAAAGAGAAAAAGATAGATAAAACTGAATTTCATTAGAATTAAATTTTTTGTGCATCACAGCATATTACCAAGAAAGTGGAACAACAACTTGCAGAATAGAGGAAAATATTGCAAGTCATATATCTGACTAGGGTCTAATGTCTAGAATATATAAAGAAACTTCACAAGTCAACAACAACAAAAATAAACAACCACATCTCCCTAAATGGGCAAAGGACTTGAGTAGGCATTTTCTCCAAAGATACACGATGGTCAAGTCCATGAAATGACGTTCAACATATTACTCATCAGAGAAATAAAATAAGGGGCGCCTGGGTGGTTCGGTCAGGTAAGCTTCCAACTCGATTTCAGCTAAGTCATGATTTCATGGTTGGGATTCTCTCTCTCCCTCTCTGTGCCTCTCCCCTGAATGTACACGCTCACTAGCTCTCGCTCTCTCTCTCTCTCTCTCTCTCTCTCTCTCTCAAAATAAATAAATAAACTTTTAAAAAAGAGAAATGAACTCTAAACCACAAGGAGATACCACAGAAAGCAAACTGACAACTGCCAGGGGCTAGGGTAGTGTGAGGTGGGTGGTGACTGGGCACAGATGGGGTTTTCCTTGGGATGATAAAAAAATGTCTTTGAACTAGACAGACACGATGGTTGCACAAACACTGTGAATATACCAAATTCCACTAAATGATACACTTTAAATGGTTAATTATATACTACATGGATTTTATCTCAAAAATATAATACATATATAATATGAAATAATATTTTTTCCTTAAAAAAAAGCAATATGGCACTGAGGAGACATCAATAAAGATGACAAATTCTTCCCTCTAAGGTTTTTAACCAAGTAAACCTCAGCGAAACAATGATAAAATAGGCACCGTTCATGTGGAGTTGGGTAGCTGGAAAACGCAGTCTTGGAAAATGACTACAAATTGAATCAACTCCCATGTGGTGTTCCTCTTGCAGAGTTGCTAAGGTAAGGAGATCCTGGCGTCCTACATGCACAACTGTTCTCTGGTTCGCTTCAAACATCCGCCATCTTGATGCATCTCCAGTGATCATTTCTTGAGCTCCAGTAATGAGTACCATGCTCTCCAAAACACTGTAAGGTCTTTAACAATTCCAAACTGCCAACTCTGTTGGCTGGGCTATTTCTTTGAAGTCATCTAAAGCGATCTTAAAACTTATGTTTTTAATATGCTGCCTGATACCTTTTCTTGGTTGCTTCATAAGTAGAGAGAGCTATAAATATATAAATATTATGCAATTTATTTGTGTATATGAATGCATATAGGTGCGTATGTATGTATGTAAGTGTGTGTGCGCATGTGTACGTGGGGAGAGAGAAAGAGGGAGGAACTAGACCTCTGTGGTACGGAGGCTCTGAAAGCAAGTTTACAAGGAGAATCCACTGAGCGCATAGGATGTACACAAGAGGTTATGGGGGCACACAGACCTGACCTCTACCCTGGGCTTGGGATCACCAAGGTGATACCTGAGAATTTTAAACAGGCAAAATGCAGTAGTAAGGATGCTGAGGGTCTAGGTCCAGAGAGTAATAGTCCAGAGCAGGTGATATTGTGTGGCAGGAGCACACTGTGCAAGGGACGGGAAGTGGCAGAGTAAAGTGCTGGGGAACAAAGCAAGGAACGGATCCGGGTGGTCCTGAAACCACACTAAGGAGTGTGGACCATGCCCAGCAGCCAAGTCAGATAATAGAATCTGAAAACAAATGGAACAAACATGGCCGCCAGCTACCCTCTTGCGGGAAGCAAAAGCGGATCTGGACTCCGATTTCTGCAGCTTGACCTCTGCCCTAACCGGCCGTAACCAGAGGAGTGGCGCCCCCGGTACCTAGAACCATATCATAAGCACACGGTCACAGGACTTGACTTACATCATTGGTCTAAATGATGTAACTAGTTTAATCGGCCCCTGCCACCACTTGGCTGAGGAGAAAGCCGAGAACCAAGAGGAAGCACTGCCCGGAAGTGCTGGCTCTGGGTTCCGGCCGGAGGTGCTCCAGGATCCTACAATTACCTGGTAGGCGGTGGTATTTCTCTTGGGTGTCTAGTCCTCTGCTGAGAAAGAAACCTTGCATTCGGCAGGTCGTCAAATGTCATGTTCAGACACTAAAACCTTCCTAAAAATACAGAGATTTTTTCCAAAATCAACACGTGAAAATTATGTTCAGAAGACTACAGCTCCAATCTGAATATGACTTTTGACTTTATAATAAGTTAATTCAGGCCCTGAATCTACTGATGCATCGGGAGGTACACTCCCATCGAGGTATCCTCTCGGTACCAAAAGAAAGTCACCTTCATAAAATGAGTGTGAAACATTTAGTTGTGTATTAATTCAATGAGCATTTACTAAACATTCGCTATGCATCAGCTATGTGCTATGAAGGTGGAGTGAGGAATAAGGAAAGTGGCCCGTGACCTCCTGCAACTCAGGGGGAGCCAGAAAAACTGACATAGCATTCCCATAGATAATTTTAAATTGTTATATTTTTTAGGAGAAAATACAAGTGGCTTCAAGACCATAACCAGCATATAAAAAAGTATCAAGCAGAGATTTAATGTCTATTGCTAAAAATAACTTGTATGGTATATTAAGAATCTTTAAAGATACTTAAAAGTAAGAAGCACATAAAAGATAATTCCAAATAATTTTGTTACTGTTCGGAAGATGAGCAAATTCACTCTGTTCTAAGGAAAAACAATGGAATAAGTTAAAAATAACATTAACGGTTAAATTTTTAAAAATACAACACAAGGTAAAAGAAAGACTGATTAATTATGTAGGGTTCGTACACAATTTAGGATTATCCAAATCCTCAGAATCTTTTATTTTGTTCTCTTACTCCATCTCAGCATACCCCAAGGTAACCATATTTTAATCCCGGGCTTAATGTTATCTTTTTTTTCTAAAGTATTTTTCTGAACTCTGCCCTCGTTCCGGCCAGGACAATTTGTTCTTTTCTCTCAATATTCAAAATATTTTACTGTGTCTCTCTTAAGCCACTCCAGACATCCAGTGCTACATTATGCACATCGCATTTTACTTCTACCTAGGTCATCTCTTTATTTCACAGAACACCTGCGGTGCTTTTCACAGACAACGGCTGCTGAATGAACAATTACTCCTTGTCTCCCTTGGCTGTTGATATTTCTATTATAAAAAAGAAGAACAGATTTGTATCTACAGTTATTGCTACATTGTCCAATGCATGTTCTGCTGGGCCAAAAAATATAATTCTCTGATTCTGAAATAACTTGTAAATTTAAGTTATCTATGCTGGCCATGTTTGGATGAGTCATTGGGGGTAAGTCTGGTATGGCTCTGACAATTTTTCTTTATAAGAAACAGTTCAAAACAATTCATATTGAGTTATAGAGCAATAGATGTTATGTACAAAGATGTCGTATTACATTTATTTCTTCTCATCTTCCAAGGTCTAAGGCTGCAAAAATGTTTCAAAAAGCAGGTAAGATTTGAGATTCTGGAAGAGAAATATTTACCACAAAATAGAAAGTTGGACAGAAAAGGAACAATGTAATTACTGAATTTCAAACATTAATTACTCTTCTAGAAGAATCTTTGTCATCTTTTTATACATCCTATTTTTGACAATAATTATATTATAATAATCACTACAATGAAATGTTATAGTACTTTGATCTCTTACTGATATAAAGGTCCTTTTTTGTTTTCTATTAGGACAGATTTAATATGAATTCAAAACACACACAAAGTATACCAGGAATAAGGAGGTATAGAGAATTAATTTGAAAAGTTTAATTTTAGTATTTTTCTGTCTTCTATTGCAATATCAAAGCTTAAAGTAGTCAACTAATTTTGTAATTGGCCTATTGAGACTTAAACAGTGTTATGTGAAATACTTCCAAGAAACTGCTGCATTTCACTACCCACTCAGCACGTTTATCAAAGTTTCAATTACACAACGTACACATTTTTTCCCTTCAAGGACTGCAACCCTACATAAAGTCCATCTTTTTTGTATCATGGTCAATGTCCTTAAGAGTCAAGGCAAACAATATATTTTTTAATAAGAATGGAAGTCCAAGAAGAAAAAACAATCTGTGAAGAAGAAGTTAGATAACCGAGAGACCAAATTCTCCACGGAAGAGACCGACACCAGAGGACCGCGGCCACGACCACCATCTCTACATGCATGCGAGTGGAAGACCGTGGCCCGAGAAGAAGAGTCAGCGTCCAGTTATTGTTCAAGCAGGAGAGCAGCAGGCAGACATTTGTAAGCAGGAAATAAATAAGTCAGAAAACATGTCACGGCTATTCTTAATATCTTCTTGAAAACAACTATTTAATGATGAAATCTAGCCAATCTTTATGTATCAACATAAAGAACTCAAGGGCACAGCGGCTGTGATGGTGAATATCACTTATATTTAAATACAGAACTGAAGTTTTAAAAGGTATAAGCACTGTAAGTATAAGGCAGGATGTAAATATTAAAAACTCTAACAAGTTAGAGTAGGATGCAAAAATTAGGAAGAAGAGAATTCTAAGTGTGCTAACTTTATCAATTTTCACAGCAGAGAAAAAAATATGATCGTAAGTTATCTAAATAGTGTCTCTATCTAAAGAAAAGCCTAAAGATAGATATACCTCGGAGGGGGGATAAAACTGAAAAGTGAGGGGGAAATACTATTTAAAAATATACCTATATAGGGGCACCTGAGTGACTCAGTCGGTTTAGCGTCCGACTTCATCTTGGGTCATGATCTCACAGTCCAGGAGTTTGAGCCCTACATTGGGCTCTGTGCTGACAGCTCAGAGCCTGGAGCCTCCTTCGGATTCTGTGTCTCCCTCTCTCTCTGCCCCTCCCCTGTTCTCTCTCTCTCTCTCTTTCTCTCTCTCTCTCTCAAAAATAAATAAACATTAAAAAATGTTTTAAATATATATCTATATAGCTTTCCTTGTACGCAAATGCATGTATTCTTTCAAAATAAAAAATAATTGATTGGAAATAATGTAGGGAAAAATAATCAAAAATGTTTTAAATATATTCGTTAAAGAGCAAAAACAATACTTAATGCTCTTCTGAAACTTGAACTTCTGACCATTCATCATTAATCCAGACATAAGTCCAACAGTTCAAGATCCACATCTTCAAGGAATCCTTTCTCACTCCCAGATCCACAATCTATTAGGTACCCTCTTCTCTATGCCCCCTGAGCTCTACAAGATCCTACAAAACTTGTTAGTTTGCTAGACCATCTCGGTTCAGTGTGATCTCCTTAATGGGAAGAGTCCACAGCTTGTCTGTCTTTATATGTTGCAGAGAGAGCAGATAAATACATATTAGATAAATGCATGATTACATAGGCTTAAAAATCACTGGCTACTAAGGAGAGAGAGCCTGAAGCCAGTGACGGGCTGATACAGGATGGGAAGGCTGATTCCTTTGCATTAATTTGTAATGGCTTTCTGGAACAATCCCAGAGCTCACTGGACTCAGCTTCTCCTTCTACCAATCCTACTTTCTTCATTGCTTCACATGTGTATCTCCCAAGAGCAGAAACCTTCCACGTGCAAACCTCAGTGCACACCCCACTTGTGTGGCACGTGTGATCTCCCTTCATTTTACCTGAGCCTCACCCTTGTTCTAAGAGGAAGAACTTTCGCTTTTCTCACGAGGAGTTTCAAGTGTGGTGTTGAATAGTTTGCCCACGATCACACAGGGAGTACTTGGCAGAACCACTGATGAAGAAGAGTGCCGGGAGCACCGGGAGTGAGCAAGCCCTTGTGGAGTGAATGGCAAACGGGAAAACCTGTACCAAACACAGGTCTACTCTTTCCAGGAAGACTCTCAGAGCCTTCAAAATCTCCACACCAACTGGACACAACCTTTCATGCTTCTGCTCAGAAAAGAACCTCAAACGTCAGTACAAAACACTTAAAAGACACAAAGAGAGTAAAACTACCCCCAGAGGAAAAATCATGTGCAAACAGGAAACTCAGCCAGAGTTGGGGCTATAAAATGAATGTGTGTGGTATTCTTCTGACGTTGGTCATGCTCCGGCAAAATCTCACGGCATACAGTCCGAGGTGACACAGTACATGGGAACATAGGTGACAAAACCCCAAATGTGAAATTCCTGCAGTGCCTTCCATCTTTGTGTTCTCTCTAGCTATTTTAATGTCATAGAACCAACGACATATTTAACAAGTTCCTGAAAAGAAACACTCCGCACCTCCTTCCAAACTTTTATAGCTAGGTCTTTGAGAAGGAGAGAATATCTGGTTTTCTGCTCTCCCGTGGACACAGAGGACGCAGACCGAGCAAGTCCTCACAAAGTGTGTGCACACCGAGCACGGCTCAGTCCTGCTCACAGGGTAAGACGCCAGCATGGGAACTCACCGCATTACATTTCCAGGTTCTGCAAGGAGACCTGCATGGGTATGCGATTTTCTCTCTCCCTGGGGTAAATTTTGGCTGCTACTTTGGTGAACATATATTTTTATTACATTATAATTAACTTACAAAATTTGATGCATTAAGAAAAAGGTTGCTCACTCAAAAGACATCTCTAACTTGCCCTGACATCTCTCTCTCTTTTTTTTAATGTTTTTATTTATTACTGAGAGACAGAGAGAGACAAAGAGCATGAACATGAGAGGGGTAGCGAGAGGGGGAGACACAGAATCCGAAGCAGCTCCAGGCTCTGTCTGAGCTGTCAGCACAGAGCCCCACGCGGGGCTCAAGCTCACAGATGGTGAGATCCTGACCTGAGCGGAGGCTGGAGCCACCCAGGCTCAGGAGGTTAAGCATCTATAATAGGGTGCTGATGTTCTTGCAAAATATCCGAGTGAAGGCTCAGAGGTCAAACCTGTTATGTTTTTGTCCTTCAATTGCACAATAAAATAATTTATTTTTTAAAAATGTTATGTATTTTATTTTGAGAGAGAGGCAGAGAGAGATGGAGAGGGGGAATCCTAAGTAAGCTCTGCGCTGTCAGCATGCAGCCAGAGGTGGGACTTGATCTTACAAACCGTGAGATCATGACCTAAGTCAAAATCAAGAGACAGACACTTAAGCCACTAAGTCGCCCAGGAACCTTTCACAATAAAATCTCTTACAATACCTTACTGAATCGCAAAACAAGATTAAGGAGGAAAATGGAAACCCGTATTCTAAGAGTGTTTTACTCCCTGTCCATCGAGCAGAAGGGTAGTCAATTAGCATTAATAACTACAGAAGTAGCAAATCTCCTAGAAACCTTGGATGTATTCTATGTCAATTTAAAAAAGACTTCAGATTTTATTAACATATTGACAAACTAGATCCAAACCCACGGGGGTGCACAGCATCAAGCTCTTTAGTGAAACCCGGCAAGGAGGGGCACAGCGCCTCCCAGCTCCACGGCTCCCCCTCTCTGCCTCCCCAACAATCCGAGCCATGGAACACATAAAGCCGTGTTTGGAGGTCACGCAGACATGTCCATGCCCTACCGCCTGGATTTAATAGCACTCACTTGCCCAGAAAACATAATGCCGCTCCCTTCATTTTTAATGATGAAATCTTAAAGAACTACTCTTTAGCATGATTAATTCATTTTATGCATTTCAAGCACAACACAAATACGTGTTTCTTAATGAAATATTTTTAACATTGTATTAATTTATGTTTTAAATAAAATCGTATTTTCTTCCATTAGTCACTTTTCTTTGTCCTTTTTTGCAGGGGAGGGGAGCGTCCAAACTTGCCAACTTTGAACATTAACATGTAGGCATTAACACCAGCAAATGTATTGTTGTTGCCGGTCGTCATTAATTAATTAATTTGATGAGCTAAGGGGCGCCTGGGTGGCTCAGTCGGTTGAGCGTCTGACTCCAGCTCAGGTCATGATCTCATGGTTTGTGGGTTCAAGCCCTGCATCGGGCTCTGTGCTAACAGCTCAGAGTCTAGAGCTGTTTCCAATTCTGGGTCTCCCTCTCTCTCTGTCCCTCCCTCTCTCTCTGTCCCTCCCCCATCATGCTCTGTTTCTCTCTGTCTCAATAATAAATATTTAAAAAATTATTAAAAAAATTTGATGAGCTAAGCTGCAAAGTTTAATTTTATACGTTGAAACCTTGCTCAAATACAGAAATATGCATATCAGTCTCCTCTTTTTTCTCAGAACAGTGTTATGTATGAACAATCAGCTTAATGTAGTTTTTGCTTTTCATTCGGTTTAGCTATAGGTTTAATGATCTTTCACTCCATTTGAGAAGAATTCTAACAATAACCTTGGTTTCTTAAGTAATTTTTAGAGAAAATTTTCATGAATTATAAACTATATTAGGGAGTATCTTAGTATTTAATTGTAATATATTTTCAAGTTCTCTTTTTGTGTTTCCTTTTCTTTGGTTATTACAACTTATGCAGGTTCCTATACAAATGGCTTGGCTTTAAAGGAACTTAATGTCTAATTTTTTAAATGTTTTTTATTTATTTTTGAGAGAAAGAGAGAGACAACAGAAGCAGGGGAGAGGCAGAGAGAGAGGGAGATACAGAATCTGAAAAAGGCTCCAGGCTCTGAGCTAGCTATCAGCACAGAGCCCGACACGGGGCTCAAACTCATATACTGTGAGATCATGACCTGAACCGAAGTCGATGCCCAACCAACTGAGGCACCCAGGCGCCCCAAGAAACATTAATGTCTAAATGTAGGATGCTCTTTTTAATACATGGAATGAAACAAAAAGAATCAAGAGAGAATTATTCTATGCTATGTAAGATATTCACGTAAAAGAAAGCTGGATGAAGGGTGTACAGAATTCTCTCCAATATTTTGTAACTTTTATTTAAGTCTTTTATGTAAAACTATCTCAAATTTTAAAATTGCAAAATATAGAACTTTAATCCAACAATTCCCCTTGTAAGACATTATCTAAGGGGTAAGGAGAATCCAACAGATTAATTAAACAAATTACATAATATCCACAAATCATGCCCACTGAACACAGTGGCCAACTATAGTTTACTGTAAGAAAGTAAAAATTATCTTGGAGTGTAACTATCAACCCTGCTATTAATTGGGCTGGAAAAAAAATCTGTTCTCAGGGCCTGGCTGACTCAGTTGGTTAATCGTCCAGCTTCGGCTCAGGTCATGATCTTACGGTTTGTAAGTTTGAGCCCCACATCGGGCTCTGTGCGGACACCTCAGAGCCTGGAGCCTGTCTTCAGATTCTGCGTCTCCCTCTCGCTCTCTCTCTCTACCCCTGCCTTGCTCGTTTTCTCTCTCTCTCTCAAAAGCAAGTAAACATTAAAAAATTTTTTTAAATCTGTTCTGTTTTATAATCTATATTCCCTTCTACATATAACTGGTGATTTCTATATTCGATAACTAATCACTAGTGCAATACAAAGCAGACTAAGCTAATGGCCACAAAGAGTTACGAGCACAGTGAAAACAGGTGTAAAACAGGGTCAATACATTAGACCAGAGAGGATTAAGAATAACTAGATTCAGAAAAGAGCATTCAGTAGTCAAAATGTGAAATATGTCATAATCTACAAAGTGAATAAATTGGAATAAATTTATTGGAATAATATTGCTTGTTAAAATTATAGTCTTTGATGTTTCAACAATTCCTTCTTGATTTTGCTTTGTTTTCCATTTCTTTATTTTTTAATAGTATTATCATGATCCATGGTATTTAGTAACATGGTTCAAATTTTAGTCATTTAATCTTCCCAAGAAGTTTAGGCTCAAAATGGTTTTACAGGTGATCTGAACTGACTCCTTTGGGATTCCATTTCCATATATGTACCATTAAGAAGTTGAACCACATGGGGGGAGGGGGGCGCCTGGTTAAGTGTCCGGCTTGGCGCAGGTCATGATCTCACAGTTGGAGTTTGAGCCCTGTCTTGGGCTCTAGGCTGACAGCTCAGAGCCTGGAGCCTTCTTCAAATTCTGTGTCTCCTTCTCTCTCTGCCCCTCCCCCCGCTAGTGCTGTCACGCTCTCTCTCTCTCTCTCTCTCAAAATATAAATAAACATTTCTTAAAAAGATAGAAGTTGAACCACATAATGTCTAAAGCTCATTTCTGACTGCATTTCTTTTTTTTTTTAACTTTTATGTTTTATTTATTTTTGTTACAGAGAGAGACAGAACATGAGAGGGGGAGGGGCAGAGAGAGAAGGAGACACAGAACCGGAAGCAGGCTCCAGGCTCTGAGCTAGCTGTCAGCACAGAGCCTGACACAGGGCTTGAACCCACGAACGTGAGATCCGACCTGAGCCAAAGTCGGAGGCTTAACCGACTGAGCCACCCAGGCGCCCCACAACTCAAGGAAAATTTTCAGCATTTTTTGATGCAACTTAATAACAGATCTTAAAATGTAAATAACAAAATAAAGAGTTAAATGTCCCAGACAATTCCAAGGAGGAAGGATAAAGCGGCTGGAGAGGGTGATATCAAGGCTCATGATTCCCAAAGGAACAACAGGAAACATTCGAGGGCCCGGATACAATCTGTAAATACATAGCAACTTGGCATCTGAAGAAAGTAGTTTTGAACATGGGTGGAAACGGACAGACTGTTTAACAAATAGTGATGAGCAATTTCAAAAAATTACAAATTTAAAAAACTAAAAAATTAAAAATTAAAAAAAAATAGTGATGAGAAAACTGGCCAAAGGCAATTAGAAAATTATCTCACACTAACCAAGAATTATTCCAGATGAACTGAAACCCTACGGAAGAAAATTAAAATCTGAACTATTAGAATGAAATGCAGGATATATTCATGATATTAAATCAGGAAGAATTTCTTCAGAAATTCAAAAAATAAATATACCTAGTTATAATAAGCTACAGTTAAGATAATCTTAGATCGTCTTACCTAATTCCTTAATCTGTGGACAGAGAAAGACAAGGGGAACAGAGAATCTGAAAATTAGGTATATGTTTAACAGTTATAGGATTTCTTTAATTGTAACACATACACAGTTTTTAGACTTTTAAAATCAGAATCATTCTGATTTAAAACTACAAATATATGATTAGAGATTTGCAAAGTACTGCATTTAAAAATATTCTTTAAAAATAAAAAACTGCATTGATAGTGATGCAATGAATAATTGTTTTAAAATAGATTCAAATTTGGGGCTCCTCGGTGGCTCAGTTGGTTAAGCGTCGGAATTCAGCTGAGGACATGATCTTACAGTTCATCGGTTTGAGTCCTGCGTCAGGCTCTGTGCTGACAAACACAAGCCTAGAGCCTGGGTCAAGTCCTGTGTCTCCTTCTCTCTCTGCCCCTCCCCCGCTCACACTCTGTTGATCTCTCTCTCTCACTCTTTCTCAAAATAAAATAAAATATTTAAAAATTTAAGATAAAATAAAATAAAATAAATTCAAATTTCAAGTTAATATATTTTTAGTGAGAGCTTATAAAATAAATGATTGTGGGACAATTAAAAAATTAATTTCATGAACCAAGAAATAACATGAAATGCAGGTATAAAGGTATACAAAGAACAAGCAAAACACTATAAATAATTAAAAGGGGTAGGGAGAGAGTCACATATTTTTTAGGAATTCTAGAAAAAGCTTTGAAAGTTTGGTGGCTTTTTAAAATGTTTATTTATTTATTTTGAGAGAGAGGGAGAGAGAGCGAGAGAGAGCGAGAGAATGTTTGGGGGGTGGGGGGAGGAGCAGAGAGAGAGAGGGAGAGAGAGAGAACCCCAAGCAGGTTCTGCACTGTCAGCATGGAACCTGATGTGGGGCTCAATCACACAAACCCTGAGCTCATGACCTTAGCCGAAGATGTTCGACCAACTGAGCCACCCAGGCTCCCCTAAAACTCCTCCTCTAAAAACCCAGTGACTACACAATAAAGTGGTAACCTTCTGTGACCTTAAACATCTTCTAAAATCTGACCCTACCCTGGCCGACTTCATACACAAGGGATGCTGACTTACTTCAAGTTCACAGCCACAGGCATCCCATGAGGCCTCTGCCCTGCCCAGGTCACTGGATTTCTCCACCCAGTCCTTCCTGTGCGCCCACCTAATGAGCTCTGCCTTCTCCATCAGAACTCACTCAAACGCCTCCACCTTGCTGGGAGGGACCTCTTGCTTCTCAAGGTCACAGTTCTCTGGTAGTTTCTCATCATCTTCCCTTGCAGGAGCAGGTATACGTCTGTTGCAATCGCGTGTTCATCTTTCTGAGCCCTTTTTAGATGTGCTCCTCAAATCACGTTTCATGCTCTTGGTTCCCCGTATCCTGGGCACCTACAAAATGCCTGCACAGAACAAGCCCTCCATACGTTCCAAATTCGATGGATGAATCAATGTTGAACACAAGGTACACAAAAGCAACAGCTTTCCTATAAACAAATCACAACCGATTAGAAAATCTAATTTAAAACCCAAAGTGGGCCATTCAAAACAACAGCAAAAATGTTAAAGAACGTAAGACTAAACTTAACAAGATATTAGATATACATACAGGAAAACATGAAGTGCTGACTTTAACAAGCTTATGGATCGGAATATTTAATAAATGGAGGTGAGAAACTGACTATACATGTGGAAACAAAGATTCCAAACTTATATCCTAAAATAAAGATTAAGCACAGGTTGATGAAAGCTCTAACTGTATATAGAGATAAATGAAAATAATAGGAAAAAAAAGAAATAGCAGTTTTATGTTATAGCATGGAGTGACTTCTTAAATAAGACACAAAAGGTACAAGCCAAAAAGAAAACCGATAAATTTTATTTCATTAAAATGTAAATATCAGTAAGACACAAGAGACCATAGCAAATTTAAAGGCAAACCATAACATGAGAGAAGACAGCTGTATGATTTATAACTACAAAGGAGTAGTATTCGAAATACAGAAGGAATGCCTATAAATCGTTAAGAAAATATATCACATAGGGGCGCCTGGGTGGCTCAGTCGGTTGAGCATCCGACTTTGGCTCAGGTCATGACCTCATGGTTCATGAGTTCGAGCCCCCAGCCAGCTCTCTGCTGTCAGCTCAGAACCTGCTTTGGATCCTCTGTCTCCCTCACTCTATAGCCCCTACCTCCCCCCACACACACTCATGCTCTCTCAAAAATGAATAAACACTTAAAAAAAGGAAACTATATCACATAGAAAAATGCACAGTGAAATTAAAGGGATATTTCACAAACCAGGAAAATCAAATTATCAATAAACATAAAAATGTATTCAAACTGCAGAGAAATGTAACTTTAAAACACCCATTTACCCAAGGGAGGAAAAACGTCTCACCTAAAAATATCAGGCTAAAAATATCAGGTGTTGGAGAGGAAGCAGAACAAAGGGAACTCAAATTCAGCAGAGGGTGCATGTGGCTACACCATCTAGGAAACAATTAGGCAAGATCTAGTAGGTAGGTGCCAACCTGTTCCCAGCAAATACCTTTAAGCAGAGGCAAGATCTAGTAAGTATATACCAACCCGTTCCCAGCAAATTCCTCTAAGTATGTAACTTGAATCAACCAACCAACCAACCAAGAAACCTCTTGCACATTTGTACTAGGAAATGCAAATTGTGGAGGATTTCTACAAAGCAATGGTATATGGAAGTAAAATGTACCAACCAGAACTCCACCAAAATGCTTTGATCTCAAAAACACAATCTTGAGCAAAAGCAATCATGTTTTAGGAAGTCACAAAGCGCAAGATTCTAATTATATAAAGATGAAATTAAGCAAAAATAGTAAATGCAAAGCAACAGTAAACATTATTTAAATAAATATAAATAGGTAATAAATGTAGAGAAACTATGCATCAAATTACAAGGGTAAGTGAACTTTTGAAATTACTGTGTTGGGAGACCCAAAGGCTTCACTTTATCCATTTTGTTTCTTTTCTAAAAATCTGAAGAAAATATAGCAGCGCGTGCTTTTTAAAGAAAGTCTCATGTTCTCTGTGTGCTTGAAGTCGTTTATAACTTAAAGAAATACAGCAGTATCAGTTGCTGCTGAGGATGTAATAAGAGAAGTTCTCTTAGTTCATTGGTTCTGGACTTAGAAGTTGAAACAATTACTTGCTGGCAATCAGAAGACAGCTGGTAAAGACAAGATGCACGTGCTAAACACCAGCAACTCCACTTCTACCCACAAACCCTAGAGAAAGTTGGATACACAAAATCAGGGAGAATTACAGGAACTGGTTTGCTAATGCATGGTATATACCATCAAAACCGGAAAAACCCCATGAATGTCCACTAACGGAGGAAGAGGAATTTACTGACCCAAGAGACAGGACGAGCATTGAAATGAACAAACGAGATCGAGATCTACATAGCAACATGGTTACATGCTGAACACAACAGCTGAGAGAGTTCATGTCCAGAGGTGCAAGTGTGTCTTCAACTCTCAACATTTTTCTATCTTAGAAAACTTAAAGCAGAAAGAAAAGTACTATTGTAACATTGGTAAAATATGGGTAGTACATATACGGTTGGTTGTAAGATAATTCTACGTAATTTCCAGTGTGTGAAACACTGCATCTCACACACACACACACACACACACACACACACACACAAAATGAAACAATGGTAAGTCTATGGATAGCTTTGAGTTACAAGTTTAATTATTACTCTAGGTAATGAGAAACCCTGGGAAAATGTAAGAAGGGGAATTACAGGTTTCAAACTGAAATCTAGAAAATGAATCCGGTGGGAGTACAGGAATCATCGAGGAGGTGGTAAAAAGAACGGTGGGAAAGTCTTCCCAATGCTTCCGCTTAAAGTTACAGATGCAGATTCCACCCAGCACGAGACCACAGAGGACACAGACATTCCCAGCAACATTAGTAAGACCCGGCACTTGGTTGTCTGTAGTGAATCGGAGATGGGGAGGAGCCAGAACGGTGTCTGAGATCTGATGTTGAGTTATTTTCAAACAAGCAGCAGCATTCCTAAAGACATCTACTTACATGAGCTTGTGTGTGGTTAGGGAAGAAAAAAATAGTATGTTCTATTTAGACTCATTGGCTTGGAGTGCGCCACAGATATCAAGCAGGAAACGCAAAATTTGGGGCATGCAAATCTGGACACTGGAAGTGAGATTAAGAGTTTAAAATATCTACTTTAGAGAAGTCTTGTGAAAAGTTGGGATAAAACTACAGGGCTCAGGACTAACATCGGATTCTAAGGGCAAGAGGAGGATAGCTTTTACCAACAGAGCATTGGGAGAGTTTAGGTTATCAGGTGGAGGGTGGCCAGGGAACCACTCAGGGGGAAAGATGGGGGGCTGCCCGCATGGGGACCCCTTGCCTTCTAAGCACCAGGACAGCAGGCATCAGTAACAGGATGTGCGGCAGGACTGGCAACTGCTAAAACACATAAATAATGAAAGGTCTAGAAGGTAGAGCTCCCCATCTGCATGTCCAGTGGCCGACACAAACTGAAGTAACATTCACAAAAGTCTTTAAAGAGGAGAGTTTGTCAGCGAAGGCCAGGAGACCCAGCGCCGGAGGGGAGAACACATGGCCACCAGGAGGCAGGTGTGGCCGCCCTGGGTCCCCATGCCTTCACTGACATGGGCCGTGGGTGTCCTGGCGCGGGTGAGGCTTCAGATTCTGTGTCTCCCTTTCTCTCTGTTCCTCCCCACCCCAAAATAAATAAATATTAAAAAATAAAAGAATAAGTCAGAGAAAGACAGATACCACGTTTTCACTCATATGTGGAACTTAAGATACTTAACAAAAGTCCATGGGGGGAGGAAGGGGGAAAATGATTTCAAACAGAGAGGGAGGCAAACCATAAGAGACTTAAATACAGAGAACAACCTGAGGACTAATAGGAGGTGGGGGCGGGGAAACTGGGTGATGGGCACTGAAGGCGGCACTTGTTGGGATGAGCACTGGGTGTTGGATGTAAGCAATAACTCACGGGAATCCACCCCAAAACCAAGAGCCCACTGTATACACCGTATGTGAGCCAACTTGACAATAAAGTATATTAAAAAAAAAAAGACCTTCCACCAAATCCCATTGTTTGGAATCCCATTTAAAAAAAAAAAAGTAAAAAGAAATGGCAATGCTAAGGGTTTTTAAAAGAGTGTGGAGTCTGACTTATGTCAGGCAGGTGGCATATTTCATCTTATTTACACTTTACAATAATCCCACGGGATGGTCTTTTGACACTGGACAGTCAATTTACAGAGGAGGGACAGGGCTGGAGAGTCAAAACATCCAACCAAAGGTCATTCTCTTCACTATGTGATGCTCACGCTCCGAGTCTGGAACCTCTGAGGTGAGACTCAGATCACGTTAATCATCTGAAATACCGAAAAAGGTCTGGGAAGAGTTGCTTCCGAGACAAAAATAATGTAATTGTTGGTAGAAGTGGGGATCCATCAACTCCCCTGAGGTCATAAAATCATGTCATAAAACTCAACATCAACAAGAAAGAAGAAAACTCATTTTAGAATTATACTTTTGCATACAGGACTACTTCTATAATGGTTTCACATTTAAAAAAAAATAAAGGTGAGTAAGGAAATTTCTTAATTCTCAAAAGCACCTAGAGTGCTGCATAGATGTTAGGGTTTCGTGGTGGACAGATTGCACACATCACAGGGAAAGTGATACAGAGATCTGAGGGGCCATTCACGCTTTACCTCTGAGATTAGGAATTGACACAGTCAGCAGAAGCTAAGCACTGGGACAGAGATGTGAAATGGCTCCAAATATACTGCGGGAACAGAGCTTCCTAATTACTATAGGTTGTTAAGAAAAGGAATACTATGTCCGAGTCAAGGGTGCCATTTGGGAGGAATGTGAGCAGTGGTTAGAGCAGGTATTCTGGAAGGCACTAGACATCTGTGGAAAAGAACTGAGCCTTCCGACTCAGGGTGTGGCACCCCACAGCCCTTAAAATCACAGCCTTCCCATAAAAAATGAAGATGATATCTGACCTGCAGGCCGAGTAGTGCGCTCTTTGAATGGAGGGTCACATGTAAACGCAGGGTTTAGACACTCAAAGACTATAAAAACACACGTCGCTGGCACAGCTCTTCATGGAAATTGCAGAACTACCACCACAGGTTCTAATTCTGGACGATTTGAAATGACACACTCAGTATTAAAAATAAATATATACTCAGGTGCCCGGGTGGCTTAGTCAGTTAAGTGCCTGATTCTTAATTTTGGTCCCGGTCATGATCTCACAGTTCGTAGGTTCGAGCCCCACAGCAGGCTCTAAGCTGACAGTGCAGAGCCTGTTTGGGATTCTCTCTCCGCTCTCTCTCTCTGTCCCTCTCCGGCTTGCACTCTTTCTCGCAAAATAAATAAACGCAAGAAAATAAATATACACATAAAAATAGTCAAAATAGCAACTGAAAGGAAACATCACAACATAAGAAATATGTTTAAAGACAATGTTGCAGCGCTTTATACTTTTACATTTAGGTAACCTTTAAATCAAACCTTACGTCTTCCAAAAAACTAACGCACTTTGGGTGGATTCTTGTTTAAGAGGAAACTAAATTTTGGTGCTTTCTCCAAGAATTTTTAGAAAATAGTTTTCAGTGAAGTTAAAAAATGTGGTCTGTTAAAATGAAGTGCTGAATAACATATTTTAGGTAGAATATAAGACATCTTCTGGGTGATATATTTCCAATTATAGCCTTCGGATTGCAATTCAACTGGCTGCTAAGGCTAATTACAGAGGGGGACGTTACAAAGTGCCCGGGAAGGCAGTGACAGTATATTCCTCAATGACAATCATTACTATGGTAGCACAGTTCAGAATGTGAACTTATTTACCATCGAGCAAAGATCTATAGTCTGCCCTCTTTCTTGCCAGGCTCGACGGGTCTGGCACACGGTTTTATCTATCACTGTATGCCCTGTGGATGGCGCATACCAGTTTTTCTTTTGGTTCCTTTTACCACTTTATCCTTGATAAAATTCATATGAACATCTCCTTAGTTAACATATCTCCTTAGTTAATACATCTTACATATAAATACATCTTTGGTATTTTTAATTGAAAAAAAATGTACCAAATATGTTACAGGTTCAAACTGTAGAGCAAAACAATTCTTTCTTTCACCAGCGATTCTGAATCCTAGATGACTCCTGGACTTCCAACTGCTTCAGATGTGATTATGCTTCCCCACCTTCTTTTTTTAAAGTCATTTTACTGCTCCCCCTTCCTGGTCTATTCAGGTAATGAAATTAACCTATCAGCAGAGAGCATGATATCTGAAACTTTTTCTTAGATGCTTCATTTGGAACTTTATTTACTTTGTATTCTGGACCATTTTATTAGCGTTTCCAATGGAGCTGCAAGTTGGTATCACCTTGAGCATCAAAATGGCTAATGGCATTTTTCAGATGGGAATGTAGCCAGGTGATCTTTTTTCTGGAGACACAAAATGAAATTTCACTGAAATATTGCTGAATGTTATCTTCTTTTCAGTAAAGATGCTTTTTTTTTTTAAAATTTGGACAAGGTGGCTTATTTAGAGCTCAAAATCAAAGGCAGAGGAGTTTTTGCACTGCTGTTTGTTTCTGGAGTCAATGGAGTGTTCAACCACTTGGCTCCTAGTTATTAAGGTGTCCTGTGGGCAAATGTAGCTTATATAAACCTCATTTCACACAGAACACTAAGTTGCAACTGCAGAATGATCAACATTTATATTCTTCACGATTCAAGGAGAGAGGAGGACTATGTCAAATGAAAATTAAAAGGCAACCTGTGGAATTGGGGAAAATATCTGAGAAACAGATCTGACACGGGGTTAGGTTAATATCCAGAATACATAAAGAACTCATACAACTCAATAGCAAAAAAACCCCAAAAACCCTAATAACACATTAAACAACAATTAAAAAATTGGGCAGAGAATGCAGATGGTTTTCAAACGAGACAAACAAATGGCCAACAGGGACATAAAAAGGTCCTTCACTTCACTAACCAGGGACATGCAATGAGACATCCCCTCACATTTTACACTTGTTAAATGGCTGTCCTCAGTAAGACCAGATAGCAGGTGTTGGCCTGGATGGGTTTGCATAATATTTTTAAATAGTATTTACAATAGTTTACAAAGATTTTGCAAGTATCTTACAAGATACGCACGCGCCGTAGCTGACTTCACCCTTCACCCAGTGATGGACACCTGGTTTGTTTCCAGGTTGGGAGTATTTCAAACAAAGCTGCTATGAACATCTGTGCATAGGTTTTTGTGGGCACAGAAAGCTTTCTTTTCTCTGGGACAAATGTCTAAGACTGCAATCGATGGGCTGTATGGAAGTTGTAGAATTGGTTTGTTTATGAAACTGCCAAATTGACTTCCTTTTCTTTCTACCCCTCCCCTACTCGTGCTCTACCTTTCTCTTTCTCTCTCTCTCTCTCTCTCAAAAATAAGGCAATAAACATTAAAAAAGGGTGGGGGGCGCCTGAGTGACTCAGTCAGTTAAGCAACCGACTTCGGCTCAGGTCATGATCTTGCCGGTTGGGGAGTTCAAGCCCTACATCGGGCTCTGTGCTGACAGCTCAGAGCCTGGAGCCTGGTTCAGATTGTGTGTCTCCCTCTCTCTGCCCCTCCCCTGCTTCCTGTCCCTCCCTCCCTCCCTCTCTCTCTCTCTCTCTCTCTCTCTCTCTCTCTCTCTCTCTCTCTCTCAGAAACAAACAAACAAACAAACATTACCAAAAAAATGCCAAATTGTTTTAGAGAGTATCTGAACGGTCACTTCCCATCCCCAACGGCTAGGTGTGATCCAGTTTTTGCCTTCCAGCCAGCATTTGGAGTTGTCACGGTTTTTTATGTTCGCCTTTCCACTAGGTGTGTACTGAGCTCGTGATGGTTTTAATTTGCATCCCCCGATGGCTGATAATACCGAACATCTGTTCTTGGGTTTACTTGCCGTTTGCATAGCAACTTCTGTGAAGTGTCAGTTCATGTCTTTTGCCCATTTTCTAATTGAATTGTTGCTTTTAAATCTACCATAGAGTTTTAAGAGATTTTTATACTAGTTCTTCGTTAGAGCTACGTAATTTCTCCCAGTCCATAGCACTTTGTTTTTTTCATCCTCTTAACAGGCTTTTACAGAGAGCAAACGCTTTTAATTCTGATGAGGATAACTGAACGATTTTTCCTTTGACAGTTTGCAGTTTTGACGTCAAATCTAAGACCTCTGCCTAGACCCAGTTTCCAAAGATTTTCTTGTATGTCCTGTCACAATTTTATAGTTTTACTTCTTACATTTAAGTCCAGGATCTATTTTGAATGACAAGGATCTACTGTGAGGTTTGGGTTGAGGTTCAGTTACTTTGCCTCGGGTTGTCCAGCTGCTCCAGCAACGTTTATTGGAAAGGCATAATCACGGATTTGCTTCTGTACTTCTGTCAAAGATTCACTGGGCATATTTTTGTGGGTCTCTCTTTTCGAACAAACATTCTCTTAACTATATGGTCTGAACGTATGCTTTCATCAAAGTTCCTACACTTGTACACGTGTGAGCAGAACAATTCACTAACGGTGCGCTAAATGTCCAACGGTGCGCTAGGAGTGACTACAGTATAAAATGAATGCTGGTGTCTCCATATTACTAAGGAAAGCCACTTAATATTCATTACTTTAAACATTAATTATTTTAGTGTATTCTAAAATTTAATTGGGTCACTTCCAATAATCCCATTTTATCTGTCAGAGGTATTAGTTGCTATTAGTTGTAACAGAAGTTGACACTGGCTGATTCGGTTAGAAAAAATTTATTAAATTTTTCATTACTTCATATTAGGAATAGAGGACTGGAGAACCAGGTTCATGCCAGAACAACCATAAGTGATCTCTTAAATCATTAAGTTTCTTGATAAGGCTAATGCCTTTGGATAGTAGGTACAGCGGTGTACAATGCTTCTACTTTTGCGTCAATAAATCAGTCCAGTAGAAACAATTACTCTGTTGGCCCCTGGGAAGATCCCCATCCTGGGATGCCTTTTTTTTTTTTTTTTTTATTGCTTACTCAAAGTCTGGTCATGTTATTGGTAACACCTAGCTCGTTTCTCATGTCCTGACAGCAGAAGATATGAGGAAAGAAAATCTTGGCTTTTCATCATGTGAGGTTTATTTGCTCTCTTCAATAACTATAATAATGATCATACTGATGATATCTATAATTCTGATGATATCTATGATATTGATGATGGGGTAGTCACTGTATGTATTGAACAAGATTGAAATGCCAAATGATGACTACCTGATTCATATTGTTAATTTAACTACTTATGAGGGCATAGTAAACCTAATTATCCTACTTCAATAGGGTTCTGTGGTCATATACAGTGATAAACAACTTGTTTTGAATTCTCTTTTGGTGAAAAGTATGTTGTTCATTATAGAGTCACATGGGTTGACTAACAACAAACCAGACAAACACAAATGAACAAACAACTCTATTGCCCAGAGATCCACTAAGTAAGAAATCTCTGGGAGCAGAACTTGTCACTGTTATTTACACACACAACACACACACACACACACACACAAACACACACACACCCAAAACTCAAAAAAACATTTCCTGTGATTGTAACATGTGTCCAGTGTTAAGAACCATTACTGGGGGCGCCTGGGTGGCTCAGTCAGTTAAGCGTCCGACTTCGGCTCAGGTCATGATCTCACGGTTCGTGGGTTCAAGCCCTGCATCAGGCTCTGTGCTGACAGCGAGCTCAAATTCTGTGTCTCCCTTTCTCTCTGACCCTTCCCTGCTCATGCTGTCTCTCTCTCTCTCTCTCTCTCTCAAAAATAAAACATTAAAAACTTAAAAAAAAAAAAGAACCATTACTGAAGGGGCAGAACAATTTGGTTTTATTCACGAAGTCAAATGCCACAGCAGGCTTTTAACTGCTTTTTGCCTCGTTTGCCCACATTTCTATTCAGAGGAAGGTTACAGATCAACACTTCTTGCAACAGTTGTGTTTAGTCCAATCACTCAAATGCCTTAATTGTTTTTTTTTTTCAATTTCACTGCCACAAATCCTAGTTCTCCTCCAGAGACAGACAAGCCATCTAAAAATATCTGAAGACAAAACCACCACAGGAAGAGGGTCTCGCTGCTCAGGAAGGGCCACAGCCAACTCTCTCGGGACTCAGGGCCACTCTGGAAGTCCGCAAAGCCTGCTTCCCCACACGGAAATCATGACAAAATTCAACCCGCTGAGGATTTTCCATTTCTGTTAGTGGTGTCCTGGGCAACGGAGGCCAGCCTACAGGTTGACAATTACAAAGCTGGGCAAATACAAAAGTCATCTGTTTGAAGGCATTAAAAGGCAAAACTGAGAATTGATTTCTATGCGAAATTCCACAAAACAGGATCAAATGAAAATTGTATCCCTGAAAAAATAATTGAATACAATGAATAAACTAAACAGCAGATTATTCATAGTTGAGGAGAAAATCAGTGAACTAGAAGATCTGTAAGAAGAAAATATCCATCCTAAAGCTTCGAGTGACAAAAAAGTGAAATAGGAAAAAAGCACAGAAGCACAGAAAATATGGTATCAGTGATCTAGCATCGAAGTAAGGAAGAAGAGAAAAAAATGGACAAAATTGATAGGACAGAGGGGGAAACAGCAAATAATTTTTCAGAACAGAAGAAATATATTAAGCCATAAAATCCAGAAGCACTACAAACCCAAGAATAATAAATAGAATTAAAGCTACATTTATACATAGCAGAGCGACATTTCTGTAAAGCAGAAGATGAGGGGATTAAATGCAGGCAGAGGGGAAAGTCTAATCATTCTCAAAATGTAACTTTTCAAAGCAAACAGTGAGAGGTAGAAGACTTATTTCTTCTGAATGCTAGAAAAAAAAAATACTTCTATGTCCGTGATTCTCAGTCATGGCTAGCCACTGGAAGTAAATCGTGCCTTTCTAGGATGCCACGCTTCACCCTCACTGCTGTCCCTGACCAAGTATTTCTTTATCACAATGCATTCTCTACATTCCAGATTCCAGGAGGTTGCTACATTGAGAACGAACATTAGCCCTTCACACAGAATACGTCAGTGACTCCTTGGGTTCTTAGAACATTGTGAGCCCTTTGTTCCGGGCCTTTCCTCAAGGCTCCTCACCCGTCCAGACACCTATTATCATTTAGGTCCGCTACTTCTTCCCCGAGGAACTCGCAAAGCCGTCTCTATTTGTGATTTCTCAGCTTGGTGTTCCTTTCTCTACAAGCCACACAGCACATACCATCTACGTGTACTCAACAGGTATTTGCTGTCTCAATTCTTTCCCTCCATCACCCATTTATGCTCTGTCTCTTCCGACAGGAAGCCAAACAACAAAGGGAAGAACAAAAGAAGCCTCAGAGATACCAAGAATGAGGTGCTACACTGCAGTTAAGTGCCGGGCAGAGCCATAAACCCAGACCTTTAAAGAACAGAAAACAGATGCTAAGCTACAGGGTTTTTTTTTTTTTTCTTCCTTTAGGTAAATGTTTATTTATTTTTGAGAGAGAGACAGACAGAGTGTACATGGGGGAGGGACAGAGAGAGGGAGATACAGAATCTGAGGGAGGCTCCAGGCTCCCAGGTGACAGCACAAAGCCCGACGCAGGGCTCTAACCCACGAACTGTGAGATCATGACCTGAGCCAAAGTCGAACACTCAACCGACCGAGTCACCCAGGCCCTCCTATAGGTGTTTTTCCTTAATAAAGTCTGAAGCATTGAATCTCCAATAAGAAAAACCAATAGAGCATCATCAGAAGTTACTGAGTTTTAAGGGAAGTATAATTTGAACAGCCGTGGGATTGCAATTACTTAGAACACACAAAGTAGAAGAAGGATGTCTTTTGTGAGTAACCGTATTGCTGGCAGAAGTGTCAGCCGGACATCAGGATGGCTCACAGAAAGAACAATCCAGAGTCTTTAGAAATTTTTAAGTTATGGGGCACTTCGGTGGCTCAGTCAGTTGAGTGTCTTACTTGATTTTGGCTCAGGTCATGATTCCAGGGTCCAGGGATCAAGCCCCACATTGGGCTCTGCACTGAGCATGGAACCTGCTTAAGATTTTTAGGTCTCTCCCTCTCTCTTTCTGCTCCTCTCCCACCACTTGTACATGCACTCTCTCTCTAAAATAATAAATAAAATAAAATAAAATAAAATAAAATAAAATAAAATAAAATAAAATAAAATAAAATAAAAATAGAAAAATTTAAGTTCTGTCCACCACATTGAGAAGGAAATTTCTGTCCCTCAAAGAAATTTCTACTCTATCATTTTTATGTTCACATTATAAAGCCTTATAGAATGTCAGCAACTAGCATTATGTGACTGATTTACTGGATAACTAACTTCGTATTTTGGAAATGACAATTTGTAAGCTTCAGCACTAATCATGGTGTTTTTGTTACTTTACAGTAGTCTAATACATCCCAAATTTCCCTTATTTACCCCCAAACCCTCACTGGAAGGCATTGATTATCAACCCTAGCGCCAGATCAAAACCCCTGGGGAGCTTCCAAACCATATCCAGTCTCAAACCGCTGCCAGGTCGAAACCGGGCAGAGCCCAGGCTCCGGAGTGAGCTCCAACATGCAGTCATGACTGAGAGTCCCTTTTTTTTAAAAGTAGAGGTGTAACTAGCATAGATAATTATGGAAATTATCAGAATGGGACAGTATGTGTGCTAAGTAAGCCATCAGAGGTTTAAATAGCCATCACTTTAAATGTGCAGAAGAACACATTTCATACTTACACATAAATGTGGTCGTTCCCAGTTAAACTCAGCATACGGAAAAAAAAAAAGCCCTCAGCACCATGATCCGGCACTAGATGCACTTTTGTTTAGAAGACTCGCAGAGCTAATACTTAAAGATTTCAAAGTGTGCTGAAGCCTATATAAGCATCAGGAAAATGATGACAGGGACGTTTCCTCTGCACCGCCCCGGGGTCCTTAAAACATCCGGGGACAGATAATCCTATTTCCTGGTAAGTGACACGAAAAGGCATAGTTTCCAAAGCAAGCTCAAATATGTAAAAAGTATGCTTTCATTCTTTTTCTTGAATAGTACATCAGACATTTTACTAGTGTTATGTAAACAGAGATAAAGAAGTTTCCCTAACTGGGTGCCAAACTTTGAAAACTATAGTTTTTGAAAGATATGCTAGATTTGTTTTAGACTGATATCAAAATTCTTCCAAAGAGTAATGTGAACATGTAATAACTTAGGTAAGAAAAACTTAGCTCGTAGGCTATTAAGACATTTTACGAACATTTCCTGCTGTTATCCTTCCTGAGTATAATTCAGTGTATATGAGTACTAACATGTCATCTGGAAGTACTGTATATACATATTAAATATGTAACATGTATACGTGTACATAACATGAACACACATACATAAGTACATGTTTTAAAGGTTAGTGAATGGTCAGAGAAGACCAATTTCCTATTTACAAAGAAAAAATTGTGAGGAGAAAAATAATTGTACATGTTTATATATATATGCTTTCTTCTATAAAAATCTACACAGAGATGCCTGGTCATTTAAGTGTCCAATTTCAGCTCAGGTCATCATCTCACAGTCCATGAGTCTGAGCCCCACATCAGGCTGTCTGCTGTCAGCACGGAGCCCACCTAGGACCCTCTGTCCCCCTCTCTCTGCCCCTCTCCCGCTCATTCTCTTTCCCTGTCTCTTTTTCTCTCAAAATAAGTAAATAAACTTTAAAAATGCGTCCAAAAAATCTACACATAAACATCAGAGTGGCATACAGACAATTTTTAAAATAAGAGAACAGAAAAAAAAAAAAGGAACGTCATTTATTTGTATCTATTTGAAATCCTTTTCCTTAAAAGTAACAAGAAACCACGAGGCCTGACGGGCACAGGCATGGTGGTCACAGGGTGACTCAGTCCTGCCCCGGGCGCAGGTCTCTGGGTAACACGGCCACACTCTGCTGCAGGACTGTGTCACCACGTACCATCTTTTGATGTTCCAGGTCCCAGGAAAAATGTATGATTTTTTAAATTATTTTTTTAAATGCATTCATTTTTCATTAAGTTAAGCCAAACATAATCTTTTATATAACTATTTTAGTTTTTAAATTTTTAAGCTTATTTATTTATGTATTTAGAGAGAGAGAGAGAGAGAGAGAGAGAGCACACGAGCGATGAGGAACAGAGAGAAGGGGGAGAGAATCCCAAGCGGGCTCTGCACTGACAGCGCAGGTCCAATGAAGGGGCTTGAACTCATGAACCGTGAGATCATGCCCTGAGCAGAAATCAAGAGTCAGTCACTTAACTCACTGAGCCACCCAGGCATTCCCTATTAACTATTTTAATAAGAAGATCCTCATTCATAAATAGAGGTAATGCTAAAATAGAGATTTAAATATTTTTAGATATTTTAAATTCTACATAGACACAACTGACCAGCTGTATTTTGGATCTGTCGTCCACTCCTACAGGGAGATGCTAGCTGGTTTTTAGATGGCGTGATGAAAACGAAATCATGTCCTCTTTAAGTGGTCTGGAAAAATACCTCCAAATCACATCCTTAGTGTGGTATAAAGTTTTCCAGTTTTATTGAGATATAATTGATATATTACAATGTAGAAATCAAATGTGTTCAATGTAATGATCTGATATTTGTATACATTGTGAAATAATTAGCACACTGCGTTTACTTAACATCCATCACCTCATCTACATACTTTTCTTTTCTTGTGATGAGAACTTTTAAGATCTACTCTCCTCACGACTTTAAAAATATACACCACATTACTGTTAGCTACAGTCACCATGCAGTACATTACATCTCCAGAACTTATTTCTCTTACAACCGGAAGTTTGTACCTCTGACCACCTTCAGCCATTCCTACCACCTCCCACCTGCCACCAGCACTTTTATCTGCAATGTAAATAACTTAAAAGTTGAGTCAAGTGAATGATAACATTAACTTAACATTAGCTTTACACTATGTAACCAACTGAAGAGAGCACGTTACATTGAGTAGCGTGCAGAGCTGGGGTGTGACCTGTCCATGTATATTGCAAAGTAGAAGCCGTTGCATTGTGGATGTAACCGTGAACCTGAACTTCTAATACCGAGATTTGAGTAGACACATTCACACACAAACCCAATCTGTCTCTCTCTAACTCTGGCTGGTTCACTTTACTTGTTTTGGATTCGTATTTACCTACAAAAGGTAAACTTAAATATACGTTCAAAAGCATGCTGGGAAAATTATATAAGACAATATACGTGAAAATTCTTTAGAAGCTGTAAAATGCATGGTAATCCACACTGCAAAATGATTACATTAGTTTTATGAAGCTTCAAATCAAACCTCAAAGTGTCTTACCTCTCAGTCATTTTACGGGTAAGCCAAAATATTAGCCACGTTTTTAAAAATGATTTTAGTACAATAACAGTATTTGCACATGGTCAAATATTGCAACCACCATTTACTTCAAGCAACATGAAAACTTTCTTTATTAAACGAGTTTGAGTTCTCTACTAATAACAAAATATCATTCCTTGTTCCATTCATTTTGACTGACAGGTCACTGAGGCATCGTATTGCAATATAAAAATGAAGTACTCAAAGGAGAATACTGCTCTGTATCTTAAAATAAAACTCATTAAGATTTATGCAGAAAGTTAATAAAAATGTTCTTTACCTACATTCCTGAACCCTTTGGACAATGCTACCAGAGCTTGGAGAAAAGAGAAAATACCGTTACGAAAGTTAACTGAAGCACAGAAATTATAGTATTCTTTTAATTAGTTTGTCCCATTTGATGGAAATTATTTCTTTCTTAAAACTAAAACTTTGGGTGCATGGATGGCTCAGTTGGCTAAGCCTCCGACTTTGGCTCAGGTCATGATCTCACGGTTCGTGGGTTCGAGCTCCACGTCAGGCTCTGTGCTGACAGCTAGTTCAGAGCCTGGAGCCTGCTTCAGATTATGTATCTCCCTCTCTCTTGGACCCTTCCCTGCTCGCACTGTCTCTGTCTCTCCAAAATAAATAAAAACCATAAAATTTTTTTTAAACTAGAACTTCAAAATTTACAAAATCTGGAGATCAGTAGAGGGCATGAAAGCAGGTAATTTTTATTTTGTTTGTACTGTTCACTTTTGATCTGTGTACAGTTTCTAAAATGAAGTGGGTGGCGACAGAAACAGCAAAGTCATGAATTCTTAATAGTCCTACTCAATATTATTCACGTGGGTTTTTATGATGCAAATAGAACACCACATTGCAACAATAATACTTCAAACAACAAAAATGGATCACACCTATGTCAAACACAAAGGCTTCAAATTAAACTGTGTGTGTGTGCGTGCGCGCGCGCGTGTGTGTGTGTGTGTGTGTGTGTGTGTGTGTGTGGTGTGTGTTATTTCAGACTGATCCTAGCTATCAACCATTACTGAGCACTTCTGAAAGATATCTTAAGGAAACTGGACACATAAATGCTTACAAAGATATCTGACCACTGTATAACTACTCACAATTTATTTCAGTAATTTGAAAGATTTCCCTAAGTACTGAGTATAACCTTTGTTATGAGGACCCGCCACCTTTTGAGATTCACCTTGCCAGCAGTCGCGTGTAAATAGATCAAGATAAAAATCGAGATGTGAACATTTATATCTCACTCCTGATTAAACGGCCTGCCACAGGTAGTGCACAGACATAACCATTTAATATCAATATCTAGCAAAACGTCTGGGCTTGGTTTTTAAAGTGAGGCTTACTTTTGTTTTCCTTGTTTTTGGCTTTAAGTTTTGAGAAGTCAAAGAACATCAGGCATGCCCATGTGCATGCAGAGGGATTTTTTAAAAAGGCAAAATTCTCGCCAACTTCTGAAAATACCAGAAATGCCATACACACATATGATTGCAAACAAATTAATATACAGGGATTCCATAGAGGGTATACAAGATGTTTTTCAACTTTAAAATTCTAAGACCCAGTAATTCTCATAGAGATAGGCAAGTCGATAAAGGTAGAGATAGGTGTAGATACAGAAACGAAGTGAGACGTATACCTAGTGTTAAATATATACGATAGTCACCAAGAATGAAAACCTAAAATAAAAAGAGCTAAAATAATTAGAATTTTCATACATTCTAAATTCATATTTAATGAGAAGAGATAAATAATAAATAGCCATGGATATAATGGATCCTTTTCAGAGGGCGATGTTCAGTATACATAATATTCTAGAATGAGTAAAGATTTAAACACACTGAAAGCAACTTGCACGTCTTAAAGTCATGGACTGGGAATTCATATCTGAAGTAATGATCCTGAGAGTTCTTTTGAACTTCTGACTGGTCAAAGTGATGGTTATTTATACCTTTTATCTTAAATATATTTAGTGCACCTTATTCTTGGAAAATTGGTAATGCATGTCACGTAAGATAAAATCACTCTTCATAAAATACCTTCTAGATATTTGGGAAAACAGAGAAAATTTTAATTGCTCTAATCAACTAAAATAATGCAAATGCACACATGGAAACTCCCATTTATATTAATAAATGAACTTCTGCAAAGGGGCAAATTCTCATAAACATCTCTCATGAAAAACGACTCTCTTCCATCATCAGTAGAAAGCTGTTTGGGGAAGGACAAGAAAACCCAAAGAACTTACAGGAAGATCAATAATCATCAAGCCAGGGATGAAAGCATCTCAAGGTCTGAAGCAAGGTGGTAGAGAAAGCAAGATGTGGATGAATCCACAGTAAGTTCTTAAAACAAAATGTAGACGATGCAAAAGAGAAATTCCTGAATAGATGTTCGGCTCGTAGAGTTGAGACTCACCACGTACCCCAAATGTGTTGCTCTAACTTACCCCGCTTTGCCTACATGCAGGATGGGGTGCAGTGACCCTTACGGGCCTAACGCACTGAGTTATAGTGATGTGGGAGGTATTTATTATGAATTACCCTGACTTAATACAACATGACTCCGGAGCATTCACAGTCTCTGTCTCTCTCTCTCTCTCTCTCTCTCTCTCCTCTCTCTCTCACACACACACACACACACGCACATACACCATCGGATAAATGGAGTAGACGCTCCATAATATTTGATTATTTGTTGAATGTGCAAATGCCAACCGTATCTCGGGGCATTCCTTCGGTACCCACACAAACCACTACCAATCCCTGGCCTGACTTTGAGAAAGAAACAGAAAACGATTTGTATAAATACTATTAGTCTGGGCACAACGTGCCTATGAAGATCCTCCCGATGGATCTGAACAGAATTCCTTGAGAATGATGGTGGGAGGGCTGAGCCTAGAATTAGCCAAACCGCAGCACTCTGGAATGTGCACAGCGATGTCCCTCTACAAGGCCGTGTTTACTTTTGCTACAATATAGAGTCAACGCGTCACGTCTCAAGTTATTTTTGTGGTTTTAGTGGTGGAGTTCTTAGTGTCTCTGAAAACCAATAATAGGTGGGATATTTTATAATATATGCCTTGCTGACTAAATTTAATCTTTCAGTGGTCGGAAGGAAACGTTTAATAGCGGCTAAGAGATCAACAATTTTGACCAGCATGCTTTTGCTTTGGTTTATTGTTATTAGTGCTCTTAAGTAGCCTTTTATTAAAAAATATACTGATCACTATGGCACCTTGTGAATGATAATACCAATCATGCAGCATGGAAAAGGGCAAAAGAAACTGAACTATTGTAAGGGCTTTAAATCATGCAAAAGGAAAAGAGTATATTCATAGAAACTATGATATATTATAATGAAATATTAACACAGACGATAAAGACTCAACTCTAAGAGTCATGTTGTTATATGTTTAATGACTGAATATTTTTAAAACTTTAATGATTGGATAAACATTTTTAAAGAACAAGAGTAAAATTTGGGACAATTAAGCTACTTTTTTTTCAAAATTATTTTCCTGAAGGGAAGATAAGCTGATTAAGGACTCAACGCAAATTCCAAAGCAAACATTCAGAAAACTGTTCAACACTTACTGCTTTGCTTCATAACTGGCTGAGGAAGTATCCTATACGGGGAACACTAGATTCTCTAAGAAGACCCGAGGCAAGGGTCCTTTCAACCATTTCATTCGGGAAGCTCCTGGATCAGGGTTCTCCCCTAGCCCAGAAGTCAACAGCTTTTCTGCCCTCATTCAGCACAACACTAACTGGTAAGGAGAAAAGAATACAATAGAACATTTCATCTCAAAATATGCTTTCGTGTCATAATAATCTTTTTTTTAATTTTTTGTTCTTTATTTATTTTTGAGAGAGAGAGAGAGACAGCAGGAGCAGGGGAGGGGCAGAGAGAAAGGGAGACACAGAATCTGAAGCAGTCTCCAGGCTCTGAGCTGTCAGCATAGAGCCCGACGCCAGGCTCAAACCCACGAACCCTGAGATCATGACCTTAGCCGTAGCTGGATACTTAACCGACTGAGCCACCCAGGCGCCCCTCATGTCACAATAATCTTGATACTACTGGGCTCATGCCCAGGGGTCATTTTTCCCTTTTACATTATTCTAAAAGTTGATTCTTGAAAGCGTGAGTTCTGCATATCATAAATGCATAAATGTGCATATTTCATTAGAATTCCTTTTATGTTGATATTTAGCTCTGAAAATAAACCATAAAAGAATCGTTACGTATCATTTGAGTTCAAAATATTATTTTATTTGGAAAAGTCCATATTTCTGAGTCCATGGTATTAGTAACATGTATTGTTAACTACGAAAATTAAATTTTAATGTTTAGATCAATTCTATTCCTATGATTTGGGATATGACATGTCATGCTTAAGGCTCACAATTTTGGCTTCAAGTTGTACTGTCTTACAGGACAAAATTAACTTATTAAGCTTCACAGGACCACCCATGAGAAGGTTTGTCTGCTGAATTCACCCTTCTGAATACTAGAATATTCTGAAAAGAAAGTCTCCATAGTTTTTTTTTAAATAATAGTCTTCCGAATAGTGAAGGTTAATGTAGTTTAACGTTTCGATTTAATATTAAAACAAAAGTGTTTCCACACCAAAGTCTTAAGTTCACATATCTCAAGTAGAAATCGAAGACAAAAGCAATTAGCCTACATAGAAACATGCTTTTATTGTTTTCTCTGAAGGGTGTCTTTTACAAAGGCTCATCTCCATCCAAGCAGTGAGTATGGAAAGGGATGCTTTGGGACTGCAAATACATGGGCACACATCTTAAAGAGGAATGGTGTTTTAAATTTTGTTTAATGTTTTATTTATTTTTGATACAGAGAGAGACAGAACATGAGAGGGGCAGGGGCAGAGAGAGAAGGAGACACAGAACCGGAAGCAGGCTCCAGGCCCTGAGCTGGCGGTCAGCACAGAGCCTGACGCGGGGCTCGAACCCACTAACGTGAGATCTGACCTGAGCCGATGTCGGAGACTTAACTGACTGAGCCACCCAGGCGCCCCGAGGAATGGTTTTAAAAGGACATTTCAAAGGCTGTTACCGCCATGGTTACCCAGGAAGCAATCAACGCTCTTTTATTGGATGCTGTATTTTAATTAGGTTGCATATTTGTTTTTTGTTGTGGGAAATTCTGGAAAGCTGGGAATGGGAGAGGAATCCTACAGACCCCGGAGACCCAAGAGTGCAAAGACCGGGGTCCTCAGGGTGATATTTCTTAGCCTCATTCTCACGCACGCAGTGGCTCCTTCTTGGTAACAGATACACATCTACCCGAGGGACCTGAATCATCCATTAGCTTGTAACGTCTGGGGTGTCAGACACAACTGAGATTCAGAGAAGACGGCAGGAGCGAGAATGATGAACAGGCATCCCCGTGGGGGAGCAAAGGGCTTCAAAGGTCAAGTTCCCCCCCCCCCCACCTCTTGCTGGCCCGCCTGATGGCCGTGCGGGTGACAGCTTTGAGCAGTGCGTCCCGCCTGCGAGAGGCCGGCAGCCTCCCTGACAACCGCAGTCTCGCACGTGGGTTCTTCCCACCTCCCGGGAAAAGAATGGGGCGCAAGGGAATTTCCGCCCCGCGTGTGCTCTGTGGCCCCGGGAAGGCGCGCGGCCGCGCGGGGGGCGGCTCCGTGGTCACCCCGTTTTGTATGCCCGGCGCCCACAGATGGGCCGAAGTTCAGGAGTGGGTCCCTCGTCTCCTCGGGGTGCCGTCTGCGTCTTCCCGCGGGAACCCCGGCAGAAGGCCGCCCCAAAACACAAGTCTGCCCTTTCCCTTCCCGGTGTCCCCCGCACCTGCGTCCGCCAACTCCTGGTAAAAACCGACTCCTGGGTGCATAGCGACGCTTCCTCGTTTAGGGGTTTTAGGTGTCCTGCCCCACCTCCCTTCAGTTTTCTAACGATATATTTAGGATTACTTTTCTTTCTTTTTCAGTGAGAAAATCAGTGACTTTCTCCGTCCTCTCTTCCCCTCTCCAAGTTGGAGGATCCATCTAGCCAGCGGGGAGCGCGGGAAAGGTTCTGGTTCAAGGCCGCTTTGCCCCAGGATCCCGGAGCTCCGCTGAACTGGAACTTTGGGAATACGCAGGTAGAGGAACATCCAGGGAAGCCGGGAAAGGGGCTCCTTTCGCCCCCACAGCGGGTCTCCCCTCCAGCTCCCGACCGGCCCGCCAAGGTCGTTCTGGGTGGCCCGCCTCCCGTCCCGCGCCCCCCTCCGCCGCCACCAAGACCCCCTGAGCGGAGTTCCCAGGTCCCCCCCACGCCCGCTAGCCCAAGGGGCCCGCCCCTCCTCTGCTGGTCTCGGGGCTCCACACCCAGGTCCTCCGGGACTTTCGACACCGGTCCCTCTTACCTCCTCGCCGGGTCACTAGAGAACTTCCGAACCCCCGGGGGCCTACACTGCTTCCCTCCCGAATCGGGCAGAACGGCTTTCACGGACCAACTACCACCAGGTCTCCGTAAACTTTGCCGCCGCGAACGCGTCGTGCCGCCGGCGAGCACACACCTGCCTGCACGCGGGCGCAGGCACACCTGTCCGGGCGCGCACGCGGCGGAGCCTGACACTCGCGGGCCGGGGCCGGCGGGGCCTCGGAGGAGCGGCTCGGGAAGCGGGGACTAGGAGACGGTGGCTGTACACACGCGTGCGAGCGTCCGTCCGCCCCCCGCGCCGCCAGCGATTCTGCCCGGAGGCGCACTCCGGGGAGCAGACCGCTGGGCGCCGCGCCGCAGAGAATCCCCCCGCCGGGGCGCGTTCGTCTTCCGACCTGACCATCCCTTCCGTCTACACCACTTCTCGGTCGGGTCCAAACCAGCGCCGCGCACAGGAGGATGGGGACCGGGGCGCTCCCGCTGGGCAGAGCCCCTTCACCCCACCCAGCCCCGGCAGGTGCGGGCCCCCACCCCGGCCGAGCAACAAGCGTGCTGTCTGCGAAAGGGCCGGGTCCCTCTTCGCCCCTGTCCCCGCGCGGGTCACCTCTCCCGCCCCCTCCCCCCTCCAGCCAGCCGCGCCAAACGCGAGCCGGGGAAGGAGAAAGCCGAGCGAGCCACTCACCCCCAGCTTCCTGCTGCGGATCTTCACGTAGCCTTGCTTGACTATGTCGTTAAAGTTGGAGGCCATGGCCAGCGCGTTCGGGCTCGTCCCCTGCGCGATCGGCTGCCCAGAGCCCAGAGCCG